>NC_061513.1:138650803-139007097 GCF_022539505.1 Lolium rigidum | reverse complement strand
AGAAGCGTAATTGCTCCAAGTATTTGGCGGATCCGAAGAGCGGCCTTGTCAAGAAGAAGAAAGAAGGTATATCCGATATACATGTTATAGATGTTTATCTCATCGGTTCTCGTACTAGTACCTGGGTATTTGATACCGGTTCGGTTGCTCATATTTGTAACTCGAAACGAGAACTAAAGAATAAACGAAGACTACTGAAGGATGAAGTGACGATGCGCGTTGGAAATGGATCCAAAGTCGATGTGATCGCTGTCGGCACACTTCCTCTACATCTACCTTCGGGATTAGTTTTAAGCCTAAATAATTGCTATTTTGTACCCGCGTTGAGCATGAACATTATATCTGGATCTTGTTTAATGCAAGACGGTTATTCATTCAAGTCTGAGAATAATGGTTGTTCTATTTTTATGAATAATATCTTTTATGGTCGAGCACCTGAAAAGAATGGCTTATTTCGGTTAGATCTCGATAGTAGTGATACACATATACATAACATTGATGCTAAGCGAATTAAATTGAATGATAATTCTACTTATATGTGGCATTGTCGTCTTGGTCATATTGGAGTGAAACGCATGAAGAAACTCCATACCGATGGATTACTTGAATCACTTGACTTTGAGTCACTTGATAGATGCGAAGCATGTCCGATGGGAAAAATGACTAAGACTCCATTCTCGGGTATGATGGAGCGAGCTACCGACTTATTGGAAATCATACATACGGATGTGTGCGGACCAATGAGTGTAGCATCGCGCGGTGGTTATCGTTATGTTCTAACCTTCACGGATGATTTGAGTAGATATGGGTATATCTATTTAATGAAACATAAATCCGAAACTTTCGAGAAGTTTAAGGAATTCCAAAGTGAAGTAGAAAATCAACGTAACAAGAAGATTAAATTTCTACGATCCGATCGCGGAGGTGAATATCTGAGTTATGAGTTTGGCATGCATTTAAAGAAATGCGGAATACTTTCACAATTGACACCGCCGGGAACACCACAACGAAACGGTGTGTCCGAACGTCGTAATCAAACTCTCTTAGATATGGTTCGTTCTATGATGTCTCTTACTGATTTACCGTTATCATTTTGGAGTTATGCATTAGAGACAGCCGCATTCACTTTAAATAGAGCACCATCAAAATCCGTTGAAACGACACCGTATGAATTATGGTTTAATAAGAAACCTAAGTTGTCGTTCCTTAAAGTTTGGGGTTGCGAAGCCTATGTAAAAAAGTTACAACCGGACAAGCTAGAACCCAAAGCGGAGAAATGCGTCTTCATAGGATACCCTAAGGAAACTATAGGGTACACTTTCTATCACAGATCCGATGGCAAGATCTTTGTTGCTAAGAACGGAACCTTTCTTGAGAAAGAATTTCTCACTAAAGAAGTGACTGGAAGAAAAGTAGAACTCGATGAGATTGAAGAATCTTTTCTCGTTGATCAGAGTAGCGCAGTACGGAAGATGTTCCCGTGCCGCCTACACCGCAACGAGAGGAAGCTAATGATAATGATCATGAAACTTCAAATGAGATAGCTACTGAACCTCGCAGATCGACAAGGGAACGTGCCACTCCTGATTGGTATGATCCTTGTCTAAATGTCATGATTGTGGACAACAATGATGAAGACCCTGCGACATATGAAGAAGCGATGATGAGCCCGGATTCCAACAAATGGCAAGAAGCCATGAAATCCGAAATGGGATCCATGTATGATAACAAAGTATGGACTTTGGTAGACTTACCTGATAGCCGCAAGGCTGTCGAGAATAAATGGATCTTCAAGAGAAAAACATATGCTGATGGTAATATTACTGTCTATAAAGCTCGACTTGTCGCAAAGGGTTTCCGACAAATTCAAGGTGTTGACTACGATGAGACTTTCTCACCTGTAGCGAAGCTGAAATCTGTGAGGATTTTGTTAGCAATAGCTGCATTTTTCGATTATGAGATTTGGCAGATGGATGTCAAAACGGTGTTTCTTAATGGAGACATTGAGGAAGAGTTGTATATGGTACAACCCAAAGGTTTTGTCGATCCTAAAAATGCTGACAAAGTATGCAAACTTCAGCGTTCAATTTATGGACTGAAGCAAGCATCGAGAAGTTGGAACCGACGCTTTGATAAGGTGATCAAAGACTTCGGGTTTATACGAGTGTCATGGAGAGGCCTGTATTTACAAGAAAGTGAGTGGGAGCTCAGTAGCGTTCTCGATATTATATGTAGATGACATATTATTGATTGGGAATGATATAGAACTATTAAGCAGTGTAAAAGGTTATTTGAATAATAGTTTTTCAATGAAAGACCTTGGTGAAGCATCGTATATATTAGGCCTCAAGATTTATAGAGATAGATCAAGACGTCTAATAGGGCTATCACAGAGTACATACCTGGACAAGATTCTAAAGAAGTTTAGAATGGACGAAAGTAAGAAAGGATTTTTACCTATGTTACCAGGCAAGGTCTTGAGTAAGACTCAAGGTCCGGCTACGGCAGAAGAAAGAGAAAGGATGAGTCAGATCCCCTATGCCTCGGCAGTAGGCTCTATCATGTATGCCATGCTATGTACACGACCGGATATAGCACATGCTGTTAGTTTGACTAGCAGATATGAAAGTGATCCAAGAATGGAACACTGGACAGCGGTCAAGAATATCCTGAAGTACTTGAAAAGAACTAAGGATATGTTTCTTTGTTATGGAGGTGACCAAGAGCTCGTTGTAACAAGTTACACCGATGCAAGTTGGAACACCGATCCCGATGACTCTAAGTCACGATCCGGGTACGTGTTTATATTGAATGGTGCTGCAAGAAGGCGGGCAAGCTCGAAGCGATGCACGGTGGCGAAATCCTCAACGGAATCGGAGTACATAGCGGCTTCGGAGGCTTCATCGAAGCGGTATGGATGAAGAGGTTCATTGTAGAGCTTGGTGTGGTTCCTAGTGCATTGGACCCACTAGTCATCTACTCGTGACAACATGGGTGCCATCGCCAATGCACAAGAACCAAGGTCACACAAGAGGCTCGAAGCATATCAAGCTGCGTTATCATTCGATTCGCGAGTACATCAAAGATGGAGAAGTAAATATTTGCAAAGTACACACCGATCCGAATGTAGCAGATCCGTTGACTAAAGCTCTCCCTAGGGCAAAGCATGACCAACACCAGAATGCCATGGGTGTTAGGTACCTTACAATGTAATCTAGATTATTGACTCTAGTGCAAGTGGGAGATCTGTTGGAGATATGCCCAAGAGGCAATAATAAAAGTGGTTATTATATATCTTTATGTTTATGATAAATGTTTATATACCATGCTATAATTGTATTAACCAAAACATTGATACATGTGTGATATGTAAACAACAAAGAGTCCCTAGTAAGCCTCTTAACTAGCTTGTTGATTAATAGATGATTAGTTTCATAATCATTAACATTGGATGTTATTAATAACAAGATTATATCATTATATGAATGATGTAATGGACACACCCAATTAAGCGTAGCATAAGATCACATCATTAAGTTATTTGCTATAAGCTTTCGATACATAGTTACCAAGTCCTTTCGACCATGAGATCATATAAATCAGTTATGCCTGAAGGGTACTTTGATTACATCAAACGCCACTGCGTAAATGGGTGGTTATAAAGGTGGGATTAGGTATCCGGAAAGTATAAGCTTGAGGCATATGGATCAACGATGGGATTTGTCCATCCCGATGACGGATAGATATACTCTGGGCCCTCTCGGTGGAATGTCGTCTAATGTCTTGCAAGCATATGAATAAGTTCATAAGAGACCACATACCACGAGTACGAGTAAAGAGTACTTGTCAGGAGACGAGGTTGAACAAGGTATAGTGTGATACCGATGATCAAACCTCGGACAAGTAAAATATCACGTGACAAAGGGAATTGGTATCGTATGTAAATGGTTCATTCGATCACTAAAGTCATCGTTGAATATGTGGGAGCCATTATGGATCTCCGGATCCCGCTATTGGTTATTGGTCGGAGTGAGTACTCAACCATGTCCGCATAGTTCGCGAACCGTAGGGTGACACACTTAAAGTTGGATGTTGAAATGGTAGAACTTGAATATGGAATGGAGTTCGAATATTTGTTCGGAGTCCCGGATGAGATCCCGGACATCACGAGGAGTTCCGAATGGTCCGGAGAATAAGATTCATATATAGGATGTCATTTTATGTGTTTGAAAATGATTCGGAAGGTTCTATGGAAGGTTCTAGAAGGTTCTAGAAAAGTCCGGAAGAAACCACCAAGGAAGGTGGAGTCCCGGAGGGACTCCACCTCCATGGCCGGCCAACCCTAGAGGGGAAGGAGTCCCAAGTGGACTCCCCCTATGGGGCCGGCCACCCCCCCACATGGAAGGGGGGAATCCCACCTCAAGTGGGATTCCCACCTTAGGTAGGTTTCCCTATCACATGGAAGGTTTTGGATTCAGGTCTTATTCGGAGACTTGTAGTCCAACACTTGGGGCTTCCACCTATATAATGAGGGGCCAAGGGGAGGGGGCCGGCCACCCCAAGACCACAACCTGGCCGCCCCCCTTGAGTGGCCGGCCACCCCCTCCCAAACCCTAGCCGCCCCTTCTCCTCCATAGCTCCCGCGTGCTTTAGCGAAGCTCCGCCGGAGTTCTCCACCGCCACCGACACCACGCCGTCGTGCTGTCGGATTCTAGAGGAGATACTACTTCCGCTGCCCGCTGGAACGGGGAGGTGGACGTCGTCTTCATCAACAACCGAACGTGTGACCGAGTACGGAGGTGCTGCCCGTTCGTGGCGCCGTGATCAAGATCTTCTACGCGCTTTTGCAAGCGGCAAGTGATCGTCTACCGCAGCAACAAGAGCCTCATCTTGTAGGCTTTGGAATCTCTTCAAGGGTGAGACTCGATAATCCCCTCGTTGCTACCATCTTCTAGATTGCATCTTGGCTTGGATTGCGTGTTCGCGGTAGGAAATTTTTTGTTTTCTATGCTACGTTATCCTACAATTATAACCAAGAGGTCCATTTGTTACCATTCAACACCCCTTGGAAACTAATATTCAGAAGAGTTTGGGCTAACACATGGGCTACTGTTACATTTTTGTGATGAACAATATTATATAAAGACGGTTATTGCTGAGCTAAAGACACTATTCCTAACCATATATCTTCCCAGAATCGTGTTCCCGTGCCATTTCCCACTTTAAAATAACCCCTAGAAAAGGAGAATCGGTAGGTTTAACCTGTACCTCGGCTAAGGTCTTTTGTCTTAAGTACTTGGCTTGTAGCAATTCTTGCCACACCCCGTCCTCATTTAGAAGTTTAAAAAGCCATTTGCTCAATAAGCATCAGCTTTTTATTTCGAGAACCTCAATACCTAAGCCCCCTTGATCCTTAGGCCGACATACAATATTCCATTTTGCGAGTCTATATTTTTTTTCTGCTCACCCGACTGCCAAAAAAAATCTAGATCTATAGAAGTCCAACCGTTTCCTTACCCCAACAGGTATTTGTAGGAAGGACAACATAAATATTGGTAAACTAGTTAAAACTGAATTTATAAGGACTAACCTATCACCATAGGATAGTAATTTCCCTTTCCAACACCCCAATTTGCTCTCAAATCGGGTTTCCACCGGATACCAATCAGAATCCTTAAGCTTCCTATAGTGTATAAAAATACCCAAGTATCTAAAGGGGAGTGCACGAGTGTCACATCCAAAGATCTGTCTATACTGGTCCTCCTCCTCATTGGCCTTTCCAAAACAAAAACTCTTGCTCTTATGAAGATTAATTTTAAGTCCCGAGAGCTCTTCAAAAAGACATAGAATTAATTTCATATTGACTGCTTTTTGTAAATCATATTCTAGAAACAGAATCGTGTCATCAGCATATTGTAATATAGAGATATGATGTCTACGTGTGCTTCTATTCTTGTAGACAATGTTGGGCCTCCAAGAGCAGAGGTTTGTAGAACAGCAGCAAGTTTCCCTTAAGTGATCACCCAAGGTTTATCGAACTCACGGAGGTAGAGGTCAAAGATAGTCCTCTCAAGCAACCCTGCAATTAAGATACAAGAAGTCTCTTGTGTCCCCAACACACCTAATACACTTGTCAGATGTATAGGCGCACTAGTTTGGCGAAGAGATAGTAAAACACAGGTGGTATAGATGGTGGTAATATTGCAGGAAGTAAAGATGCGGTAAAACAGTAAACAAGCGATGTTTGCAGTATTTGGAAACAAGGCCTAGGGATCATACTTTCACTAGTGGACACTCTCAACATTGATCACATAATAAATAAATAACTTCTCCTCACTTGTGCTACATACACTCTTTTGTTGGATAACAAACACCATTCATTGTGTAGGGCTACAAGAGCTCCCTCAAGCCGGAGTTAACAAGCGCCACAACATTCGGCATTCATATTTAAGTAACCTTTAGAGCATAATAGATCTTTGCAATTTAGACCGAGTACTAACATAGCATACACACTGTCACCATTACACTATGAAAGGGAGAATAGATCACATCAATACTATCGTAGTAATAGTTAACTCCATAATCTACAAGAGATTACAATCATAACCTATGCCAAGTACTACATAATGCACACACTGTCACCGTTACATCATGAAGGAGGAATAGACCACTTCAATAACATCACTAGAGTAGCACATAGATTAATAGTGATACAAAGCTCATCATATGGATCTCAATCATGCAAGGCAATTCATGAGATCATTGTATTGAGGTACATGAGAGAGAGATTAACCACATAGCTACCGGTAGAGCCCTTAGCCTCGAGGGAGAACTACTCCTCCTCATCATGGGAGACAACAGCGTTGATGGAGATGGCGGTGGTGTCGATGGAGATGCCTTCCGGGGGCAATTCCCCGTCCCGGCGGCGTGCCGGAACAGAGACTCTGTCCCCCGAATCTTGGCTTCGCGATGGCGGCGGCTCTGGAACTTTTCTCGTATCGTGGCTTATCCTTTTAGGGTTTTCGAGGCGGAGGCTTTATATAGGCGGAAGGGCAGCCTCGGGGGAGTCCTGGTGCAGCCAGACCATAGGGGGGCTCTCCCCCTTGGCCGCGCCGCCTTGTGGGGTGGGGCTCTCCTGGCTCCCCTCTGGCCCTTCTTCGGTGCTCTGGAAGCTTTCGGGAAAAATAAGATATTGGGCGTTGATTTCGTCCAATTCCGAGAATATTTCCTTTGTAGGATTTCTGGAACCAAAAACAGCAGAAAATAGGAACTGGCACTTCGGCATCTTGTTAATAGGTTAGTTCCGGAAAATGCATAAAAACGATATAAAGTGTGAACAAAACATGTAGGTATTGTCATAAAACTAGCATGGAACATAAGAAATTATAGATACGTTGGAGACGTATCAAGCATCCCCAAGCTTAGTTCCTACTCGCCCTCGAGTAGGTAAATGATAAAAAAAGAATAATTTCTGTAGTGACATGCTACTTACATAATCTTGATCATACTATTGTAAAGCATATGAGATGAATGAAGTGATTCAAAGCAATGGTAAAGATGATGATTAAACAACTGAATTATATAGCAAAGACTTTTCATGAATAGTACTTTCAAGATAAGTATCAAAGAGACTTGCATAAGAGTTAACTCATAAAGCAATAGATTCTTAATAGAAGGTTTCAAAGCAACACAAAGGATGATTAAGTTTCAGCAATTGCTTTCAACTTATAACATGTATATCTCATGGATAATTGTCAACATAAAGCAATATAACAAGTGCAATAAGTAAACATGTAAGAATCAATGCACACAGTTGACACAAGTGTTTGCTTCTAAGATAGAAAGAAGTAGGTAAACTGACTCAACATAAAGTAAAAGAAAGGCCCTTCGCAGAGGGAAGCATGGATTACTATTTTTGTGCTAGAGCTTTTATTTTAAAAACATAGAAACAATTTTGTCAACGGTAGTAATAATTCATATGTGTTATGCATAATACTTCCTACAAGTTGCAAGCCTCATGCATAGAATACCAATAGTGCCCGCACCTTGTCCTAATTAGCTTGGATTTACATGGATTATCATTGCATAACATATGTTTCAACCAAGTGTCACAAAGGGGTACCTCTATGCCGCCTGTACAAAGGTCCAAGGAGATCAATTGCATTTGATTTCTCGTTTTTAATATATCTCAACTTAAGACATCCATACCAGGACAATATAGACAACAGATAATGGACTCCTCTTTTAATGCTTAAGCATTCAACAACAGATAATATTCTCATAAGAGAGTGAGGATGTATGTCCAAACTGAAAACTTCCACCATGATACATGGCTTTGGTTAGCGGCCCAATGCTCTTCTCTAACATATGCATACTCAAACCATTTGATCATGATAAATCACCCTTACTTCAGACAAGACGAACATGCATAGCATCTCACATGATATCCAACAAAGTAAAAAGTTGATGGCGTCCCCAGAAACATGGTTACCGCTCAACAAGCAACTTATAAGAACTAAAACACATAGCTACATATTCATCACCACAATAGTTTTTAAGCTATTTTCCCATGAGCTATATATTGCAAAGACAAAGGAATGAAATTTTAAAGGTAGCACTCAAGTAATTTAGTTTGGAATGGCAGAAAAATACCACATAGTAGGTAGATATGGTGGACACAAATGGCATGGGTTTTGGCTCAAGGTGTTTGGGTGCACGAGAAGCATTTCCTCTCAGTACAAGGCTTTGGCTAGCAAGGTTGTTTGAAGCAAACACAAGTATGAACAGGTACAACAAAACTTACACAAGAACATATTGCAAGCATTATAAGACTCTACACTCGTCTTCCTTGTTGTTCAAACACTTTTACTAGAAAATATCTAGACCTTAGAGAGACCAATCATGCAAACCAATTTTCAACAAGCTCTACGGTAGTTCTCCACTAATAGATTAAAACTACATGATGCAAGAGCTTAAACATGATCTATGAGAGCTCAAAACAATTGCCAAGTATCAAGTTATTCAAAACCATATGAAGCATTTCCTGATTCCAACAAAATAACAACAAGTGAAGCGATCAACTTTCGCCATTGAACATTAAAAGTAAAAACGAAGAACACCAGTGTTCATATGAAAGCGGAGCGTGTCTCTCTCCCACACAAGGATTGCTAGGATCCAACTTTATTCAAACCAAAACGAAAATAAAAGCAAACAGACGCTCCAAGTAAAGAACTTAAGATGTGATGGAATAAAAATATAGTTTCACTAGAAGTGACCTGATAAGTTGTCGATGAAGAAGGGGATGCCTTGGGCATCGCCAAGCTTAGGTGCTTGAGTCTTCTTAAAATATGCAGGGATGAACCACCGGGTCATCCCCAAGCTTAGACTTTTCACTCTTCTTGATCATGCATATTGTATCATCCTCTTCTCTTGACCCTTAAAAACTTCCTCCACACCAAACTTAAAGCAAACTCATTAGAGGGTTAGTGCATAATCAAAAATTCATATATTCAGAGGTGACATAATCATTCTTAACATTTCTGGACATTGCACAAAGCTACTGAAAGTTAATGGAACAAAGAAATCCATTCAACATAGCAAAAGAGGCAATGCGAAATATAAGGCAGAATCTGTCAAAACAGAACAGTCCGTAAAGACGAATTTTCCAGAGCCACTTAACTTGCTCAAACGGAAAATGTAACATTTCAAAAATTTCAAAAGAAAGAAAATGAATTTCCCTACTTCCAAATTTTGGAACCAACAAAAACTTTTATTCAATTAAGTTTGATACATAGTGAGCATGCTTAATTCTTGTGCTATTGCCATGATTGCTTGTTGAACTACTTGGAAATGATCCTAAACCCTAAACCTCACCCCTCTTTTGACCATCCAAGCTAAAACAAATTTAAAAGAATTTAAATAAGAAAAAGGCCTATGTGCCTATGGCTATTTTTATAAATCTTTACCCTAGACCTTTCTACTTTGTTTAGAGGTCTGGAAAACCTTCATAAACCTTACCTAGTACTTATCAAACCAAATCCAAGTTGAATCCAAAGAAAATAAAAAGAAACTAAAAATGCCATAGAGGCATATGAGAGAAAAATGCAAATTTGTGAATTTGAGAATCTTGACCCTAAGACATGTTGTGAATGGTTGGATCACTCCTCAATACCATTTCAACACTCAACAACATCAATTGGGTCAAGCCAAGTCAAATTAGAAATCAAATGCAACATATGCATAAAGGCATATGTGGCACATACCATTTTACCCAAACCTTGACCTATGCATTTATATCTTGACCAAATGGTGTGCAATCATCTCTAAACCTAATCTAACCCTAAATGGACCCTAACCCATGCCCAAGTAAAACAAGGTGAATAAAAGAGGAAAATAAGAAAAATTAGAATATCACCTCTTATGTGTTATGGCCATTTTTGCAAATCTTTGAGCTAGACCTTTTTGAATGGTTTCAATTGTTTGGAAAGGTTCCAAAACAAATAAGAATCACTTTGGAATCAAGAAAAACCAAATCAAATAGAGAGAAATAAAATAAATGAGAAGAATGCAAATCTCACTCACATACACATTTAACCAAATTGGAAAATCATCAACCAAGGCCACCTTTGCTTGTACCCATGCTTGTGAAACACTAATATGTCAATAAAAAACCCATTTGCATCAAAGAAACACAAATAAAATCAAAGGAAAAATCAAATCCTTGTTACATATGATAATGGTCATGTGTCACTTTTATAACATCATGCCCACTTTGAGCCCTTCTACTTAGCTAATCCCAAACTAAACCAGGCCAAATCTTTCCACCTCATCTAAGAGCATATCAAGGTGAACCATTTTTGTGTTGACCATCATGGTTGACTCTGTCCCCATTGCTTAGTATAAGTGTGACAAGTGGAGAGTTTGAAACAAAGTGAAGATCATACCCATTTTGACATTTTGCAAATCAACTCAATTTTGAGCACCACCATCACAAATATACTTCAAATATTATATATTTGCAACCCACCAAAATTCAATCAAATTTTCAAAAACATTTGTCTTGCGGCCATTTCATCAAGCAGCTTGTGTGCAATAATCTGGATTTTGAATACATGCTAAAACCCATTGGATCTTGGGCTAAACCAGGGACCAAGTGTGATCATCACAACCCTGGCACCTCCTCTGCATCAGACCATGCCCTTTCTCACTGATAAAAGTGAAGCCATGATCAAAGTTTCCCCATGCCGAGCTCAAGGACACCACCATGCCACCCATCCTCTCCATCTCTCCCTGATCACTTTCCCCTTGTCAACGAGCTCGCCTACCCTCTACCACGCATGCATGTACCCTCCGCAACCAAAGAAACGCACGGCATTGGCAAGCCCAGACATGCCCAGACCGCGCCTAGGACGCCCAGTACCTTGCCAGAGCGCGCAAGGGCACAGCCCTGGACGCGCCAGAGCACGCCATCGTGCCATCGTTGTCGTCCCCCCCTCGCCTTATCCTCTCGCACGCGCCATCACCGCACCACCAGCTACACCCTAGACATGCTCGAATGCCCGCGTGCGCCGTCGCCGTCGTCCTCGTCAACGATTCGCCGCCGTACCCGTGGCAGACTCGATAGCATCCCGAGCCGTCCCCTCCGCTTTTCTCTGCGCCGTCATGCCCTCGAGCACCACCATGATGCTAGCAAGCCTACGCGATCCCTACCTTGCCCCTTCACCGCTCCTAACTCCGGCGCCATGAACGACCGCCACGGGCACCCGCAACACCTCGCGCCGCTATAAAAGGCGAGCGCCCCGGCCTCCATTGAGCACACTAATCCACTCCCCTCTTTCTTCTGCCTCTCCTCGACCCCTCGCTGCTCGACATTAGCCCCAGTCACCCTTCAATTGCACGCCGGAGTCCCGTAGCACCGCCACAGAAGCTTCCGTCGATTTCGGCCACCTCAAGCGCTCCCACGACCACCGCTGACCTCGCCGTCGACTCCTCGTTCGTCTGCGACCCTCCTCGATCATCGCCGGAGCTCCGGTAAGCCGTCGACCCCCTACCCATGCCGCCAGTACCCTCGCTTCTCGTCGGAGACAACGACGGCCGTGCGCCGCTCGATCGTCATCTAATCCAACGGCTCGGATCACCGCGTACCAGATCGGTGTTTAAACGCCACTGACGTGTAGACCCCACCATGTCAGTTGGCCCGCGTGCTCCGTGGGCATAGCTGGGCCGGCCCAACCTTTTCCCCCTCTCGCTGGCCCAAGTTCTTTCCCGCGCAGGCCCTTTTATTCAAATTCGATTAATTCTTTTCAATTTGAAATTCAATACTGGTACCCTGTTTGAAATTGAATAACTTCAAATTTACCCAACCAAATTTAGTGAATTTTATGTTGTTGGAAAGCTCATGAAATGTTCCTTCAAATCCCACTGGTTTGAACCCTAGATCTATTATAGAATTTGAATAGTAAAAATAATAAAACAGAGAGTTTTCAGAGTTCAAATAAATTTATAAAATCAACCATAAACTATTTTGAGGTGATTCAAATTCTCATAAATCACAATTCAAATACTCTAATTGTTTATGTAAAAATATGATATGGTTGCTTCATATGATCATGGGCTAGAAGCAAAATATTGGCTATGTAGTCAATACTAGTTCTTTTAAATTATTTCAAATTTTAGGAATTTAAATCTATGAGGTGTAGCACCTCATTTAAATCATGTTCTCAAGTGATATGAAGTAATGTGATGCCCTCTACTGCTTAGGCTCATACTTGCTCACTTGTGGAAATTAAATCAATATAGTTTTTAAATTGCAATGGTTATTTAAATCACATGAGATGATGAATCTCATTTAAATCACTTTTCTCAAATAATAAGTGTGAAGTGTTGACCTTGGTCAACATGTGATCATCCCTGGTTATTTGAGAAGATTAAATCTTAAGAAGATTCAATGAGAGGAAATTATTTCTCCAAAGAACTAAATAGAAACCCTAAGTCCAATTTCAATGAGAGGAAATTATTTTTCCTAATATTAAATAAAGAAACCCTAGCATAAATTGTGAATAAATGTTAAGTAGTGATGCTAGATCATTTGAGTGAGCCATTAAGGCTAATTAAGAGTACTTAAGTATTGTTTGGTGATTGTATCCTCGTATTCGTTTATAGACGCTAGTACCGGAGACTATCAAGAGGAGGAGGTATTCTACCAAGAGGAAGGAGAAGAGAACTTTGAGCACTACCCTAATCAAGGCAAGCTAATATTCTTGCAAGCCAACTTAATGCAAATCTCTACAAGAGCAAGGCATCATTACTTTTACTTTATGCTTAATGCTCTTATCCCAAGTTTTTACTTTACAAGCTTTACTAAATTTTGTTTATCAAAGTTACTTTTTGATTCATGATTCACTTGGATTTATATCTAGAGTAGAACAAGAGTATCAAAGTTAGCCTAGAGCAAGACAAGCTAGTTAGAACCCCTCATGACTAGTTGCTAGTGCTAACAAATAAAATTGACTACTCTAGATGGGGACATGTGCAATGAAATGACTTTGAAAACTTTGGAATGATGAATCATTCCATTGAAAGATTTTGAAGGTGAATATGGCTGGTGAATGACTTGGTGAATTTTACGAAAACTGATGGTTGGGTTCGGATGCGATACCATTCCAATTTGAAAGTACCCCCACAATACCAAACATGGGTAAGGGCTTAACTAGAAATTTATGTGTTCTAGTATGGGTTCCCTCTAAACAAGCGTCATAGGGGTTATGCCGAGGCTGCCTCCGTTGAAAGTGAATTGATGTGAAATAACGTGAAATGAGGTGAATGTCCGGCCCAAGCCCTGTGCAGTTCCCAGGCTGACGGTTTGTCTTCACTGGGAGGCCAAGCTCATGGGGAGAGGTGCCTATACTAGGGTATGTAAGTGAAAGGTTATGGTTGGTAGTCCGCACACGGAGTGTGATAAATCAGGGCCAGTTAACCCTGATGGATTATTGCAAATATTGTGGCACAAGTGTACGACCTCTGCATAGTGTAGAACTATTCGAATAGCCGTGTCCACGGTTATGGACGATTGGAAAGGCCATACTGTTCCGTCATCAGGCTCTTTTCAAAAATATGACATGTGACTTGTGACTTGAATTTGAAAGGTGAATGGTGATTTTGAATTGATTCACAACAGAGTTGTGGGGATGACACTAATGTTCCTACTTGAGTTAGTTTAGCAAATGAAGAGTCTTTACTAAATGTTTATGAAATAAACTTGGCTTTATGCAAATAAACCTAGAGCTTAGTATCCCCTTACTAAAATTGATAGTGCTTACACTAGTATTAGTTTGCGAGTACTTTAAAGTACTCATGGCTTTGTCCCTGGCTATTCAAATGGCCAGACTATGAAGAGGAGTACCAGAACCCGGAAGAAGGACAACAGGACGTCTACGACAACTAGGATCACTCCTGACGTCAACAGTTGCCTGTGGAATAAATGGACTACTACTACGCTATTTTGCTTCCTCTATGTGTTATGTAATGGATTAATAGAACCTCTATTATTGTAATAAGACTGGATCATGTGATCCTTTATTTGTAAGACGATTATGGTATGCAATGAATGATGTGTTGTGATATCAATCTATTATGTCTAGCAAAAACAATATTCCTGGGATTGCGAGGAATGGCATAATAGGCATCTGGACTTAAAAATCTGGGTGTTGACAAGTTGGTATCAGAGCCATTGTTTGACCTTAGGAGACCCTAGTTAGAATGGACGTCCTGAAAAATTTAGTTTCAAAAACAAATGAAGTGAATATTTCTGAAAACTTATTCTCACTCTTACCCTTGAGATATTTTCCAAAATAAGAAACCCATGCTCTCCCTTTCTTTGTAATCCTACATAAAATCTTGCACACTTGATCACTTCACTAACTTACTTATCCTAATTGCTCACAGATGGAATACCAATGTGAATCCTATCAGCTTGGCCATGGAGGAGACCTAATGTTCGAGAAGGATCTGGAGAAACTAGTGGAATATTTAGGACGCCCGTATCCCAAGTTCTTCGGAATACCCCTCAACCATCCATCGGGAGTACCACCTCGGTGGGAAGTTACTGCAGATCTGAGAGGAAAGCTGGGAGCCCCAATATGGGAAACCATTTGGTTTTCTGTAACGGGAAACACTTGGAAGGATGGGATAGCCAAAGCCATGCAGGAAGCAATTGCCCGTTTGTGCGGACAAAATGAGAACAAAATCAAGAACACCCGCTTTGTCTACTACCCAAGACATGATCCCATGGGAATACCACTAACCATGCCACCACACCCGGAGATGAACTACTATGTCGCATGCCTGGACTTCCTGCTGCACAAGACCCGCAAGGAGTTGGACAACGCCCGCGCTGGTCGCTAAGCACACCACCCCTGAAGATAAAGAACCCACCATGGAAAGTAGTATCACTAGAGCACTATCGTAGGTGTGAGTTTGTATCAAGATTCCCTTGTATCGTAGAGCGATGAATGGTTCTTAAAACCAACGGTGTGTTAGCTTTGTAATGTGTGATGTTGGCATGAATGAAAAAGTGTTGTTGGTTGTACCCCCTCAACACTACCCAAGTTTTGAAACTTTTTGAACTTTAAACCCAAACAAACCATAGAAATTTCCCTCTTATCTTATCATCTACCTCAATCTTCAGATGGCCCCACCAACCCGCAGCGCCAACCAGGATGCAATGATGCAAATGCTACAGATGATGATGGAAGACCGCGAAGCCGAGAGAGCTGAACGACAAGCTAACATTGCTGCAATGCAGCAGATAGCTCAGAACAATCAGGGCCATGGAAACCACGATCACCCTGGATCGAAGCTGAAGAATTTCCAAAACACTAATCCCCCAATGTTTAGTAAGACAGAAGAACCCCTCGATGCTGATGACTGGCTCCAGACCATGGAGAACAACCTGGAAGTTGCGGGAGTAGAAGCCGCAGAGAAAGTACTGTTCGCCACACACTACCTGTCAGGACCTGCCCGAGCCTGGTGGACGAGTGCCCGTGCAATGAATGCGGGACAGATGATGACTTGGGCGGATTTCAAGCTCAAATTCAGCAAATACCATGTGCCCCAAGGACTGATCAAGAAGATGAGAGACGAGTTTCGTGAACTCAAGCAAGGAAGGATGTCCGTGGTGGAATACCGCGACAGGTTTCTCACTCTGTCAAGGTACGCCCCGGATGAGACCGACACCAATGAGAAAAGGAAGGAGATATTTCGAACGGATCGCATGATGAGATGCAAACAATGTTAGTGAACATTCCGTTCGCTGACTTGGAAGCCCCCGTTGACTCAGCCATACAGATGGAAGGAAAGCTGCATCAGGCCAATGAGAACCGCAAGCGCAGGATGATGAACCAGAATGGACCCCACCATACCCAGAAGTACCGCAACAACTCCTCTGGAGGATTCACCCCAAGGCACAACAAGCCCCCTGCTCAGAATTATCGCCCCAACTACACCAACCACAACGGAGGACCCCCGAAGCCCGGAGGCAACAACAACAACAGCCACCACAACAACAACAACCCCAACAGCAACAGCAACAATGGGAACAACAATAACAACACCAACACTGGCCCGAGGACTGGAAGCAATGCCATCCCCGTCACCCCGAAGGACAAGTCAACTGTAAACTGCTATGAATGTGGAGTTGTGGGTCACTACTCAAATGAGTGCCCCAAGAAGCTTGCCAAGATTGCCGCCAACATCGCTGCACCTCGCCCAAGAACAGCGCCGCTTCGCAGGTAGAAGGAACCAGAACAACAACAACGGCCGTCTCTACCACATGACTGCCAACGAAGCTCAGGAAGCACCCCAGATCATGCCAAGTATGTCTTCCGATTAATCAAAGTGCTCAATCTCTCTTAGGAACCTAACTTTTCTTAAAATCTCGGGACGAGATTTGTTTAAGGGGGAAGGGTTTGTAACATCTCAAAAAATTCAAAAGAAAGAAAATGAATTTCCCTACTTCCAAATTTTGGAACCAACAAAAACTTTTATTCAATTAAGTTTGATACATAGTGAGCATGCTTAATTCTTGTGCTATTGCCATGATTGCTTGTTGAACTACTTGGAAATGATCCTAAACCCTAAACCTCACCCCTCTTTTGACCATCCAAGCTAAAACAAATTAAAAAGAATTTAAATAAGAAAAAGGCCTATGTGCCTATGGCTATTTTTATAAATCTTTACCCTAGACCTTTCTACTTTGTTTAGAGGTTTGGAAAACCTTCATAAACCTTACCTAGTACTTATCAAACCAAATCCAAGTTGAATCCAAAGAAAATAAAAAGAAACTAAAAATGCCATAGAGGCATATGAGAGAAAAATGCAAATTTGTGAATTTGAGAATCTTGACCCTAAGACATGTTGTGAATGGTTGGATCACTCCTCAATACCATTTCAACACTCAACAACATCAATTGGGTCAAGCCAAGTCAAATTAGAAATCAAATGCAACATATGCATAAAGGCATATGTGGCACATACCATTTTACCCAATCCTTGACCTATGCATTTATATCTTGACCAAATGGTGTGCAATCATCTCTAAACCTAATCTAACCCTAAATGGACCCTAACCCATGCCCAAGTAAAACAAGGTGAATAAAAGAGGAAAATAAGAAAAATTAGAATATCACCTCTTATGTGTTATGGCCATTTTTGCAAATCTTTGAGCTAGACCTTTTTGAATGGTTTCAATTGTTTGGAAAGGTTCCAAAACAAATAAGAATCAGTTTGGAATCAAGAAAAACCAAATCAAATAGAGAGAAATAAAATAAATGAGAAGAATGCAAATCTCACTCACATACACATTTAACCAAATTGGCAAATCATCAACCAAGGCCACCTTTGCTTGTACCCATGCTTGTGAAACACTAATAGGTCAATAACAAACCCATTTGCATCAAAGAAACACAAATAAAATCAAAGGAAAAATCAAATCCTTGTTACATATGATAATGGTCATGTGTCACTTTTATAACATCATGCCCACTTTGAGCCCTTCTACTTAGCTAATCCCAAACTAAACCTGGCCAAATCTTTGCACCTCATCTAAGAGCATATCAAGGTGAACCATTTTTGTGTTGACCATCATGGTTGACTCTGTCCCCATTGCTTAGTATAAGTGTGACAAGTGGAGAGTTTGAAACAAAGTGAAGATCATACCCATTTTGACATTTTGCAAATCAACTCAATTTTGAGCACCACCATCACAAATATACTTCAAATATTATATGTTTGCAACCCACCAAAATTCAATCAAATTTTCAAAAACATTTGTCTTGCGGCCATTTCATCAAGCAGCTTGTGTGCAATAATCTGGATTTTGAATACATGCTAAAACCCATTGTATCTTGGGCTAAACCAGGGACCAAGTGTGATCATCACAACCCTGGCACCTCCTCTGCATCAGACCATGCCCTTTCCCACTGATAAAAGTGAAGCCATGATCAAAGTTTCCCCATGCCGAGCTCAAGGACACCACCATGCCACCCATCCTCTCCATCTCTCCCTGATCACTTTCCCCTTGTCAACGAGCTCGCCTACCCTCTACCACGCATGCCTGTACCCTCCGCGACCAAAGAAACGCACGGCATTGGCCAGCCCAGACGTGCCTAGACCGCGCCCAGGACGCCCAATACCTTGCCAGAGCGCGCAAGGGCACATCCCTGGACGCGCCAGAGCACGCCGTCGTGCCATCGCTGTCGTCCCCCCTCGCCTTATCCTCTCGCACGCGCCATCACCGCACCACCAGCTACACCCTAGACATACTCGAATGCCCGCGCGTGCACCGTCGCCGTCGTCCTCGTCAAAGATTCGCCGCCGTACCCGTGGCAGACTCGATAGCATCCCGAGCCGTCCCCTCCGCTTTTCTCTGCGCCGTCACGCCCTCGAGCACCACCATGATGCTAGCAAGCCTACGCGATCCCTACCTTGCCCCTTCACCGCTCCTAACGTCGGCGCCATGAACGACCGCCACGGGCACCCGCAGCACCTCGCGCCGCTATAAAAGGCGAGCGCCCCGGCCTCCATTGAGCACACTAATCCACTCCCCTCTCTCTTCTGCCTCTCCTCAACCCCTCGCTGCTCGACATTAGCCCCAGTCACCCTTCAATTGCACGCCGGAGTCCCGTAGCACCGCCGCAGAAGCTTCCGTCGATTTCGGCCACCTCAAGCGCTCCCACGACCACCGCTGACCTCGCCGTCGACTCCTCGTTCGTCTGCGACCCTCCTCGATCATCGCCGGAGCTCCGGTAAGCCGTCGACCCCCTACCCATGCCGCCAGTACCCTCGCTTCTCGTTGGAGACGACGACGGCCGTGCGCCGCTCGATCGTCATCTAATCCAACGGCCCGCATCACCACGTACCGGATCGGTGTTTAAACGCCACTGACGTGTAGACCCCACCATGTTAGTTGGCCCGCGTGCTCCGTGGGCATAGCTGGGCCGGCCCAACCTTTTCCCCCTCTCGCTGGCCCAAGTTCTTTCCCCCGCAGGCCCTTTTATTCAAATTCGATTAATTCTTTTCAGTTTGAAATTCAATACTGGTACCCTGTTTGAAATTGAATAACTTCAAATTTACCCAACCAAATTTAGTGAATTTTATGTTGTAGGAAAGCTCATGAAATGCTCCTTCAAACCCCACAGGTTTGAACCCTAGATCTATTATATAATTTGAATAGTAAAAATAATAAAACAGAGAGTTTTCAGAGTTCAAATAAATTTATAAAATCAACCATAAACTATTTTGAGGTGATTCAAATTCTCATAAATCACAATTCAAATACTCTAATTGTTTATGTAAAAATATGATATGGTTGCTTCATATGATCATGGGCTAGAAGCAAAATATTGGCTATGTAGTCAATACTAGTCCTTTTAAATTATTTCAAATTTTAGGAATTTAAATCTATGAGGTGTAGCACCTCATTTAAATCATGTTCTCAAGTGATATGAAGTAATGTGATGCCCTCTACTGCTTAGGCTCATACTTGCTCACTTGTGGAAATTAAATCAATATAGTTTTTAAATTGCAATGGTTATTTAAATCACATGAGATGATGAATCTCATTTAAATCACTTCTCTCAAATAATAAGTGTGAAGTGTTGACCTTGGTCAACATGTGATCATCCCTGGTTATTTGAGAAGATTAAATCTTAAGAAGATTCAATGAGAGGAAATTATTTCTCCAAAGAACTAAATAGAAACCCTAAGTCCAATTTCAATGAGAGGAAATTATTTTTCCTAATATTAAATAAAGAAACCCTAGCATAAATTATGAATAAATGTTAAGTAGTGATGCTAGATCATTTGAGTGAGCCATTAAGGCTAATTAAGAGTACTTAAGTATTGTTTGGTGATTGTATCCTCGTATTCGTTTATAGACGCTAGTACCGGAGACTATCAAGAGGAGGAGGTATTCTACCAAGAGGAAGGAGAAGAGAACTTTGAGCACTACCCTAATCAAGGCAAGCTAATATTCTTGCAAGCCAACTTAATAAAAAGCTCTACAAGAGCAAGGCATCATTACTTTTACTTTATGCTTAATGCTCTTATCCCAAGTTTTTACTTTACAAGCTTTACTAAATTTTGTTTATCAAAGTTACTTTTTGATTCATGATTCACTTGGATTTATATCTAGAGTAGAACAAGAGCATCAAAGTTAGCCTAGAGCAAGACAAGCTAGTTAGCACCCCTCATGACTAGTTGCTAGTGCTAACAAATAAAATTGACTACTCTAGATGGGGACATGTGCAATGAAATGACTTTGAAAACTTTGGAATGATGAATCATTCCATTGAAAGATTTTGAAGGTGAATATGGCTGGTGAATGACTTGGTGAATTTTACGAAAACTGATGGTTGGGTTCGGATGCGATACCATTCCAATTTGAAAGTACCCCCACAATACCCAACATGGGTAAGGGCTTAACTGGAAATTTATGTGTTCTAGTATGGGTTCCCTCTAAACAAGCGTCATAGGGGTTATGCCGAGGCTGCCTCCGTTGAAAGTGAATTGATGTGAAATAACGTGAAATGAGGTGAATGTCCGGCCCAAGCCTCGTGCAGTTCCCGAGCCGACGGTTTGTCTTCACTGGGAGGCCAAGCTCATGGGGAGAGGTGCCTATACTAGGGTATGTAAGTGAAAGGTTATGGTTGGTAGTCCGCACACGGAGTGTGATAAATCAGGGCCAGTTAACCCTGATGGATTATTGCAAATATTGTGGCACAAGTGTACGACCTCTGCAGAGTGTAGAACTATTCGAATAGCCATGTCCACGGTTACGGACGATTGGAAAGGCCATACTGTTCCGTCATCAGACTCTTTTCAAAAATATGACATGTGACTTGTGACTTGAATTTGAAAGGTGAATGGTGATTTTGAATTGATTCACAACAGAGTTGTGGGGATGACACTAATGTCCAACTTGAGTTAGTTTAGCAAATGAAGAGTCTTTACTAAATGTTTATGAAATAAACTTGGCTTTATGCAAATAAACCTAGAGCTTAGTATCCCCTTACTAAAATTGATAGTGCTTACACTAGTATTAGTTTGCGAGTACTTTAAAGTACTCATGGCTTTGTCCCTGGCTATTCAAATGGCCAGACTATGAAGAGGAGTACCAGAACCCGGAAGAAGGACAACATGATGTCTACGACAACTAGGATCACTCCTGACGTCAATAGTTGCCTGTGGAATAAATGGACTACTACTACGCTATTTCGCTTCCGCTATGTGTTATGTAATGGATTAATAGAACCTCTATTATTGTAATAAGACTGGATCATGTGATCCTTTATTTGTAAGACGATTATGGTATGTAATGAATGATGTGTTGTGATATCAATCTATTATGTCTCGCAAAAACAATATTCCTGGGATTGCGAGGAATGGCATAATAGGCATCTGGACTTAAAAATCTGGGTGTTGACAGAAAAACTCAAAACTAATTAAATTTGTGTACATATCTGAGGATCACGCACGTAAATTGGCAGATTTTTTTGACTCTCCTACAGAGAGTTCTACGCAAATTCGTGACAGACAGCAATTCTGTTTCTGCGCAGCAATCCAAATCTAGCATCAACTTTACCATAGAGACTTTACTTGGCACAAAAACATGATAAGGAGAGGTTGCTACAGTAGTAACAACTTCCAAGACACAACAAAACAGTAGTTAAATAAACACATGGGTTATCTCCCAAGAAGTGCTTTCTTTATAGCCGTTAAGATGGGCTCAGTAATTTTAATGATGCTCTCGCAAGAAATAAAATTTGAAGCAAAAGAGAACATCAAGAAGCAAATTCAGAACACATTTAAGCCTAACCCACTTCCTATGAAAAGGAATCTTGTACACAAATAAATTCATGAAGAACAAAGTGACAAGCATAGGAAGATAAAACACGAGTAACTTCAAAATTCTCAACATAAAGAGGGGAAACTTAATATTATTAAGATGCATATAACCATGTTTCCCTCTCTCATAATAACTTTCAGTAACATCATGAACAAACTCAACAATATAACTATCACATGAAGCATTCTTGTCATGAGCTAGATGCATAAAATTATTACTCTCCACATAAGCATAATCAATTTTATTAGTTGTAGTGGGAGCAAATTCAATAAGATAGCTATCATTATTATTCTCATCACCATAATCATCATATATAGGAGGCATATTGTAATCATAATTAACTTTCTCCTCAATAGTAGGTGGACTGAAAATATCATATTCATCATTGCAAACATCATATATAGGAGGTAAAGTATCATCAAAGTAAATTTTCTCCTCCATGCTTGGGGGACTAAAAATATCATGCTCATCAAAACCAGCTTCCCCAAGCTTAAATTCTTCCATAGCTTTAGCAATAATGGTGTTCAAAGAGTTCATGCTAATAACATTGCTACAACTATTTTGCAAACAAAGTTCCATGTGTTTTTTAATTTTCTCTTCAAACACCTCATGTCCTAATTGAAGATAAAGTTCATAAAGATCTCTAATTTTTTTGTTGTTTTCCATTAAGCCTAACTAGTGAAAATAAAAACAAGAAACAAAAAGATATAATTGCAGAATCTAAAGGAGATACCTTTGAGCACTCACACACTGGCAACAGTGCTAGGAAATAGCTTAGTAGTCGGAGGATGTGAATACCTTTTACCTTACCTCCCCGGCAATGGCGCCAGAAAATAGCTTGATGTCTACGTGTGCTTCTATTCTTGTAGACAGTGTTGGGCCTCCAAGAGCAGAGGTTTGTAGAACAGCAGCAAGTTTCCCTTAAGTGAATCATCCAAGGTTTATCGAACTCAGGGAGGTAGAGGTCAAAGATAGTCCTCTCAAGCAACCCTGCAATTAAGATACAAGAAGTCTATTGTGTCCCCAACACACCTAATACACTTGTCAGATGTATAGGCGCACTAGTTCGGCGAAGAGATAGTAAAACACAGGTGGTATAGATGGTGGTGATATTGCAGAAAGTAAAGATGCGGTAAAACAGTAAACAAGCGATGTTTGCAGTATTTGGAAACAAGGCCTAGGGATCATACTTTCACTAGTGGACACTCTCAACATTGATCACATAATAAATAAATAACTTCTCCTCACTTGTGCTTCATACACTCTTTTGTTGGATAACAAACACCATTCATTGTGTAGGGCTACAAGAGCTCCCTCAAGCCGGAGTTAACAAGCGCCACAACATTCGGCATTCATATTTAAGTAACCTTTAGAGCATAATAGATCTTTGCAATTTAGACCGAGTACTAACATAGCATACACACTGTCACCATTACACTATGAAAGGGGGAATAGATCACATCAATACTATCGTAGTAATAGTTAACTCCATAATCTACAAGAGATTACAATCATAACCTATGCCAAGTACTACATAATGCACACACTGTCACCGTTACATCATGAAGGAGGAATAGACCACTTTAATAACATCACTAGAGTAGCACATAGATTAATAGTGATACAAAGCTCATCATATGGATCTCAATCATGCAAGGCAATTCATGAGATCATTGTATTGAGGTACATGAGAGAGAGATTAACCACATAGCTACCGGTAGAGCCCTTAGCCTCGAGGGAGAACTACTCCCTCCTCATCATGGGAGACAACAGCGTTGATGGAGATGGCGGTGGTGTCGATGGAGATGCCTTTCGGGGGCAATTCCCCGTCCCGGCGGCGTGCCGGAACAGAGACTCTGTCCCCCCGAATCTTGGCTTCGCTATGCCGGCGGCTCTGGAACTTTTCTCGTATCGTGGCTTATCCTTTTAGGGATTTCGAGGCGGAGGCTTTATATAGGCGGAAGGGCAGCCTCGGGGGAGTCCTGGTGCAGCCACACCATAGGGGGGCGCGCCCCCCTGGCCGCACCGCCTTGTGGAGTGGGGCCCCCTGGCTCCCCTCTGGCCCTTCTTCGGTGCTCTGGAAGCATCCGGGAAAAATAAGATACTGGGCGTTGATCTCGTCCAATTCCGAGAATATTTCCTTTGTAGGATTTCTGGAACAAAAAACAGCAGAAAACAGGAACTGGCACTTCGGCATCTTGTTAATAGGTTAGTTCCAGAAAATGCATCAAAACATCATAAAGTGTGAACAAAACATGTAGGTATTGTCATAAAACTAGCATGGAACATAAGAAATTATAGATACGTTGGAGACGTATCAAGATACCACCCTCAACAAGATGAGGGATAAGACCTCCTACTTGACCATCCTCCTTTGCACGTTCAATTAAGATAGCAAGCATGCCAACTACAATATTAAAAAGCATTGGTGACAGAGGATCCCCTTGTCTCAACCCTTTTCTAGTCTGAAAATAATGACCAATGTCATCATTAACCTTGACACCCACACTCCCCCCTTGCACAAACAGCTGAACTATTCAACTCCACTCCGGAGCAAAACCTTTCATTCTTAACGTTTGTTGCAAAAAGGGTCATTTCACTTTATCATAAGCCTTTTCAAAATCAATTTTAAACAAAACCCCATCCATTTTCTTACTGTGTAACTCGTGAATTGTTTCATGAAGAATGACCACCCCTTCCAAAATATTTCTTCCTAGCATAAAGGCTGATTGTGTTGGTTTTAAAATTCTCGGGGCAATCCCCATATTGCGATTAGTACCAGCCTTAGTAAATATTTTAAAACATACATTTAACAAGCAAATAGGTCTATATTGTTGTATTTGTACCGCATCTTCTTTCTTGGGTAGTAATGTGATTATGCCAAAATTAAGTTTGTAAAGAGGCAATTCTCCCCTACTAAACTGAATAAACATGGCCATCAAGTCCTTCTTTATTACATCCCAATTTTTTTTGATAAAACTCTGCTGGAAAGCCATTCGGTCCAGGAGCTTTATTAAGTTCCATTTGTGAGATTGCCTCATACACCTCCTCTTCAGAAAAAGGAGGTGTCAGAATCTCATTTTCAGCCATTGAAATTTGTGGTATATCTTGTATCACATCCTCTGCTAAAGAAATATTACTTGTAGCCGATGCCCCAAACAATTTTTTATAGAATTCAGTAATATAGACCTTCAAATTATCCTCCCCAACAATATTTTCTTCCTGTTGTTCCATCTGAAAGATTTCCTTTTTCCGGTGTTTACCATTTGCTATCAAGTGAAAGTATCTCGTGTTATTTCCTCCCTCTTGAATATATTTAACTTTTGCCCGTTGAGTCCATTTCGACTCCTCTTCCCTTCTTCGTTTATTTAAACTTTCATTTGCTTTCTTTAGCTCTTCCCTTTCATTCAAATTCAAAGGATTTTTTTGCTTTCAAATCCAAATGATCGATAATAGATAGTAAGTTTTCTTTTTCTTTTTTATATTTCCCACTTTGATTCTTGGCCCATCCCTTTAGAAATCTTCTAATATGCCTTAACTTATTCAACCAAACATCCATAGGATTCGTTCCCATTAAAACCGAATTCCACTCATTTGCTATCATATCATAAAAACCTTCTTGTTTCAACCAATATAACTCAAACGAGAACTTCGACTTATTACCTAGATGAGCTTTTATTCACGAATCAATAAGTATCGGGGTGTGATTAGATTCCGCTCTTGTCAATGCCCGTACAGTGACAAGTGGAAACTTTTGTTCCCATGATGTAGATGCTAGAACTCTATTGTGGTGACCTCACCTGAAAAAGTGAGAGTCCCTGTGCTAGTCCCGGATCGAACTGCTAGCACACACAGTTTAAGATGAAATACCAAGTAGCAAAGGTCTTCATTACAACGTAAGATCCAGCGGAAATAAAAGGGTTCGATACAAGTTGCATAGCTCTCAGGCTAGCACAAATTCAGAGTTTAAAGCAGCAAGGAAAGCATAAAGCATGGAGCCATCTTCCTTCATGAAGCCACAGGCAGACATGTTGGGCAAAGACTCGTGAACCTAAACAAACATCTTCAGCTAGAGAAGTAACCTGCAACATAAAACGTTACAGCCCGAAGGTCAATACATTTGGAATTTTATTGGCAAGATGACACTATGGTGGACACAAATGGCAACCTAACACATACATGATCATTTGGTTGGTAGAGCTCAGGCATTTTTGCATAAAGCCAATTTTATCCTATCATTTGACAAAACATTTTCTTTCAGACTAATTAAGCGGTACCATTGATAGACATCAATGAACCTAGACACCACCGATAGACATCAGTGAGCCTTCCTATTTCATATGACCAACTTGGTTTGGGCGACCTACCCCTGCAGACTCAGACCATAGACATGGCACGGGACCTGCTAGCCGATAGTCACTTGCACCAATTGGCATATCCCTGTTCACCCATCAAGTTTTATTTAAGAAATTGGAATGAGGAGACTTTCGAACAGGATCCTTGTCAGCTCGCTCAAATTTTCCGTAACCGGGGACACGGCTAAGTACTTAGATTAACACTCTGCAGAGGTTGTACAAATTTACCCACATGACCTAGTCTGCTCTTCTTCCATGATGCACATTTTGCTCAAATGGACAGATGTTGACTAGGACAAGACTTTTCCGAAGTAATCCCCGCACCATTCTATACGGACCCGTACCAACCTACAATCCCCTACATCATCTGTCACGTAGGATCCGGGTTCTCACAACATACTCCATCAAGCCAGAGCCCATATTAGCATGTGGCTGTATGGAAAGCTAATGAGCAAGGTTGTCTATTATCTCTTTGTTCCTGGGTGGCCGTCCACAAGTGCGATACACCTGGCGGTTCAGAGGTTCGACGACATGACCCCAGGGAACCACTCAACATAACCCGAGCAATACCAATTCCACCCAGGTAATTCATTAAACTTAGTTGTTTTTCCATAACTCACTATCAAAATCATTTTATAGCATAGCTGAGCAACAACTAAATTTAATGGCGACAAAGAATTCAAGTAGGGGTAGCTAGACTATCGGGATTGCATAGCAAAGCATATACCCTAGACATGTCTACTATAAAAACACTACAGTGCAAGAATTAAAACTGGGACTTTTGGTGTGTGTGACTTGCCTGGATAAGGTGGAGAGTTGGTACAATCCTCACAGGCACAACCGTTGCAGTCAGCACAATCACAATCTACAATCCGACAACATTGCACCATAAGCACAATGCAAGACACAAATGCACAAACATAGACATGAGGTGCATATGAGGTTTACACAAGTGCACTCCATTTATTATTCTCTGGTTGTCACTATATGCATGATCCCATGGTCAAGTTTTAGGTTGGTTGAATTATCGCGAACCGTCTATGTCGCACTAGCGAAGGGCATCTACCATTAATTCTAAAATGGTACTTGGGTACAGTAGACAAATGATGGTTTTGGTGCTACTGGACAGAGGGTTCCATTTGCAAGCATATGCAAAATGAATCACTCAAAAAGAGTATGTAGATCTCAAATTATGTGTAAACTATTCCGATTAGGCATTTAAATATGAATGATTTTCAAAGTTCTGCAAGTTCACATTTTATGGTTCGATAATGTTCCTTATATTTTTAGGATTCCAACGGTATATGATTTGTAATTTTTGGACCTACAGAACTCTGGTTATGATATTTACGGAACGCGGACTATTGAAATCGAGTTTAAACGTAAACTAGGGTGTGTCCATGACACTTGGCGCCCTGCTATTGGTCGATACCCCTTCGCGCGGATCAGCCTCTTTATCCGTTGGATCTAACTAACATGGATGGCCAGATTTAATTGACAGATATGGAGAAGAAAACAAAAAGGGAAAAGGTGTGCCTACATGGCGCTTACTGGGCGCGGACGTGGCGCTGACGAGGCGTCGTCGTGGCGGTGACGTGGCCGGCGTGAGGGAGTTGGCCGGTGGCGGCTCGGTGGTGCTCGCCGGCGTCGTTCCCGGCGGTCCCGGTGGCGGCCAAGGGGCGGACGGGGAGCGGCTCAGCGACGCGCGTCGTATGGGGGCAGCGGAGCGGCCTAGCTCGGCCCGAGGCGGTGGAGAGCGGCGGATGGAGGTGGTTCGGCTCCGGCGAACTCCGGCGACAAATTTCGTCAGCCTGGGGGCGCAATAGAGAGGGAGAAGAAGGGGAATTGAGAGAGGTGGGGCGGGGCTTTATGGGGACGGCCTCGGACGGGAGAGGGAGGCGTGGGAGAGGTCGTGGCGAGTGGGGCGGTGGAGGTGGCCGGGGCGTAGTGCGCGTCTGCGTGCGTGCCTGGGACTCTGGGAGTTCGTGGGGGCGGGGCGTCGTGCGGAAGTTGGGGAAGGAGACGCCCGACGCGGTCAGCGCGCGGGGCGCTGCGGCCTGGTGCGGCCTGGCCTGGCTGGGTCGGCCCAGTCGGCCGGATGGGTCGGCCCGCTTGGCCGGCCGGATCCCTGATGCGCGTAAATGTACACGTCCGTTGGGAACCCCAAGAGGAAGGTATGATGCGCACAGTGGCAAGTTTTCCCTCAGAAAGAAACCAAGGTTTAATCGAACCGATAGGAGCCAAGAAGCACGTTGAAGGTTGATGGTCGCGAAATGTGATGCGGCGCAACACCGTGGATTCCGGCGCCAACGCGGAACTCGCACAACAAAACCAAAGTACTTTGCCCCAACGAAACAAGTGAGGTTGTCAATCTCACCGGCTTGCTGTAACAAAGGATTAAACGTATCGAGTGGAAGATGTTTGCAAAGAAAACAAGAAACACAAGTAGATTGTATGCTATGTAAAGGATAGGACCGGGGTCCACAGTTCACTAGAGGTGTCTCTCCCATAAGATAAAAGCATGTTGGGTGAACAAATTACAGTCAGGCAATTGACAAATAGAGAAAGGCATAACAATGCATATACATGATATGATAAATATAGTGAGATTTAATCCGGGCATTACGACAAAGTACATAGACCGCCATCCAACTGCATCTATGCCTAAAAAGTCCACCTTCAGGTTATCATCCGAACCCCTCCAGTATTAAGTTGCAAAGCAACGGACAATTGCATTAAGTATGGTGCGTAATGTAATCAACAACTACATCCTTAGACATAGCATCAATGTTTTATCCCTAGTGGCAACAAGACATCCACAACCTTAGAACTTTCTCGTCACCGTCCTGCATTCAATGGAGGCATGAACCCACTATCGAGCATAAATACTCCCTCTTGGAGTTAAGAGTAAAAACTTGGCCGTAGCCTCTACTAGTAACGGAGAGCATGCAAGATCATAAACAACACATAAACAATAGATTGATAATCACCATAATCATAGTACTCTCTATCCATCGGATCCCGACAAACACAACATATAGAATTACATATAGATGATCTTGATCATGTTAGGCAGCTCACAAGATCCAACAATGAAGCACAACAAGGAGAAGACGACCATCTAGCTACTGCTATGGACCCATGGTCCAGGGGTGAACTACTCACTCATCACTCCGGAGGCGACCATGGCGGTGTAGAGTCCTCCGGGAGATGAATCCCCTCTCCGGCAGGGTGCCGGAGGCGATCTCCGGAATCCCCGAGATGGGATCGCGGCGGCGGCGTCTCCGGAAGGTTTTCCGTATCGTGGCTCTCGGTATCGGGGGTTTCGCGACGGAGGCTTTAAGTAGGCGGAGGGTCAACGCGAGGGGCCACACGAGGGGCCCGGGGGTAGGTCGGCGCGGCCAGGGCCTCGGGCCGCGCCGGCCTCCCCTCCGGCCGCCTCGTGGCCCCACTTCGTTATCTCTTCGGTCTTCCGGAAGCTTCGTGCAAAAATAGGACCCCGGGCGAAAGTTTCGTCCAATTCCGAGAATATTTCTTTACTAGGATTTCGAAACCAAAAACAGCGAAAACAAAGAATCGGCTCTTCGGCATCTTGTTAATAGGTTAGTTCCGGAAAATGCATAAATATGACATATAATGTGCATAAAACATGTAGGTATCATCAATAAAGTAGCATGGAACATAAGAAATTATCGATACGTTGGAGACGTATCAGCATCCCCAAGCTTAGTTCTCGCTCATCCCGAGCAGGTAAAACGATAACAAAGATAATTTCTGAAGTGACATGCCATCATAATCTTGATCATACTATTTGTAAACATATGTAATGAATGCAGCGATCAAAGCAAAGGTAATGACATGAGTAAACAAGTGAATCATATGGCAAAGACTTTTCATGAATAGTACTTCAAGACAAGCATCAATAAGTCTTGCATAAGAGTTAACTCATAAAGCAATAAATCAAAGTCGAGGTGTTGAAGCAACACAAAGGAAGATGAAGTTTCAGCGGTTGCTTTCAACTTATAACATGTATATCTCATGGATATTGTCAACATAAAGTAATATAACAAGTGCAATATGCAAGTATGTAGGAATCAATGCACAGTTCACACAAGTGTTTGCTTCTTAAGGTGGAAGGAGATAGGTAAACCGACTCAACAATAAAAGTAAAAGAAAGGTCCTTCAAAGAGGAAAGCATCGATTGCTGTATTTGTGCTAGAGCTTTTATTTTGAAAACATGAAACAATTTTGTCAACGGTAGTAATAAAGCATATGAGTTATGAAAATTATATCTTACAAGTTGCAAGCCTCATGCATAGTATACTAATAGTGCCCGCACCTCGTCCTACTTAGCTTGGACTACCGGATCTTTGCATGCCATGTTTCAACCAAGTGTCACAAAGGGGTACCTCCATGCCGCTCGTACAAAGGTCTAAGGAGAATGCTCGCATTTCGGATTTCTCGCTTTTGATTATTCTCAACTTAGACATCCATACCGGGACAACATGGACAACAGATAATGGACTCCTCTTAAATGCACAAGCATGAAGCAATGATTATTATTCTCATATGAGATTGAGGATATATGTCCAAAATCGAAACTTCAACCATGGTTCATGGCTTTAGTTAGCGGCCCAATGTTCTTCTCTAACAATTTTGCATGCTCCAACCACTAAAATGATAGACCTTCGTACAAGACGGACATGCATAGCAACTCACATGATATTCAACAATAGTTGATGGCGTTCCCCGAAGCATGGTTATCGCACAACAAGCAACTTAATAAAAGATAAAGTGCATAAGTACATATTCAATACTACGATAGTTTTTAAGGCTATTTTGTCCCATGAGCTATATATTGCATAGGTGGATGATGGAATTTTAAAGGTAGCACTCAAGCAATTTACTTTGGAATGGCGGAGAAATACCATGTAGTAGGTAGGTATGGTGGACACAAATGGCATAGTAGTTGGCTCAAGGATTTTGGATGCATGAGAAGTATTCCCTCTCGATACAAGGTTTAGGCTAGCAAGGTTATTTGAAGCAAACTCAAGGATGAACAAGTGCAGCAAAACTCACATAAAAGACACATTGTAAACATTATAAGACTCTACACTGTCTTCCTTGTTGTTCAAAACTCAATACTAGATATTATCTAGACCTTAGAGAAACCAAATATGCAAATCAAATTTTAGCAAGCTCTATGTATTTCTTCATTAATGGGTGCAAAGCATATGATGAAAGAGCTTAAACATGAGCACAACAATTGCCAAGTATCACATTATCCAAGATAGTTTAAAATTACTACATGTAGCATTTTCCAATTCCAACCATATAACAATTTAACGAAGAAGAAACTTCGCCTTGAACATTATGAGTAAAGCCTAAGGACACATGTGTCCATATGCAACAGCGGAGCGTGTCTCTCTCCCACAAAGTGAATGCTAGGATCCATCTTATTCAAACAAAACAAAAACAAAAACAAACCGACGCTCCAAGTAAAGAACACAAGATGTGACTCGAATAAAAATATAGTTTCGGGGAGGAACCTCGATGATGTTGTCGATGAAGAAGGGGATGCCTTGGGCATCCCCAAGCTTAGACGCTTGAGTCTTCTTAAAATATGCAGGGGTGAACCACGGGGCATCCCCAAGCTTAGAGCTTTCACTCCTCTTGATCATAGTATATCATTCTCCTCTCTTGACCCTTGAAAACTTCCTTCACACCAAACTTCAAGCAAACTCATTAGAGGGTTAGTGCACAATTAATAATTCACTCATTCAGAGGTGACACAATCATTATTTTCACTTCTGGACATTGCATAATGCTACTGGACATTAATGGATCAAAGAAATAAATCCGACATAGCAAAAGAGGCAATGCGAAATAAAAGGCAGAATCTGTCAAAAACGAACGAGTCCGTAAAGACGAATTTAAAGATGGCACCAGACTTGCTCAAATGGAAAAACTCAAAACTAATGAAAGTTGCGTACATATCCGAGGATCACGCTCGTAAATTGGCAGATTTTTTGAATTTTCTACAGAGAACCGTGCCCAGATTCGTGACAGACGACAATGCTGTTTCACGCGCAGCAATCCCAAATATAACATCAACTTTGACATAGAAACTTTACTTGGCACAAAAACATGATAAGGAGAGGTTGCTACAGTAGTAAACAACTTCCAAGACTCAACAAAACAAAAAATTGCTGTAGTAAAATAAACACATGGGTTATCTCCCAAGAAGTTCTTTCTTTATAGCCATTAAGATGGGCTCAGCGAGTTTAATGATGCACTCGCAAGAAATAGTATTTGAAGCAAAAGAGAGCATTAAGAGGCAAATTCAAAACACATTTAAGCCTAACATGCTTCCTATGAAAAGGAATCTTGTAAATAAACAAGTTCATGAAGAGCAAAGTAACAAGCATAGGAAGATAAAACAAGTGTAGCTTCAAAAATTTCAGCACATAGAGAGGCATTTTAGTAACATGAAAATTTCTACAACCATATTTTCCTCTCTCATAATAACTTTCAGTAGCAACATGAGCAAACTCAACAATATAACTATCACATAAAGCATTCTTATCATGAGTCTCATGCATAAAATTATTACTCTCCACATAGGCATAATCAATTTTATTAGTTGTAGTGGGAGCAAATTCAACAAAGTAGCTATCATTATTATTCTCATCATCAAATATAGGAGGCAAAGTATCATCAAAGAAAATTTTCTCCTCAATGCTTGGGGGACTAAAAATATCATGCTCATCAAAGCCAGCTTCCCCAAGCTTAGAATTTTCCATAGCATTAGCAACAATGGTGTTCAAAGCATTCATAGTAATAACATTCCCATTAGCATGCATATAAAGTTCCATGGGTTTCTTAATTCTTTCTTCAAACACATCATGTCCTAATTCAAGATAAAGTTCATAAAGATCTCTCATATTTTTGTTGTTTTCCATTAAGCCTAACTAGTGAAAATAAAAATAAGTACAGGACTAGACATGATAACAAAACAAATTAAATGCAAGTAACTAATTTTTTTTGTGTTTTCGATATAGAGAGCAAGACAGTAAATAAAGTAAAACTAGCAACTAATTTTTTTGTGTTTTGTTTAGGTGCAGCAAACAAAGTAGTAAATAAAATAAAGCAAGACAAAAACAAAGTAAAGAGATTGAGAAGTGGAGACTCCCCTTGCAGCGTGTCTTGATCTCCCCGGCAACGGCGCCAGAAAAAGTGCTTGATGCGCGTAAATGTACACGTCCGTTGGGAACCCCAAGAGGAAGGTATGATGCGCACGAGTGGCAAGTTTTCCCTCGAGAAAGAAACCAAGGTTTAATCGAACCAAGTAGGAGCCAAGAAGCACGTTGAAGGTTGATGGTCGCGAAATGTGATGCGGCGCAACACCGAGGATTCCGGCGCCAACGCGGAACCTGCACAACAAAACCAAAGTACTTTGCCCCAACGAAACAGTGAGGTTGTCAATCTCACCGGCTTGCTGTAACAAAGGATTAAACGTATCGAGTGGAAGATGTTTGCAAAGAAAACAGTAAACACAAGTAGATTGTATGCTATGTAAAGGATAGGACCGGGGTCCACAGTTCACTAGAGGTGTCTCTCCCATAAGATAAAAGCATGTTGGGTGAACAAATTACAGTCGGGCAATTGACAAATAGAGAAAGGCATAACAATGCATATACATGATATGATAAATATAGTGAGATTTAATCCGGGCATTACGACAAAGTACATAGACCGCCATCCAACCGCATCTATGCCTAAAAAGTCCACCTTCGAGGTTATCATCCGAACCCCTCCGAGTATTAAGTTGCAAAGCAACAGACAATTGCATTAAGTATGGTGCGTAATGTAATCAACAACTACATCCTTAGACATAGCATCAATGTTTTATCCCTAGTGGCAACAAGCACATCCACAACCTTAGAACTTTCCGTCACTCGTCCCGCATTCAATGGAGGCATGAACCCACTATCGAGCATAAATACTCCCTCTTGGAGTTAAGAGTAAAAACTTGGCCGAGCCTCTACTAGTAACGGAGAGCATGCAAGATCATAAACAACACATAAACAATAGATTGATAATCACCATAATCATAGTACTCTCTATCCATCGGATCCCGACAAACACAACATATAGAATTACATATAGATGATCTTGATCATGTTAGGCAGCTCACAAGATCCAACAATGAAGCACAACAAGGAGAAGACGACCATCTAGCTACTGCTATGGACCCATGGTCCAGGGGTGAACTACTCACTCATCACTCCGGAGGCGACCATGGCGGTGTAGAGTCCTCCGGGAGATGAATCCCCTCTCCGGCAGGGTGCCGGAGGCGATCTCCAGAATCCCCCGAGATGGGATTCGCGGCGGCGGCGTCTCCGGAAGGGTTTCCGTATCGTGGCTCGCGGTGCTGGGGGTTTCGCGACGGAGGCTTTAAGTAGGCGGAGGGTCAACGCGAGGGGCCACACGAGGGGCCCGGGGGTAGGTCGGCGCGGCCGGGGCCCGGGCCGCGCCGGCCTCCCCTCCGGCCGCCTCGTGGCCCCACTTCGTTATCTCTTCGGTCTTCCGGAAGCTTCGTGCAAAAATAGGACCCCGGGCGAAAGTTTCGTCCAATTCCGAGAATATTTCTTTACTAGGATTTCCGAAACCAAAAACAGCAGAAAACAGACAATCGGCTCTTCGGCATCTTTTTAATAGGTTAGTTCCAGAAAATGCATAAATATGACATATAATGTGCATAAAACATGTAGGTATCATCAATAAAGTAGCATGGAACATAAGAAATTATCGATACGTTGGAGACGTATCAATCCCTTTTTTTGTTTATTCTTTTTCTATTTCTCTCTCTTAATTGAAAATGCATTTGGAACACCAAAACTAGTCAGAAAAATTTAAATAAAATATCGGTGGATTCCTTATGAAAAGATCTCCCCACTTTTGAAACAAAATAAAATCTTTCGAAAACCAAAATTGGCATACATGCCTATGTGGCTATATTGCCATTTTGAGGTTCGGGGTTTTGAAACGAATTTGAATTTAAAATTTTCACTAAAATGAAATGATGACATGATGCAATGCATGCAATGCATGAAGTTTGAAATTTTAAAAATTTGGGATGTTACAAACCTACCCCCCTTAAGATGAATCTCGTCCTCAAGATTCGGAAAGGCTAGCAAAAAGGTATGGATGGTTTTCTCGAAGATCATCTTCTCGCTCCCAGGTAGCTTCTTCTTCGGTGTGGTGATTCCACTGGACTTTGCAGAACTTGATCGTCTTAGTACGAGTAGCTCTTTCTGCTATCTCCAGTATCTTGATTGGCTTCTCTTCATATGTGAGATCACTCTCCAACTGAACTTCCTCAAGTGGCACCGTATCTCTCAATGGGGTCTCTTCCATATCTGGGTGGCACTTCTTAAGTTGGCTTACATGAAACACATTATGAACTGCAAATAGAGATTCTGGCAGTTCCAGCTCATAAGCTACTTCACCTTTGCGAGACAGGATCTTGAATGGTCCTACAAAGCGGGGTGCTAACTTTCCCTTGACTCCAAACCTCTTCACACCACGAAGTGGTGAGACTCTAAGGTATGCTCTATCACCAATCTCATATGTCACTTCCCTACGCTTTGAGTCAGTGTAGCTCTTTTGTCTGGATTGAGCTATCTTCAGTCTATCCCTGATCAATCTGACCTTCTCTTCAGCATCCTTGATCAAGTCTGGGCCAAATAGGCTCCTTTCTCCTACGCCACTCCATAACAGTGGGGTGGTGCATTTTCTTCCATACAATGCCTCAAATGGAGCCATGCCAATACTTGCTTGGTGGCTATTGTTGTATGAAAATTCTGCGTATGGCAAATTTTCATCCCAGCTGGATCCATAATCCAGCGCACAAGCTCTCAACATATCTTCCAAGATTTGGTTTACTCTTTCAGTCTGTCCATCAGTCTGTGGGTTAAACGCTGTGCTGAACTCAAGTCTAGTTCCCAAGGACTCATGTATTTGACGCCAAAAGTGAGAGGTGAACTGAGTACCTCTATCTGAAACAATGCTCTTGGGCACTCCATGCAAACAAATGATTCTGCTCATGTATATCTTGGCTAGCTTGGCACTTGTATAGGTGGTCTTCACTGGTATAAAGTGAGCCACTTTAGTTAGACGGTCCACTATGACCCAAATTGAATCATATCCTGATCTAGTCTTTGGCAATCCGGTGATAAAGTCCATGCCAATATTTTCCCACTTCCACTCTGGTACTGGTAAGGGTTGCAACGGTCTTGCTGGTTTCTGATGTTCTGCCTTGACTCTGCTACAAACATCACACAGTGCAATATACTCGGCAATGTCTCTCTTCAAGTTAGTCCACCAGAACCTTTCCTTTACATCCATGTACATCTTAGTATTTCCAGGGTGAATGGAGTATGGTGAATCATGTGCTTCTTGAAGAATCAACTTCCTAAGTTCAGGGTCCTGGGGCACACAAATTCGCTTCTCGAACCATATGGTTCCTTGCTCATCTTCATGGAATGCCTTTGCTTTGCCTTCACTCATATTGGCCTTGATTACTTCCATTTCTTTGTCTAACTTCTGAGCTTCTCTAATCTTATCCATTAGTGTTGGCTGAACTTCAAGTGATGCCAAATAACCTTCTGGCACAATCTCTAGTTAGAGATCTTTGAAATGTTCACACAACACTTCAGGTAGTTCTCCTGCGGTGAGACCGTTTACATAGGTCTTACGACTCAGCGCATCGGCTACAACATTAGCCTTTCCCGGGTGGTATTGCAAACTCATATCATAATCCTTTATTAGTTCTAACCATCTTCTTTGCCTCATGTTCAGTTCCTTCTGAGTGAATATATACTTTAGGCTCTTATGGTCAGTGAACACATCACAATGCTTTCCCATCAGATAATGTCTCCATACCTTGAGAGTATGCACGACAGATGCTAGCTCTAAGTCATGAGTTGGATAGTTTCTCTCATGACGTTTGAGCTGTCGCGAAGCATAACACACAACTTTTCCATCTTGCATTAGAACACCTCCAAGTCCTTGGCGAGAAGCATCACAATACACTTGGAAATCCTTATTGATATCCGGCAAACATAGAACCGGTGCACTTACTAGGCGTTGCTTCAACTCTTGAAAACTAGCCTCACACTCGTCATTCCATATGAATTTCTTATCCTTCTTCAATAGTTCTGTCATGGGCTTTGCAATCTTGGAGAAATTCTCAATAAATCTCCGGTAGTATCCAGCGAGTCCTAAGAAACTCCGAATCTCTCCTGCATTCTTGGGTGACTCCCATTCGGTCACAGCTGCAACCTTGCTTGGGTCTACTGCGACTCCTCCTGCTGAAACTATGTGTCCAAGGAATCCAACTCTGTCTAACCAGAACTCACACTTGCTGAACTTGGCATACAACTTGTTCTCTCTGAGCTGTTCCATGATTAGGTGCAAATGTTTCTCGTGCTCGGCATCATCTTTTGAATAGATCAATATATCATCGATGAATACCAACACGAACTTATCCAAATATTCCATGAATACCTTGTTCATCATGGTCATGAAATATGCCGGAGCATTAGTTAGTCCAAAGGGCATAACCGTATACTCATACATACCGTATCTAGTTGTGAATGCGGTCTTAGGTATATCCTCCTCCCGGATCTTCAGTTGGAAGTAACCCGATCGAAGATCTATCTTGGAGAATACCTTTGCTCCCTTCAATTGGTCGAACAAGTCATTGATGTTGGGCAATGGGTACTTCTTTTTAATTGTCATCTCATTCAACGATCGGTAGTCCATCACCAATCTTTTGCTAGAGTCTTTCTTCTCAACAAATAGTACAGGTGCTCCCCAAGATGATGAACTAGGTCGAATAAATCCTTTCTCAATTTGCTCCTTAAGCTGCTTCTTGAGTTCCTTTAGTTCATCAACATCCATTTTGTATGGTCTCTTGGCTATGGGTCCAGTACCGGGCAAAAGTTCAATGAGAAACTCAACATCTCTATCAGGTGGCAGTCCTGGCAATTCTTCCGGGAAAACATCCGGATATTCCCTTACAACGGGTACATCTTCTAGGCTAACCCCCTTAAGAGAGTTGACCTTACTACCTTTAAGCTCAAAGGTTGAGTTGAAACGGATTCGTTTCTTCTCTGGGGTTGTGAGTGTAACAGTTTTCTTTGTACAATCTATTATACCTCCGTAGGCGGTCATCCAATCCATTCCCAGGATTACATCTAAACCTTGGGATTCCAATATTATCAAGTCGGTCGGGAACTTATGCTTTCCAATTTCTAGGGTCAGTTGTATCGCATCCAAGCACTTACTAGCATCTCTCCTCCTGGGGAGCTTACTCTAAGAGGGCACCCTATTGTTTCAGTGGGTATTTCATTCTTATCCACAAATGCTCTTGAAATGAATGAATGCGATGCACCAGTATAAAATAGGACAAGTGCTGAGGAGTTGTTAAGCAGGAACGTACCGATTACTGCGTCGGGTTCATCATATAGTTCCTCCACATTGACGTGGTTAACATGTCCTTTGCGGAATGGGTTCGGCTTCCTTGCCTCTTCGGCCTTCCTAGCTTCCTCAGACTCCTTCTCAGGACATTCATTGGCATAATGTCCCGTCTTCCTGCACTTGAAACATTCAACCTGACTGATGTCCTTCTTCACAAAGCGATGACCATTGCCATTGTTGTGGCCATTGCCATTTCCATGATGGTTGCCATTGCTCTTCCCAGAGTTGTTATGGTGGTGATAGCTCTTATGTCCATTGGGGTGGTGGCTATTTCCATTGTGGTGCTGATGCTTACTTCCTCCATCACTGTTCCCATACTTGTGATATCCAGAACCTCCATTGCCTTCACCATAAGAGCGCATCTTATGTGGCGGTCCTGAACCATGTTTGTCGTAGCTATGTTTCCTCTTCCTTTTCTCCACTTCCTTCATTGTGTCCTCTAGGGTTATAGCTTTGTCACACAGTGACTGGTAAGTGGGCAAGTAAACCACTGACAGTTGAACCATCAGCTCGTCATTCAGTCCTTTAAGAAACATTTCCTTCCTCTTGGCATCTGTGTTGCTATCATCCGGTGCATAGCGCGCCAAGTTGCTGAACTCTTCTATGTATTCAGACACACTGCAACGACCTTGTCTAAGATTGAGGAATTCAGTCCTCTTCATGTCCATCACTCCAGAGGAAATGTGAGCGGTGCGAAAACCTTCTTCAAAGATTGCCCAAGTCACCTCTGCTATTGGATGAGTGATTTGGAAACTCTCCCACCAACTAGCTGCAGGTCCTTCCAGCAGATGAGCAGCAAATCTGACCTTCTCAGCGTCAGTGCATCCAATGGTCACCAAGTCCTTGTTCACAGAACGCAACCAATCATTGGCCATCATGGGTTCTGCTGCCCTTGAAAACTTCTCAGGGCGAAGCCTTAGGAACCTAGTCAGCATATCCACATGAGGTGGTGGTGGTGGCGGGGGTGGATTGTTGTTGTTGTTGTTGTTGTTCTGCATGTTGTTGTTCAGCTGGGTTATGGTTTGTGTCACTGCTTGCATCAGCTGGGCCTGCGCTTCCATCATTTGCTGAACATACGCTGGCACTTCAGGCTCTCGACGGGGCGGCATGCTGTGGGGTTGGGATAGGTAAGAGTAGAGTTTAGGATAGAGTCTAAGGGAATAAAATTCCTACCCTCACACAACACATGCACAAAACAACCTTAAACACACAAGCATTTATAACAAACATTTTTTTTTTGAAATACGCAAATCGTAAACGTCTCGAAAATGGGAAATAAAACACATTAGCTTGCCTACCTCATGTGGTCGGCAACTCAACTCTAAAGCTAAGAAAGACGGATATGGTGGTCACTCTATTTGTCTTGGGTGCTTCAAGTTTCTCTCCTACTTCCTTAAGGTCTTCAAAGATTGGACGTCTAAAAGATGAAGATTTGTTTTAAAGATGAAATAGGTGAGAATACAAGAAAACCAATTTGCAAACATTTCTTTTCAATAGAAAAATGGATTAGATAGATAAGATGGAATTTCATCCTAAGGTCTTCCTATTTCTAATCCAAACCTAGGTTCACGAACCTAAGGGCAACACAGTGCTCTGATACCATCTGTGGTGACCTCACCTGAAAAAGTGAGAGTCCCTGTGCAACAGTGCTAGTCCCGGATCGAACTGCTAGCACACACAGTTTAAGATGAAATACCAAGTAGCAAAGGTCTTCATTACAACGTAAGATCCAGCGGAAATAAAAGGGTTCGATACAAGTTGCATAGCTCTCAGGCTAGCACAAATTCAGAGTTTAAAGCAGCAAGGAAAGCATAAAGCATGGAGCCATCTTCCTTCATGAAGCCACGAGCGGACATGTTGGGCAAAGACTCGTGAACCTAAACAAACATCTTCAACTAGAGAAGTAACCTGCAACATAAAACGTTACAGCCCGAAGGTCAATACATTTGGAATTGTATTGGCAAGATGACACTATGGTGGACTCAAATGGAAACCTAACACATACGTGATCATTTGGCTGGTAGAGCTCAGGCATATTTGCATAAAGCCACTTTTATCCTATCATTTGACAAAACATTTTCTTTCAGACTAATTAAGCGGTACCATTGATAGACATCAATGAACCTAGACACCACCGATAGACATCAGTGAGCCTTCCTATTTCATATGACCAACTTGGTTTGGGCGACCTACCCCTGCAGACTCAGACCATAGACATGGCACGGGACCTGCTAGCCGATAGTCACTTGCACCAATTGGCATATCCCTGTTCACCCATCAAGTTTTATTTAAGAAATTGGAAGGAGGAGACTTTCGAACAGGATCCTTGTCAGTTCGCTCAAATTGTCCGTAACCGGGGACACGGCTAAGTACTTAGATTAACACTCTGCAGAGGTTGTACAAATTTACCCACATGACCTAGTTTGCTCTTCTTCCATGATGCACATTTTGCTCAAATGGACAGATGTTGACTAGGACAAGACTTTTCCGAAGTAATCCCCCAGACCATTCTCTACGGACCCGTACCAACCTACAATCCCCTACATCATCTGTCACGTAGGATCCGGGTTCTCACAACATACTCCATCAAGCCGAGCCCATATTAGCATGTGGCTGTACGGAAAGCTAATGAGCAAGGTTGTCTATTATCTCTTTGTTCCTGGGTGGCCGTCCACAAGTGCGATACACACGGCGGTTCGGAGGTTCGACGACATGACCCCGGGGAACCACTCAACATAACCCGAGCAATACCAATTCCACCCAGGTAATTCATTAAACTTAGTTGTTTTTCCATAACTCACTATCAAAATCATTTTATAGCATAGCTGAGCAACAACTAAATTTAATGGCGACAAAGAATTCAAGTAGGGGTAGCTAGACTACTGGGATTGCATAGCAAAGCATATACCCTAGACATGTCTACTATAAAAACACTACAGTGCAAGAATTAAAACTGGGACTTTTGGTGTGTGTGACTTGCCTGGATAAGGTGGAGAGTTGGTACAATCCTCACAGGCACAACCGTTGCAGTCAGCACAATCACAATCTACAATCCGACAACATTGCACCATAAGCACAATGCAAGACACAAATGCACAAACATAGACATGAGGTGCATATGAGGTTTACACAAGTGCACTCCATTTATTATTCTCTGGTTGTCACTATATGCATGATCCCATGGTCAAGTTTTAGATTGGTTGAATTATCGCGAACCGTCTATGTCGCACTAGCGAAGGGCATCTACCATTAATTCTAAAATGGTACTTGGGTACAGTAGACAAATGATGGTTTTGGTGCTACTGGACAGAGGGTTCCATTTGCAAGCATATGCAAAATGAATCACTCAAAAAGAGTATGTAGATCTCAAATTATGTGTAAACTATTCCGATTAGGCATTTAAATATGAATGATTTTCAAAGTTCTGCAAGTTCACATTTTATGGTTCGATAATGTTCCTTATATTTTTAGGATTCCAACGGTATATGATTTGTAATTTTTGGACCTACAGAACTCTGGTTATGATATTTATGGAACACGGACTATCGAAATCGAGTTTAAACGTAAACTAGGGTGTGTCCATGACACTTGGCGCCCTGCTATTGGTCGATACCCCTTCGCGCGGATCAGCCTCTTTATCCGTTGGATCTAACTAACATGGATGGCCAGATTTAATTGACAGATATGGAGAAGAAAACAAAAAGGGAAAAGGTGTGCCTACGTGGCGCTTACTGGGCGCGGACGTGGCGCTGACGAGGCGTCGTCGTGGCGGTGACGTGGCCGGCGTGAGGGAGTTGGCCGGTGGCGGCTCGGTGGTGCTCGCCGGCGTCGTTCCCGACGGTCCCGGTGGCGGCCAAGGGGCGGACGGGGAGCGGCTCGGCGACGCGCGTCGTATGGGGGCAGCGGAGAGGCCTAGCTCGGCCTGAGGCGGTGGAGAGCGGCGGATGGAGGTGGTTCGGCTCCGGCGAACTCCGGCGACAAATTTCGTCAGCCTGGGGGCGCAATAGAGAGGGAGAAGAAGGGGAATTGAGAGAGGAGGGGCGGGGCTTTATGGGGACGGCCTCGGACGGGAGAGGGAGGCGCGGGAGAGGTCGTGGTGAGTGGGGCGGTGGAGGTGGCCGGGGCGTAGTGCGCGTCTGCGTGTGTGCCTGGGACTCTGGGAGTTCGTGGGGGCGGGGCGTCGTGCGGAAGTTGGGGAAGGAGACGCCCGACGCGGTCAACGCGCGGGGCGCTGCGGCCTGGTGCGGCCTGGCCTGGCTGGGTCGGCCCAGTCGGCCGGATGGGTCGGCCCGCTTGGCCGGCCGGATCCTTTTTTTTTGTTTATTCTTTTTCTATTTCTCTCTCTTAATTGAAAATGCATTTGGAACACCAAAACTAGTCAGAAAAATTTAAATAAAATATCGGTGGATTCCTTATGAAAAGATCTCCCCACTTTTGAAACAAAATAAAATCTTTCAAAAACCAAAATTGGCATACATGCCTATGTGGCTATATTGCCATTTTGAGGTTCGGGGTTTTGAAACGAATTTGAATTTAAAATTTTCACTAAAATGAAATGATGACATGATGCAATGCATGCAATGCATGAAGTTTGAAATTTTAAAAATTTGGGATGTTACATCTATCTAGCTTCCATATGTGGGTTCACTACGCCGACTTGCCCACGTAAATTGTCTCCCAGACAAGGCAATTTCACGTAAGTTCAAATGTTCTATAATCGCATTAAAAACAAAAGGCCACCGTGCCCTAAAATTATCATCATTTTTTCTTCCCTCTTTCTTATGATATTGAAATCACCCCTACCAACATAGGTAATGTTTTTGATTCACAAGTTCTTACTAATTCCGCCAGAAATTCTGCTTTATGCGTATCTTGGGCAGCCCCATATACAGGCACCATAATCCATTCAAAACCATCTCTCTTACATTTAATATGTAACTTTACACAAAATCACCTGTGCTAACATTTAACACCTGAAGCGTATCTGAATTTATTCTCACTAGAATACCTCTAGAACGACCATGAGGTGGTAAACAAAACCAGGAGAAATTATATCCCGCAGCAAGTTGATTCAAAAAGGGTATAGAGAAATTAGATCTCCCAGTCTCCAATAAGGCTAAGAAATCTAAATTATGTTCCCTAATTGCCTCTTTGACAAACAAATATTTCGCAGTATCTCCAAAACCCCCGAAGTTCCAATTTATTCCTTTAATGTTCTGCATTAAGAATATTGTTTTTCAATTATTTTCCTAGTACTTTGAATATTATTGGTATCATAGACTTTCCTTTGTCTAATTTTCTTTACCTTCATAGCCGGCTCTATGTGCTCCACATGATTATCGAAACCTGACAAGCTATCGTCCTCATCTACCAAATCCTCATATAGATTAGATATTTTTGACATCACAAGAGAAGACAATCCTTCTTCTGCAATATCCTTCTCACATATATCCTTTTGTAACATTGTTAAAATAGGTTCCTCCTCTAACAACTTAATACCCTTGATCACATTCCCCTCCGAAATACCTAATGAAACTCCTAAACGATTTGCCCTATGAGTAATTTCCTCATCCGGTATATTTAGAATGGAGAAAGCTGGAGTTATGGGTTTACCTGAACTGCAGGAATCCTCACGCAACTGTGCCTGCCTCATTGCCTTCTCCATCTGAGGCATATCCGAATCACTTTGACTCTCCAATCGAGAGCTGGATCTTACTCCTAGTGATGCCTTCGATATCCCCCCAAAAGCTACAACCTCTTCCATAGTAGGATTATCTAGCACATTTGATGAAGTCTCTATTAAGGACAAAGATAGAGATGGTATTGTATGGTTGGAAGGAAACTGGTCAGAAATAAGAGACTTTCCCTTGATCTTCATGGACGAGGCAATCCCCATCTATCTTTGAAGACCCATTCTAGCCTCCTCTTCAATCTTGCTCAATTTGCGTTCTTTTGTAACATCCTCCACCGACTGCTTCAAAGACATAACCGGGGTGGGATGCACCATACCACCTGCATCGGAAAATACACCTCCCTCGGATGGAGTATTTGACATATAGTCTGCCGGGCACTTCACATTTTCCATATGAGTAGAAATCAAAATTTCAGAATTAAATGCCATACCGTTACCTATTTTCAAATTAGACACAGAAGATCCGAGCTTGTTGATCCCCATATTGCCAATCATTGGCTGCACCTTTGCAATGATTGGCTCATCATCACCCGATGCATGCGAAACCAGCGGCGTCCCACTACCGCAGCCCTCCAGGATCTTCTGCGACATCGCAACCGACGCCCAGCTACTCCCAGCACCCTTCGTGGCCACAGAGGATCCCTTCAGTGCCCCTGGCTCATCAGCGCACCCGCACGTGGCGGCACCGTAGTGGCTGCCCAGCTGCGTGCTGCTTTTGCAGCTGGCTGTCGGCCGCAGAGCAGGCAGCGCAGCAGCCAATGGCGCAGGCGGCACGCGCTGCTGACAGCAGCAGCTGCAACCAATGGCTGCTCTCCGCCATCAGCCACCCGCCACTTGGCCCTGTCCAGCACTGAAACCGATGCAGACATTCCCACCTGGAGCGATCCCGAGGTGGATCTGCTGGGCACAGAATCTGTATGAACGTCAGTAGTATTTTTGTCATTTTGGAGCAGAAATTCAACATGAGATAATGAGCTATAAAATTGGTTTTTTTAGTGAAATTTTCGGCAGAACAAGGTGTACCTGTAGGACTAAGATGAACATTGATAGACCCAACCTTAATCTCGTCGATTTGTTGAGCTTTCAATTGCATCCCTTGTACCCCATTATTCTCGGGTGACCTCCTTGTCCGCCATCATTTGAAGTAGTTTCCTCCTCATTTCCTTTAGGATCCATATCAATAGCATTCCCCCCCATTGTTATGTTCCCTATTCTGAGTATCATCGTTCCCATCATTACCATTGTTCACTTCAGTCATGTTTACTTATAAATGCAGCTGGTCCGGTCCGACCCATTGGACCGCTGGCCCGCACCTCAAATCTGGCACCATCAGGATAAAGGTCCGCCCCGGCTAAAACTCAGGGCCCGAATAGGGTCGGACCTGTCGCCCCTAGGGTCGAACCGCAAGGTCGTCGTCTCCAATCGCAGCAGCGGCGAGCAGGGGAACCAGCGCTCGCCGACGCGCGGCATCGAGGAACTTCGGATTGCTGCAATTGGCTCCATGGATGGGTGGCCCATGCTCTTCGAGAGGAGATCAGATTAGCTCAGGAATCGGGTGCTGGAGATCGGATCTGCCGACTTTGATCCTTGCTGTCGCAGACGAGACCCTTTGCCAGGCTTGGTCGCCAGCTCCATGTCTCCAACGGCTTCAAGGCAGCGGCGGCCGCCCGCCTCCATGGAATTCTTACTACGGCTGGCGTCGCCGTGGATTCAACCGCAGTGTGATTCAACCGCAGTGTTCAGCAAGCTTCCGTACCCCATGTCCTCTGCTCCCTCCGCTTGTCATAGAAATTATTCTCTGATTCAATGACGTATACAATCAACGAATTTCTTGGGTGAAATTTACGAATTTCTTGGGCGAAATTTACAATCAACCTATACAATCAACGAATTTCTCTGCCTTAATTTCTTGTACTCCCTCCGATCCATATTAATTGACTTCAATATGGATATATCTTGAACTAAAATATGTCTAGATACATCCATATTAGAGTCAATTAAATGAACCGGAGGGAGTACTACTTTCGCTTTCAACTACGCGCTCACCAGCATCCTCGATGAGCAGCTGGAAGGGCCGAACCTTGGGTTATCCACTACCCAAACAAATCAGGTTCGGTGCAAACCTAGACCCTCAATTTTTTCTACAGGTCCAGTGGTTTGGTAACAGGTCCGAACCGGCCCGGACCACTTGCATTTTGATGTTTACTTCTTGGGACCCATTTGTTGCCTCCACTTCAAAGTGCAACTTTAAAAAACCCCTTCTAATGAAAACATCACTATCTGCCGGAAAACATCACTATCTTGGTCCTAAGCACCTTATTGTTGCGAATATATGCCATATCCACATCCAGAGTCTTTCCAAATAGGGTTCCCACACCCCATAAGGATAGATAATCAGACCTCATGTCATTTGGCAATCCTGACACGCGAACCCAAACTTCTGGCAATGTATACAATGGCTCCTCCACAGATGACCAGATATCAAAAGACAAGCAAGCTTCCATGTCATTACATATGTAAGTGCCAAAATTCTTCAACCTCTGTACTTCTTGCTTGTTTGGTAATTTAACTCTGTAAATATTCTCTTTGAAATGAAAAACCTCCCAATTAAACTTTTCTGATGGAACAATCTTCTTCAGTTGATCAATTAATTCAGGAATAGTCATAGCATCTCCATCAAAGGTTACTTTTGCTAGCTTTGGATTATCTACCTTAGCCTTGAAAGCACCACAAGGAAGCTCAAAAAACATAAGAGCCTCATTTGCATATCCATGCATAATTGTTGTTGGCTTTGGAGCTTGAAGAAGGTGACAAGCTGGAGTTGCATGATGAACTGACTCACATAGATCACAAAAGGGTGTAGGACAATCATCAATATAATGACCACGTTGTTTACATCTAAAACAACCCTGTTTGTCCTCCTTCTTCTTCTTCTTTTGAGGCCCTTGACCTTCATTCTATTTCCCCTTTGCTCCTGCAATCTGAGGCTCCGGAACCCCCTGAGTAGGTGTTTGTTGTGGGATTGCATTGGGCGCTGCAACCGACATACCAGCATGCTGTCCCGTACCCCCGGCCATAGCCTCAGAACGTACTGCAACCTGAGTTGAATCAGAGACCTTGGTAGTTGCCGTGACTGCAGCGACAACCGCCTGCACTGTCTGATGCAAAAGATCGGCATCAATCCCGGTTCTAGCTGGCACGTCAGCCCCATTATCCCTAGCACGTTGCTGAAATCCACCTCGAGTTGCTTGCCATCCCCGCTGATTTGCACCATACCCAAAGTTGTTGCCAGAACTATAGTGTTGTTTCGTTGGACGTTGTTTGCTCAACTCCAACCGGCATGATGATATGAATTGCCCATAGCAGCAGTACCAATAGATTCCCCCTGGGTAAAATTTCTACCTCCACCTAAACCAGAGCTTACAGCATTGGTGTGGTAACCACCACGAGTAGCACCGTATCCATGGCCGCCCCGGGCGTTGCCCATCTGCCGTCCGCGTGCAGCCTGATCGCCCCGACCTTGATAGCCACGGCCATGGAAAGCACCGCGACCCTGGAAGCCGGCGCGACCCTGGTAGCCACCTCTCCCCGCACTGTAGCCTCCCCATCCCGGATTAAAACCACCATGGCCACCATCGCCGTTCATGGTGATCACCGGAGCCTGCCGCCGCACAACTGGCTCCCCAGACTCTATTTTCTGCCAGGCTAACCCTAAGATGTTCCGAAAAGCTCGTCCAGCCAGCGAGCCCTCGACCCTAACCTGTCTTGGCCCGAGATCTCCGTTCGGTCGAGTCACATCAGGGCGGCGAGTCCTTGCAAAATATGGGCCATGCCGATCCACATTTGTTTTTGAGTTGGCCTGCAACCTTGCCAAGCCCAAGACAGAAAAATTTGAATTACCCATATTTCTCGGATCAAGCACCTTCTTGCAAAACGCAAGAAGGTATTCTCTTGGTACCTACGTCGTGGTGTTATTCTCACCAAAGATAACCTTGCAAAACGCAATTGGCATGGATGTAAGAAATGTGTTTTCTGTCAAGAGGACGAGACAATAAAACACCTCTTCTTCCATTGCCGATTCGCTAAAGCTATATGGTCAATCATTCAGATAGGATCTAGCTTACATCCACCTCGTAGCATTGCAAATATTTTTGGCAATTGGCTAAATGGGGTAGAGGTTAGGTTTAAAAATCTTATCAGGGTGGGAGCGATCGCCATTATTTGGTCGCTATGGCTATGTAGAAATGACAAGGTTTTTAATGACAGAAACTCTTCTCTTATGCAGGTAATTCACCGGTCTACGGCTACGCTCCGTTTATGGTCGTCGCTTCAGCGAGTGGAGGACCGCGACCTATTTATGGAGGTGTCTACACGATTGGACAATACGGCCAAGGACTTTATTATCCAACATGGGTGGCTGCATAGTCTGAGGATTGCGGCTCCTACACCATGATAGTCCTCCGTTTCTTGATACTCTTATATGACCTTGAGTTGTAAGTTTGAACGGCTGTGTGCATCCTAGCTATGCAGAGGCCGGGTGTATTACGTCAAACCTCTGAGTAATAAAGCGCCCTTTTTCGAAAAAAGCACCTTCTTGCCGATCGCCAGAGGCCGACGCCGCCGACGAACGACCGTCCATCCCTCCGAATTGTCATCCACGAAGACAGTCGGCTCCATGACTGGCATAGTCAACACCTTTGTCTTCCCCACGCTCGACGTGGGGGGCGATCTTGGATCTCCACCGCCGGCGGCTGATCCCAAGGGCGCAGGGGAAGTTACTCGCTAGAGTGGCTCGGCGGGAGTCGCTTCTGGGCGTTGCAGCAACGGGAGGCAGAAGAGGTTCCATCGCTCGCGGACATGGACAAGGTCATCAGGAATCTATGCAGTTCGCCATCGCAGGTAAGCGGCAGGGATATTGACGATAGCTCATCGGAGCTGGCACGACGGAGTCTCAAGCGCATTAACAAACGCGATCAGCAGCGGGCGGCAACTAAGGCAGCCATGACGCTTTCTTCTCCGGGAGGTAAAGTCTCCATGTCTCCTCTGTTGTTGGACAAGAGCATGGGGAAGAGAAAGTAGTTGACTAGGCCAGTCATGGAGCCGACTATCTTCGTGGACGACAATTCGGAGGGATGGACGGTCGTTCGTCGGCGGCGTTGGCCGCCGGCGATCGGCAAGAAGGTGCTTGATCCGAGAAATATGGGAATTCAAATTTTTCTGTCTTGGGCTTGGCAAGGTTGCGGGCCAACTCAAAAACAAATGTGGATCGGCACGGCCCATATTTTGCAAGGACTCGCCGCCCTGATGTGACTCGATCGAACGGAGATCTCGGGCCAAGGTAGGTTAGGGTCGGGGGCTCGCTCGCTGGACGAGCTTTTCGGAACATCTTAGGGTTAGCCTGGCGGAAAATAGAGTCTGCGGAGCCGGTTGTGCGGCGACAGGCTCCGGTGATCACCATGAACGGTGATGGTGGCCATGGTGGTTTTAATCCGGGACGGGGAGGCTACTGTGCGGGGAGAGGTGGCTACCAGGGTCGCGGTGCTTTCCATGGCCGTGGCTATCAAGGCCGGGGCTATCAGGCTGCACGCAGACGGCAGATGGGCAACGCCCAGGGCGGCCATGGATATGGTGCTACTCGTGGTGGTTGCCACACCAATGCTGTAAGCTCTGGTTTCGGTGGAGGTAGAAATTTTACCCAGGGAGAATCTAGTGGTACTGCTGCTATGGGCAATTCATATCATCATGCCGGTTGGAGTGAAGCAAACAACGTCCTACGAAACAACACATATAGTTCTGGCAACAATTTTGGGTATGGTACAAATCAGCAGAGAATATGAGCAATGAACTAAACACTATCTTTCGAAGCTTAGTTCCAAGCTACCTCTAATAGCAAAATCATGCTAAATAAAAAGTTCCAATGCATCATGAATGTAACTAAATACAAAACACAAAATAAGACACCTACGAATTTCCGGGTTGCTTTCCGGGAAGCGATTTCTTTAAAGCCATGTAGCGAGGCTGGGATGCTCCATATTTTATCCAACCAGATTCGTAGTGATATTAATCCGAGGTGTGATGGTACTTACCTCCGACCGTAATGTGGAGCATGTTGTAGCAGAGTCCGGTCAGAGTTGTACCCTTTCGCGGTGCATCAATATCATATAGATGAATAGACCCTTGCTCTTAGGCTAGAGTCATCTTGGTCCTCCATATTTGTACCGCAAAATTCATAGCAAGATTCTATATCTAGTATATCAATATTAAAATTCTCAAAATATTGTCTAGGCACAAGTCCTCCTCATAATAGTATTCGTAGTGTGCCACTTATTGTCAACCTCGCATTCTTGGTGTTCATCCTCTTTAGCATGCTATTCCTGCAAATAATTATTTTCGGGAACTATGGATTACACTGTTTCTTAATCTCTATCAAAAGTACATTCTCACTAAGATGTTCTTGACAATGGCGGTGAGATGAAGAGAGCGGCGGAGAGGAGGTTTTTTGTGGCGGCAGCTATGCCTCCGATGTCACTCGCAAGGCGACCCGGGAGGCCAGGTTAAGAGCTCAACCTAACCACCGGTCACACTAGTACTCTATGTACTTACACTTTGCACAAATACAGCGCAATGACCCATTATTGCCGCATGTGGACACCAGTTTAATTAAGATGACAAGTTGTTCAGCAAAAAAAAGAGGCAGAACAAGTGGGGGCGCATCTAGAAAGCATCAAACCTACCTGGCCACGTTCAGTGAATAACTGAATATACACTCTCTCCGTTTCACGATAGTTAATTTAGATTTATTAAAATATAGATATATCTAGACACTATCTACTATGTAGATATATTTAAATTTAGATAAATCTAAGACAATTTTCATGGGACATGAAAAAACGACCTGGCTGGCCGGTTGGTCTATATATGAGTAGCCACAAGGTATGCTTCTTCCTCTGAGAGGAACAAGAGACCTGTCCCAGTTTTAGAGGTCGATTCTAGTGTCCCATTTTCTTCTCTTTCCGGTCCACACATTCTGCGCTTTCTGCAAGGTAACACATAGTTCTCTTACCATGATATCAATCTCATGATATTAGTGCTGATGCTATCTAATGGCTAGTAGTTTCCCTGTAATTAGATCCTAAATATTTTCTTCACTCTTCATTTCCAATTTTCTTCACTCTTCATTTCCAATTTTCTTCACAACTATTTCCTTGCAAATAATTTCAGTTGGCCGATTGTAGCATGGAACCTCAAGTATGGGAACCTTGCAACTACCAGTTGGCCGATTGGTCCATGGAACACGCTGTATGGATTCCTGGCGTCCCTATGTTGTGTGAGTCCGAGTCCACTGAGATGACATGCTTAGAAGAAACATTTGTAGCTAGCTCGAGCACAGGGAAACAGATGGTTGAGTATGCAGCTGCTACCACACCCAAATATGATGATCCATTGTGTGTGGTCCGTAGAAAAGAAGTAGAGCTTCAGGTTGAGAACGACCAGTGGGGAGAGAAGATGCATAGGTACCCTGCAAGCATTCGAGACATCGGCAGATCGTACACCGTCCCGACGATCGTGTCCATCGGGCCATACCACCATGGCCTAGACCACCTCAAGAAGGGGGAGGAGGCGAAGTATGCCGCGGTCTGCAGCTGCATCAGTCAGTCAGAATACTCGGTCCAACAGATGTATGATGCGGTCGTCTCAGTCGCAAGCGAGGCTCGCAGCCTGTACGACAAGGACACGATGGCAGGTATCCACCACGAGAACAACTTCTGCCCTATGATGTTCTATGATGCTTGCTTCTTGGTGCAGTTCATGCGTTATAATAGCAGCAAAAGAGACACGATCCATCCGTGGTTGCGGATTTTTTTCAAGTCCAACAAGGATCACATCTATCATGACATTCTTCTTCTTGAGAACCAGCTCCCTCGTGTGGTGATGGAAATCTTCGAGTTGTTCATGCCCGTGAACTTGAAGAAGTTCGCTAAACGTTTCAAAGCCACACTGCAAAACAGCCGCATCTCCACTCCGCCAAAGGATGTCGAAGTCAAATCTTCTGCCATTCATGATTCAACATCGGATTTATACAAAGCACCGCACCTTCTTGGCTACGTCCGGTTCTACATTGTAGGAACAAACAAATTCGAGAAGTACAAACCAGAGAAGACAACAAAAGTGAAATCATTTTCTGTCAGTGCCGTTGAGCTCGCAGAAATGGGCATCACCCTCACACCTAGCAGCACAACCACAGAGCTGGCGCACATTGGCTTCAAGGAAGGGAGGCTCGGCCTCTCCGCCGAGCTTTTGCTGCCGCACATACTATTGTCATATGTAAATGCAAGCTTCCTGGTTAACATGGCAGCTTTTGAGATCACCTCAAATCCTTCTCGCCGTGGAGAAGATACTGCAGTCTGCTCGTATGTCCAGCTCCTCGGCATGTTGATGGATAAGGAAGCGGATGTGCAGGAACTACGATCCAAGCGTCTCCTGCAGGGAGGAGGAGGACTCACCGACAAGGAGGTGCTCGACTTCTTCACCAGCCTTCATGGCGTGACCATGGGACCCTTGTATCACCGCACAATTCGTAATGTTGAGATGTACAAGCAAAATAAACGGATGTGGGTCCAGGTGTACGCGTTCTTCTACAAGTACAAGAAAACCATGCTCGCGGTGCTTTCCGCCATTGCTACACTGTTCGCTATCTTCGGGGCGTTCAACAAATCACGATGAATATATGCTCTACCATGTACATTTTATATTCTTTCTGGATAATATGTACCACCTCCATTCCATAGTATAAGCTGTTTTGTCAATCTATTTTAGTTTGTCAAAACGACTTAAATTATGGAACAGAGTGATACCTTTTATATTCCAACTTCCAAAGATAAAATTCAGTATATCTGTAATTATTGCCAAAACATAATAATATGGGAGAGAAAATGATGAAAACTCTCCTATGTGGGTCAATCATGTTTTCTCCCTTGTTTTCCATGCCACTAGGTCGGTAGAAGTTACGTGAATTTAAAGAGAAATATAATATGGTTAGCGACTGGGGCAAGTGAGCTAAATGTTATATGGTTGTTGCTAACTATACATCTTGTCTTACGTTAGAGCTACATATATAATTCCACCAACCATGTGGGTATGCATGTCATGGCCATAACATATGCTACGATACTATAAATACTTGGGCAAGTTTACATGCCCATAATTATGTAACATGAGCATCGCTGTTAGTTGCGGTGACACACCACACCACTGCATATATTGTAGTACAAGTCTTTGTTGTTACACTTACATCCCTCGAAGTGGTAGCACAGAGATAGCACAGAGACATCGTAATTCCAAATGTTACACTTAATATTGCAGCGAAAAGTGTACAAAGACATCAACATCCTACTCGGTTCATTGATTATTCACGGGTAACTCATAATATTGCGAGCGGAAAGTTTACGGGCCAAATAGATGAGCGTGTTTTGCCACAAGTACAACATAACAATGGTAGTCGTGCTGTCCATCATTGCTACAATGTCCGGTGTCTTCGGGTCGCTCAACAAAAGATATCTAGCTAGCTTGCTTTATGATAAATTTATATTATTTTTAGATAATCTGTAACTTCAATATTTCAAAGTTAAAATTCATTATATCTGCAAGTCTTGCAAATACGTAGTATTATGGGAGAGCTAATTAATGATGAAAACCTTTAACTTCCTACATGCGCCAATCATGTTTTCACGGTTGTTTTGCATGCCACTTGGTCTACAATTTATGCTCGTAGCTTAGGGGTGTCCTCCCCATTCTTCCCTGGTTCGCAAGTGGGATAAATGTAATGTGGTTGGCTGCAACTGTACATCTTGTCTTCTGTGAGAGTGATATCTAAGTGACCTAGTTCCACCAACCATGCATGTGATGCACATCAGCAAAAATTCATGTGGCTATGCATACCATGGCCATGATATATGGATACTATAAATACTTGAGCAAGTTTAGAACATAGATGCCGGTCTACCACAGTTCCGTAGCACATGGTATTATTGTTATATATGTGCTCACTAACGGAGAGTTACGTGTGTATGTGTATTTGTGTAAATAGATCGTTACTGAATGGAAACACATTGAGGAAATGCTACAAAAAAGTTAAGTAGCTGGAAAGGAAAATTACTATCTCTAGCGGAAGATTTGTTCTCATTATTCAGTACTAAGTAATATGGTACTGTATATGGTTTTCTTCTTCGAGTTACCCAAAACAGTTTTGCAACGGTTAGATTATTTTCGCTCAAGATTCTTTTGGCAGTTACTAAGAAAAATAAATATAAACTGGCTAAATGGAATGTTATTTGTGGCCCTAAAGATTAATGGGAACATGGAATTTATGACCTTGAGGTCAAGAATAGACCTCTTTTAGGTAAATGGCTTTTCAAGCTTCTTATCGAAGATGGGGTGTGGCAAACTCTTCTAAGAAGGAAATAGGCTCACATGCATTGTCTCAGGTTAATTCGAAACACGGGGACTTGCATTTCTGGGTAGGGTAATGACGATGAAGAAATACTTCTATCCATATGATTCGTTCTCAATTAAGGATGGCTTAAAAATAAGGTTCTCGTAATAAGTCTTGTAAATACGTACGTAATATTATGGGAGAACAAATGATGAAAACCTTTCCAGGTTTTCCTATGTGGGCCAATCATCTCTGCGCCGTCGTTTTGCATGGCATTAGTAGGTCTCTGTTATAAGTTATGTAATTTTACCAGTCGTCCTCTCCATTCTTCCTACCGGGACAAGTGGCATAAATGTTATATATAGTTGGTGGTAACTGTGCATTTGTCTTATGTAAGAGCTACATATATAATTCCGTATGCATATGTCATGGCCATAACATATACTACGATAATATAAATACTTGGGAAAGTTTAGATGTCCAAAATTATGTAACATGAGAATTGGTGTTAGTTGCGGTGACACAACACACCACTGCGTATTGTAGTGCAAGTCGTTGCTACAACATTGATGAAAATATCGTTTCACAAATATTACATTTCTCGGAGTGGTAGGACAAAGACATCACGAGTCCAAATATTACACACTTAATATTGCAAGCAGAAAGTGTACAAAGACGTCAACATCCTCCTCGGTCCATTGATTATTCATGGGTAACTCATGAACAACTCTAGCAAGAGTTAGGACAACTAGAATCACTAGATTTAATACCATATGAGATCAAAAGTTTATTCAATAAAATTATACACAGCTCGATTTGACTAAACTATCATAGCCTGTATACTACTCGAGCTCCTCATGATTGCCTTCGATGTTGTAGGCAATACCGTGGTGCATTAGCAGACTCAAGGAAATTTTGAAGCTTTGGCAACAAATAAATTTCAAAATATTAGGGTGCTATTTTTTTTGGTCAAATATGCATCAACATACACACTAAGAGCATCTCCAGTTGCGTCCCCCAAAGCGTCCCCCAAAGGGATTTGGGGCGCGCCGGACCAAAAATGCGTTCCAGCCGCGTCCCCCAAAGCCCTTTTTTGTCCGGCGCGCCCCTATACGGTGTCCGGCGCCCCGAGTCTGTCCCCGTCCCACAGGGGACGCTCGGGGCACGCCGGACACAAGGAAAAGCGAGGCGGGGAGTGGCGGGGCCGACGCGTCAGCGGCACAGTTAATTTTAACCTAACCGTCGCCTACCTCGCGACGGAAGTTATTCGCGCGCAGCGACACAAGGCGGCATCTTTGCCTTAATGGCGACGGAGGGGCAGGCGAGACGTCTCGTCGGTGCTGCGCAGCCTCCACGCGTCGCCGGCGTTCGCACGCCACCGCCCGTTCCCGCGCGATCTTCCCGCCTCTTCTCGTCTGTTCCCGCGCTTTCTTCCCGACGCCGGCGTCTATAAAAGGTCTCCCGGCTCATCAATGGTAGCCACCACACCCCGCCGGCAACAAACACAGCCCTCGTCGCTCCACAGCCGTCTCCTCCATCACCAGTGGCAATGGCGAACCGCCCCGGCGATGGCCACTTCCCTCCACCGCCATCTCCTCCACTTCCAGCCCGCCAGCGGCGTGCGGCACTAGAGGAGGCACTCGAGGAGGAGGCCCACCAGCGGCGTGAGGCGCAGCAGGTGGCGGATCTAGCGGCGTTCTCCGCCCTGCCTCCGCAGCTGAGGAGGCCGCGGCGGCAGCAGCGTGGCAGGAGCAGCAGTGCGACACCGTTGCGGCGTTCGACGCCTCGACGGGACAAGAGGCGCGACGGCGCCGGTACCGGGAGGACATGGAGCAGCGATGGGCTGACGAGCGCCGGCGCCAGCGCGATGAGCGGCAGGCGCTGTTCCGTGAACGGCGTGACTCGATCGAGCGCCGGCGGCGTGAGTCGATCGAGCTCCAGCAGCAGGTGACGGCGGAGGAGCGTCGGCAGCGGGAGGCGGCGCTGACGGCGCTATGGGGGAGGCGGGCGGAGCAGTTGGCGGCGGAGGCCGACGCGTTTGCAGCGGCGATGATGGAGGCGCCAACAGATGTGGAGTAGGAGGCGCCAATGGAGGAGGAGGAGGCCGAGGCGGAGGAGACCGAGGTGGAGGACGACGACGACGACGAGTTCGAGTGGTCCGACGACGACGGGCCGCACCCGGACGAGACGGCCGATCAGCAACACGCCCTCGTCGAGTCCTTCGAGTCGGAGAAGAAGCTCCAGGACGACGCCCGTGCGCGCGAAGAGGCGCATATTCGTCGTGCCATCGAGCTCTCCCTCCAGGCGGCGCAGCAGGGGACGGCGGAGGACGCGCGGCGGGAGCGGCACCGTCTGGCCACCGCCGAACGCAAGGAGAGGAGGCGCGCGCAGGAGGATCTGCGACGTAGGGGAGGCGACGACGGGGCGGGGTCGTCGAACGCGCCGCCGGGCGGTCAGTAGTCTAGGTTTAGATGAAATCTAGCCGTTTTCATTCAAACTTTGTAATATATAATCAAAATTGAATGAAAATCTTTATTTTCATGCACAAATATTCATTTGGGGGCGGTCCCCCAAACGCTCGATCCGGCGCGGTTTGGGGAACGGTTTGGGGGACGCGACTGGAGATGCTCTAAGGCGACCAGCCAGAAGCCCAATAAACTGCATGGGCAGCAGAGATGCTAGGTCCGCCACTACCAGAGTCTATGCCTTTGACTTCTTCAGACAAGTCTGGCTTTTTCATATATAGTAGACCTCCCATCTGTCTTCGGATTCTTTCGATGCGGTCTCCCTAGATGGTCTCATAGTCTAAGAAAAGACTTTGATAAAGAACAGGTGAATACAACGTACTCATCAAGTTCAAACATGAGAATAAATGTTTGAAATGGTCTCATAGGTCATTGTCTTAATGCAAGTTTTCATTTTTTTAAGTCAAGTTTTATTCTAAAACATTATAATTTCCTCTCTGAACAAGGAGTGACAAGTGATAGTACATAGATGTGTTACTTTTCCAGCAAGCGGCATTAGGCTTATTGCACTTTGCACTCTTCCTTGATGTGATATGGCCTGGTCTAAGTTTCCCAAGCCATGCCGAGTTCTTTCCCACGACCGTGCAAATCCGCCCAATGTAATGGGATCTGATTCCTGATCGCCCTCATAAATAAAAGAAGAACTTGTATAACACAAACCAGACAAAACAGTTATCATCACCAGCAGACCATCTATGTAAAGGGAAAAAAATGTTCGTATCCCCTTCGCCCCGCACGCACCTCGTCCCCCTCGTAACCCTAGCCACCTCCCGCCGCCGTTGCCGTTGTCGCCGCCGGGCAAAGTCCGCGGGGCGTGACAGTGGCGGCGGCCCTTCCTCACGCTGCGGTGGGAACGGCGGCTGGGATCTCTCCTCCACGCTGAGGCTGGTTGGACGCGGATGGTTCTTGGCGGCGGCGGCCAAACCTTGGCCCTGCAGCCCCCGCCTCCCGTTGGCTCCTCCCGCGGTCAGGTCCTCGATCTGCGGCAGCGACCAGACCTTGGCGGTGGTGGCTGGTGGTGGGCAGCGGCCAGGTCCTCGATCTGCACCAATATCCCCATGCCTCTCGCCGGTGCGTGGAAGTGATCTTGGGTTTCTCCCGCGGCACGAGGTCGCCCGGGGCAGCAGCCTTGGGTTCGACGGTGGAGGCGGCCCTCTTCTTCGATGGAGATGGTCGGCATGCGGATGGTGGTGGTGGGTCTTTCGATCTATCCAGGGACGGAGCCGACTTTAGCCTTGGAGGGGGCAAAATCTTGTTGGAGGGGGCAGAATGGCTTAGAATTACAAAGCATGAGCATGATTCTTAGGTAGTTTATGAAGAAAATAAGTTTGTTGGGGGTGGCTGAGCCCCCGCTCGTCCCCCCCTTCCTCCGTCCCTGGATCTATCACCACGTCCCGGCGGCGAGGTGGAGAGGCGTGCAAGCCGGCGACAGCTGTTGTCGCCGGTGGAGGGCTGGCATTTAGATGCAACGGTGCCCAGGGCGTGTGTGGTGTCTGTGGACAACACGATCTGCGCTCAGCATCTGTGGCCAGCCTGGGATGGTCGCTGGCGTGGGGGCCCGACCTGAATAAAGGCGGCGGTCCTAGGGTCTCTCTTGGGCGAAGATGAAGACTTGCCTGAGGTTTGCTCTTCTCGATATGGCAGGAGTGTTGAGTTCCGAAAGGCGCCGCCGGTGAATGTAACTTTGTTTTTTTTGCTTGGATTTTGCTGGAACGGTGGTATTCGGTCGTGCGCACCCATGCTTTTATTCCGGCTGATTGGTTCTGGAGGGAGCGGCGCGAAGCTCTTGTCTGTGTTGGCATCAAGAGACATTTTGGTCCATGATGCAGTCAGATGAAGGGAATAACATGAAGGCCGGAGCGGAGGACTAGCTAAGGGAGGTTTAAGTCTCCGCGTTGTTGAGGGACTTGCTTGGTGTCCCGGACTCCGTAGCAGTGGTATGGAAGTGGGGGCGGCAGTAGAGGTGAAGGTTAGAGATCTACCTTTCAGGGTGAAAACCCAAGATCTAGCCTTAACTGGTTATGCCTGGCAATGATATTTTTGGAGGCATCGTTTTTTGGAGATTCTGTATTTCAGGCTAAGCCTAGGATGCTATAGAGGGGCTTTTGTTTCTTAGTTTTTTTTTTGGCTGTGTGCATCCGTACTCCCATTAGAATATTGTGTTTTTGCTGAGGCTGGATGTAATTGATATCTTATGATATTAATATATTCCCTTTATCAAAAAAATGTACCCACTAATCACTTTTCTTAAAAAGTCAAATCGCCGGCAGACCAAGCTAGCTAGCGCACCAGGTTATTATTAGAGGAGATAATACACCACCTTTTCATAATTTGTTCTTTCATAAAATTCTTTGGATTATTATATACATGACATTTAATATCCCATCTCGAGCTAATATTACAATCCTTTTTGGCACCTGGTTAAATGGTGTAAAAACTATAAGATAAATGCCACATTAGACTTGGTGTGTGTCCTGTGTTATGGGCGATACGAAACGTACGCACAATGGTTTTACCTTAACAATAAAAGATTTCTGTCATTTTTATAGGTTATCCTATTGGCTACGCATTAAATACATGTGTTGTCATTTCTCCGGCCGACAGAGGAGCATCCGGCTATGGACATTGGGTGCAACTATTTGGGCGATAGTAGCATAGGATTTTTACAGCTAGCCAGTGGAGTTGGCGGTCTAAGGCGTCGGCGGATTTTAGTCTGTTTTTAGTGGTTTGTTCATGTTACAACTTTGAGTGACCATGAGCTATATAATTTATAGGGTTTTCTGTTCTCGTGCCCCTGGTTCGTTAGTTGTCCTCAGTTTTCTCCAGCCGCTTAACTTTTTCTCAGTTTTCCCCTCCCTCTAGTTTGAAACTCCTCGCGGACGCTCGGACGGGAGGGTTGCCATCTGGTCAGAGGCCTTGACCGTTACCGGTGACGGCTAGGGATCCGCGGTGGTTTTGAATTCACCGTTGCTTTCAAATTGTGTTGACTGTTGACTGGAGGAGCTCACCCAAAGCTTTCCCCTCCGCCTGAGACTGGAGGAGCTCACACACCGCCCCTCCGCCGGCACGCCGTCCTGCCCACCTACCTTATGGCGTCATCCGCCGCCGAGCCGCCCCTGATGTCTACTCACGCTTCTATTCCTGTAGACAATGTTGGGCCTCCAAGAGCAAAGGTTTGTAGAACAGCAGCAAGTTTCTCTTAAGTGAATCACCCAAGGTTTATCGAACTCAGGGAGGTAGAGGTCAAAGATAGTCCTCTCAATCAACCCTGCAATTAAGATACAAGAAGTCTCTTGTGTCCCCCAACACACCTAATACACTTGTCAGATGTATAGGCGCACTAGTTCGGCGAAGAGATAGTAAAACACAGGTGGTATAGATGAATATGAGTGGTAATAACAATCTGAAATAAATATGGCAGCGAGTAAACATGCGAGTAGAACAGTAAGTAAGCGGTGTTTGCAGTATTGGAAACAAGGCCTAGGGATCATACTTTCACTAGTGGACACTCTCAACATTGATCACATAATAAATAAATAACTTCTCCTCACTTGTGCTACATATACTCTTGTTTGATAACAAACACCATTCATTGTGTAGGGCTACAAGAGCTCCCTCAAGCCAGAGTTAACAAGCGCCACAACATTCGGCATTCATATTTAAGTAACCTTTAGAGCATAATAGATCTTTGCAATTTAGACCGAGTACTAACATAGCATACACACTGTCACCATTACACTATGAAGGGGGAATAGATCACATCAATACTATCAAGTAATAATCAACTCCATAATCTACAAGAGATTACAATCATAACCTACGCCAAGTACTACATGATGCACACACTGTCACCATTACATCATGAAGGAGGAATAGACTACTTTAATAACATCACTAGAGTAGCACGTTGATTAATAGCGATACAAAGCTCATCATATGGATCTCAATCATGCAAGGCAATTCATGAGATCATTGTATTGAAGTACGAGAGAGAGATTAACCACATAGCTACCGGTACAGCCTTTAGCCTCGAGGGAGAACAACTCCCTCCTCATCATGGGAGCAGCAGCGTTGATGGAGATGGCGGTGGTGTCGATGGAGATGCCTTCCGGGGGCAATTCCCCGTCCCGGCGGCGTGCCGGGACAGAGACTTATGTCCCCCGAATCTTGGCTTCGCGATGGCGGTGGCTCTGGAACTTTTCTCGTATCGTGGCTTTCGGTACAGGGGTTTTCGCGACGAAGGCTTTAAGTAGGCGGAAGGGTAGGTCAAGAGGCGGCGCAAGGGGCCCACACCATAGGGCGGTGCGGGCCCCTCCCTGGCCGCGCCGGCCTATGGTGCCGGGCCCTCGTGGCCCCTCTTCGTAACCCCTCCGGTCTTCTGGAAGCTCCGCGGAAAAATAAGACCCTGGGCGTTGATTTCGTCCAATTCCGAGAATATTTCCTTTGTAGGATTTCTGAAACCAAAAACAGCAGAAAACAACAACTGGCGCTTCGGCATCTTGTTAATAGGTTAGTGCCGGAAAATGTATAATAATGATGTAAAGTATGTATAAAACATGCAAGTATTGTTATAAAAGTAGCATGGAACATAAGAAATTATAGATACGTTTGGGACGTATCAAGCATCCCCAAGCTTAGTTCCTACTCGCCCTCGAGTAGGTAAACGATAACAACAAATAATTTCTGAAGTGACATGCTACCAACATAACCTTGATCAACATTATTGTAAAGCATATGAGATGAATGGAGTGATCTGAAGCAAAAGATTGCTAACAAAAGATGATGACTAAACAAATGAATCATATAGCAAAACTTTTCATGAATAGTACTTTAAAGACAAGTATCAACAAGACTTGCATAAGAGCTAACTCATAAGCAATAAATTCTAAGTAGAATGCATTGAAGCAACACAAAGGGTGATTAAGTTTCAGCAATTGCTTTCAACTTGTAACATATATATCTCATGGATATTTGTCAACATAGAGTAATATAACAAGTGCAATAGGTAAACATGTAAGAATCAATGCACACAGTTAACACAAGTGTTTGCTTCTAAGATAGAAAGGAGTAGGTAAACTGACTCAACATAAAGTAAAAGAATGGCCCTTCGCGAGAGGAAGCATGGATTACTATTTTTGTGCTAGAGCTTTTGTTTTGAAAACATAGAAACAATTTTGTCAACGGTAGTAATAATTCATATGTGCTATGCATAATACTTCCTACAAGTTGCAAGCCTCATGCATAGAATACCAATAGTGCTCGCACCTTGTCCTAATTAGCTTGGATTAACACCGATTATCATTGCATGACATATGTTTCAACCAAGTGTCACAAAGGGGTACCTCTATGCCGCCTGTACAAAGGTCCTAGGAGATCAATTGCATTTGATTTCTCGTTTTTAATAGATCTCAACTTAGGACATCCATACCGGGACAACATAGACAACAGATAATGGACTCCTCTTTTAATGCATAAGCATTCAACAACGAGATAATATTCTCATAAGAGAGTGAGGTTGTATGTCCAAACTGAAAACTTCCACCATGATACATGGCTTTGGTTAGCGGCCCAATATTCTTCTATAACAATATGTATACTCAAACCATTTGATCATAAAAATCGCCCTTACTTAAGACAAGACGAACATGCATAGCATCTCACATGATATCCAACAAAGGTAAAAAAGTTGACGGCGTCCCCAGAAACATGGTTACCGCTCAACAAGCAACTTATAAGAAATAAGACACATAACTACATATTCATCACCACAATAGTTTTTAAGCTATTTGTCCCATGAGCTATATATTGCAAAGATAAAGGAATGAAATTTTAAAGGTAGCACTCAAGTAATTTACTTTGGAATGGCAGAAAAATACCACATAGTAGGTAGATATGGTGGACACAAATGGCATGGGTTTTGGCTCAAGTTGTTTGGATGCACGAGAAGCATTTCCTCTCAGTACAAGGTTTGGGCTAGCAAGGTTGTTTGAAGCAAACACAAGTATGAACAGGTACAGCAAAACTTACACAAGAACATATTGCAAGCATTATAAGACTCTACACTGTCTTCCTTGTTGTTTAAACACTTTACCAGAAAATATCTAGACTTAGAGAGACCAATCATGCAAACCAAATTTTAACAAGCTTTACGGTAGTTCTCCATTAATAGATTAAACTACATGATGCAAGAGCTTAAACATGATCTAATGAGAGCTCAAAACAATTGCCAAGTTTCAAGTTATTCCAAGCCATATGAAGCATTTTCTGATTCCAACCAAATAGCAATTAACGAAGCGGTTTTCAACTCTGCCATGAACATTAAAAGTAAAAGCGAAGAACACTAGTGTTCATATGAAAAAGCGGAGCGTGTCTCTCTCCCACATGAGCATAAATTTATTTAGAGAATGAAAATAACAAAACAAAAATAAAAGCACACAGACGCTCCAAGTAAAGTACATAAGATGTGATGGAATAAAAATATAGTTTCACTAGAAGTGACCTAATAAGTTGTCGATGAAGAAGGGGATGCCTTGGGCATCCCCAAGCTTAGATGCTTGAGTCTTCTTGAAATATGCAGGGATGAACCACGGGGGCATCCCCAAGCTTAGACTTTTCACTCTTCTTGATCATATTATATCACCCTCTTCTCTTGATCCTTGAAAACTTCCTCCACACCAAACTTAAAGCAAACTCATTAGAGGGTTAGTGCATAATCAAAAATTCACATGTTCAGAGGTGACATAATCATTCTTAACACTTCTGGACATTGCACAAAGGTACTGAAAGTTAATGGAACAAAGAAATCCATTCAACATATCAAAAGAGGCAATGTGAAATAAAAGGCAGAATCTGTCAAAACAGAACAGTCCGTAAAGACGAATTTTACAGAGGCACTTAACTTGCTCAGATGGAAAAACTCAAAACTAATTAAATTTGTGTACATATCTGAGGATCACGCACGTAAATTGGCAGATTTTTTTGACTCTTCTACAGAGAGTTCTACGCAAATTCGTGACAGACAACAATTCTGTTTCTGCGCAGCAATCCAAATCTAGCATCAACTTTACCATAGAGACTTTACTTGGCACAAAAAACATGATCAGGAGAGGTTGCTACAGTAGTAACAACTTCCAAGACTCAACAAAATAGTAGCAAAATAAACACATGGGTTATCTCCCAAGAAGTTCTTTCTTTATAGCCATTAAGATGGGCTCAGTAATTTTAATGATACTCTCGCAAGAAATAAGAGTTGAAGAAAAAGAGAGCATCAAGAAGAAATTCAAAACACATTTAAGCCTAACCCACTTCCTATAAAAAGGAATCTTGTACACAAATAAATTCATGAAGAACAAAGTGGCAAGCATAGAAAAGCAACACAAGCGCAATTTCAAGATTCTCAACATAAAGAGGGGAAACTTAATATTATTAAGATGCATATAACCATGTTTTCCTCTCTCATAATAACTTTCAGTAGCATCATGAACAAACTCAACAATATAACTATCGCATACAACATTCTTGTCATGAGCTACATGCATAAAATTATTACTCTCCACATAAGCATAATCAAAATTATTAGTTGTAGTGGGAGCAAATTCAATAAAATAGCTATCATTATTATTCTCATCACCATAGTCATCATATATAGGAGGCATATTTTAATCATAATTAACTTTCTCGTCAATAGTAGGTGGACTGAAAATATCATATTCATCATTGCAAACATCATATATAGGAGGTAAAGTATCATCAAAGTAAATTTTCTCCTCCATGCTTGGGGGACTAAAAATATCATGACCAGCTTCCCCAAGCTTAAATTCTTCCATAGCTTTAGCAATAATGGTGTTCAAAGAGTTCATGCTAATAACATTGCTACAACTATTTTGCAAACAAAGTTCCATGGGTTTTTTAATTTTCTCTTCAAACACATCATGTCCTAATTCAAGATAAAGTTCATAAAGATCTCTAATTTTTTTGTTGTTTTCCATTATGCCTAACTAGTGAAAATAAAAACAAGAAACAAAAAGATTTAATTGCAGAATCTAAAGGAGATACCTTCGAGCACTTACACACCGGCAACAGTGCTAGGAAATAGCTTAGTAGTCGGAGGATGTGAATACCTTTTACCTTACCTCCCCGGCAACGGCGCCAGAAAATAGCTTGATGTCTACTCACGCTTCTATTCCTGTAGACAGTGTTGGGCCTCCAAGAGCAGAGGTTTGTAGAACAGCAGCGAATTTCCCTTAAGTGAATCACCCAAGGTTTATCGAACTCAGGGAGGTAGAGGTCAAAGATAGTCCTCTCAAGCAACCCTGCAAATTAAGATACAAGAAGTCTCTTGTGTCCCCAACACACCTAATACACTTGTCAGATGTATAGGCGCACTAGTTCGGCGAAGAGATAGTAAAACACAGGTGGTATAGATGAATATGAGTGGTAATAACAATCTGAAATAAATATGGCAGCGAGTAAACATGCAGTAGAACAGTAAGTAAGCGGTGTTTGCAGTATTGGAAACAAGGCCTAGGGATCATACTTTCACTAGTGGACACTCTCAACATTGATCACATAATAAATAAATAACTTCTCCTCACTTGTGCTACATATACTCTTGTTTGGTAACAAACACCATTCATTGTGTAGGGCTACAAGAGCTCCCTCAAGCCGGAGTTAACAAGCGCCACAACATTCGGCATTCATATTTAAGTAACCTTTAGAGCATAATAGATCTTTGCAATCTGGACCGAGTACTAACATAGCATACACACTGTCACCATTACACTATGAAAGGGGGAATAGATCACATCAATACTATCAAGTAATAATCAACTCCATAATCTACAAGAGATTACAATCATAACCTACGCCAAGTACTACATGATGCACACACTGTCACCATTACATCATGAAGGAGGAATAGACTATTTTAATAACATCACTAGAGTAGCACATAGATTAATAGCGATACAAAGCTCATCATATGGATCTCAATCATGCAAGGCAATTCATGAGATCATTGTATTGAAGTACGAGAGAGAGATTAACCACATAGCTACCGGTACAACCCTTAGCCTCGAGGGAGAAGTACTCCCTCCTCATCATGGGAGCAGCAGCGTTGATGGAGATGGCGGTGGTGTCAATGGAGATGCCTTCCGGGGGCAATTCCCCGTCCCGGCGGCGTGCCAGAACAGAGACTTCTGTCCCCCGAATCCTGGCTTCGCGATGGCGGCGGCTCTGGAACTTTTCTCGTATCGTGGCTTTCGGTACAGGGGTTTTCGCGACGAAGGCTTTAAGTAGGCGGAGGGGTAGGTCAAGAGGCGGCGCGAGGGGCCCACACCATAGGGCGGCGCGGGCCCCTCCCTGGCCTCGCCGGCCTATGGTGTCAGGCCCTCGTGGCCCCTCTTCGTAACCCCTTCGATCTTCTGGAAGCTCCGCGGAAAAATTAGACCCTGGGCGTTGATTTCATCCAATTCCGAGAATATTTCCTTTGTAGGATTTATGAAACCAAAAACAGCAGAAAACAGCAACTGGCGCTTCAGCATCTTGTTAATAGGTTAGTGCCGGAAAATGTATAATAATGATGTAAAGTATGTATAAAACATGCAAGTATTGTTATAAAAGTAGCATGGAACATAAGAAATTATAGATACGTTTGGGACGTATCACCCCCGTCCCCACCACCACCCCCGGGAGGCGGAGAGGGCTCCGCCTCCACCAGATTTAGATCCACCGCTGTCGCGGTAGAGTTTGTATATCCGTCTGGTGTGCCACCTCTTCCCGTCAGCCGCGGAGAAGATTGGGAATCGGAGGGATCTAACGCATGGATTCCATCTGGGTAAGCATCGTTTGCCTATGTGAATTAAAAGTAGGCAGTTTTTAAGCGCCAATGGTTGTTGCTCAACTAACTATGTTGCTTTTCGAATAGGATTTATCCAGCGCTGGCTTTTCGGCTGGTGGTTAGGCTGGATTCTAGCTTTACGCGTGATTCTAAATGCCATAAGAATGGGTTTTACTTCCCTCTGGTGGTTGTAACCACCATCTCGTTGAGGGATTTGAAAGCTAGCATCTACGATAAGTACACCTGGAGCTCTCGCGATGCAGTTCATTTCGAATATTTCAACAGCACGGAGCGAAGATTTGTTGCACTAATTTCTGACGACGATCTGGGAATTCTTTTTTTTTTTGCTTTGAATGTTTCTTGCCATTTCGGTAAAATACGTATCCATGTGGACAGGGGCCAGGCATCATCTGGTGCTGGGGCATCATCAGGCAGTCGGGCATCATGTCTCTCTACTGCTGCTACCTCTGCTAATAGTGTGCGCCGCGGCGCTCCTTGTAGGTCCATAGCAGCACCATCTGTCCCCAGTGCTAGTGGTAGCCAGATCGTTCATGTGGTCGATGTGGAGGACAATGCAGAGATTGGGGATCAGTCTCCTCAAGATGATGAGGATGAGTTGATGTTTCCTGAATTGGTAGATCGATGCAGTAAGCAGGCAATAGTGGATCACTACATGGAAGATATTGCTTTTGGTGCCAGATTTGATGACACTGATGATGAAGAGAAGAATGAGAACAATGACAACCTCGTTTTAGCCGATTACGAAGGTGATGACTTGCCAACAATTGAGTGGAACAGGGAGGATCCTCAGCTTGGAGCAGGCACCGTATTTCAAATGATGATGGATCTCCATAATGCAATTACTAAATTTTGCCTTCGTTCTAAGAATAATTATGAGGTTATTAAAAGTGAGCCAGGTAGGTTCACAGTTAAATACCCATACAAGAGGTGTAGGTGGAGGCTGCATGCATCCACAATGCGTAGAAGCACCTTGGTTCAGGTACTACGCCAACCAGTTGTGTATTTTAGATCACGGTGTAAAATTTGTTAACTGTTACTGACATCCCTTATCATTATGTTTCGGATAAAGAAAAATGAGGAGGTCCATAGGTGTCCACCTCGAGGGGGAGAGCCAGAGGTGAAATCAAAGCTAGCAAAGACTAGGTGGTTGGCAGATGCAATCCTAGATTGGCTGAGAGAAACTCCTTCACTTGATCCAACAACACTCAAGAAAAAGATTCTTGAGAAGTTTGATATAAATGTACCTTACATGAGGATGTTCTATGCAAAGGAAATGGCTCTTGACAGGATCAATGGTCCATGGAATGAAAGCTTTCAGTTGCTTTACACTTTCGAAGCTGAAGTGGAGATGGCTAGTCCAGGCAGTGTTTTAGCGATAGACAAGCATACAGTTCCCTACAAATTGAAAAGCGGAAAGATAATGCACAAGGAATGTTTTAGAAGGGCTTTTGTTTGTTTCAAAGCTTGCTGGAAAGGCTTTCTGGACGGTTGCAGGCCTTATTTGGCCGTGGATGCAACAACTCTTCATGGCAGGTTTAAAGGATAGCTAGTTGCTGCTACTGCAGTTGACGGACACAATTGAATGTTCCCTGTTGCTTATGGAGTTTTGGAGGTTGAGTCATAGGAAAGTTGGACTTGGTTTCTGCAGAATTTGCGCGACCTTATAGGTCATCCACTAGGACTTACTATCCACACAGACGCTTGCAAAGGTTTGGAGAGTGCAGTAGAAGCAGTATTCCCTGGAGTGGAGCATAGGAAATATATGCGACACTTGGTACATAATTTTACAAAGAAATTCAAGGGTAAAGTTTTTACTGACAACCTATGGCCAGCTTCATACACATGCATCACTAGGAAGCATCTGTTTCATTTGGATGTGTTGTATAAATAAAAACCTGGGGTGAAGGAGTACTTGGATGAACATCATGGTAGGGTGTGGTCAAGAATCCAATTCAATGAAATTTGCAAGATAGACTATGTAACAAGTCACCTTGCGGAGAGTTTCAATTCAAAGGTCAAGTCATTGAAAGGGCTTATGATGTGGCAAATATTTGATAAGATTAGGCAGATGATCATGATAAAGATCGATCTTTGATTAAGTCTTTGCATGATAGGGCAAAAAAATTGAAGATGCAATGCGTCAGAAAAGGAATGGAGGCTGAGGTAACCTACACTGACAGTAAAACTAGGCAGTGGAGGTATCCGGTGAGCTTGGTTGATAGGACATGCCATTGTAGGGGATTGCAGATCCGTGGGATACCCTGCATACACGCATTGTTTTTCATGAGTGTTATAGGGGGTGAAGAAGGTGAAGTTGATCAGTATGTGTCAGAGTATTTCTCTGTTGCCAAATTTAGGGCTGCATATGTGATACGTCTCAAACGTATCTATAATTTCATATGTTCCATGCTACTTTTATGACAATACTTGAATGTTTTATACATAGTTTACAGCATTATTATACATTTTCCGGCACTAACCTATTAATAAGATGTCGAAGCGCCAGTTGTTGTTTTCTGCTGTTTTTGGTTTCAGAAATCCTACAAAGGAAATATTCTCGGAATTGGACGAAATCAACGCCCAGGGTCCTATTTTTCCACGAAGCTTCCAGAAGACCGGGGGGAAAGGAAGTGGGGCCACGGGGCGCCGCCACACTAGGGCGGCGCGGCCTAGGGGGCCCGCGCGGCCCTAGCGTGTGGGGCCCCCGTGACCCCTCCGACTCCGCCCTTCCGCCTACTTAAAGCCTTCGTCGCGAAACCCTCTGTACCGAGAGCCACGATACGGAAAACCTTCCAGAGACGCCGCCGCCGCCAATCCCATCTCGGGGGATTCAGGAGATCGCCTCCGGCACCCTGCCGGAGAGGGGAATCATCACCGGAGGGGCTCTACATCATCATGCCCGCCTCCGGATTGATGCGTGAGTAGTTCATCCTTGGACTATGGGTCCATAGCAGTAGCTAGATGGTTGTCTTCTCCGCTTGTGCTATCATTGTTTAGATCTTGTGAGCTGCCTAACATGATCAAGATCATCTATTTGTAATGCTACATGTTGTGTTTGGTGGGATCCGATGAATCTAGAATACTATGTCAAGTTGATTATCAATCTATCATATATGTGTTGTTTATGTTCTTGCATGCTCTCCGTTGCTAGTAGAGGCTCGGCCAAGTTGATACTTGTAACTCCAAGAGGGAGTATTTATGCTCGATAGTGGGTTCATGCCTCCATTTAATCTGGGACAATGACAGAAAGTTCTAAGGTTGTGGATGTGCTATTGCTACTAGGGATAAAACATCGATGCTTTGTCTAAGGATATTTGTGTTGATTACATTACGCACCATACTTAATGCAATTATCTGTTTGTTTACAACTTAATACTGGAGGGGTGCGGATGCTAACCCGAAGGTGGATTATTTAGGCATAGATGCATGCTAGATAGCGTTCTATGTACTTTGTCGTAATGCCCTGATTAAATCCCATAGTAATCATCATTGATATGTATTGAATCTTTATTTGTCAATTGTCCACCTGTAATTTGTTCACCCAGCATGCTAGTTATCTTATTGGAGAGACACCACTAGTGAACTGTGGACCCCGGTCCATTCTTTTACATCTGAATACAATCTACTGCAATCATTGTTCTTACTGTTCTTTGCAAACAAACACCATCTTCTACTCGATACGTTTAATCCTTTGTTTTCAGCAAGCCGGTGAGATTGACAACCTCCATCGTTACGTTGGGGCAAAGTATCTTGATTGTGTTGTGCGAGGTTCCACGTTGGCGCCGGTTTCACCGGTGTTGCGCCGCACTACACTCCTCCACCAACAACCTTCACGTGCTTCTTGGCTCCCTACTTGGTTTGATAACCTTGGTTTCATACTGAGGGAAACTTGCTTCTATACACATCATACCTTCCACTTGGGGTTCCCAACGGACGTGTGCTTCGCGCGTATCAAGCTAAATTTCTGGCGCCGTTGCCGGGGAGATCAAGACACGCTGCAAGGGGAGTCTCCACATCCAATCTCTTTACTTTGTTTTTGTCTTGCTTTACTTTATTTTGTTTACTGTCTTGTTTGCTTCATATTAAAAACACACAAAAAATTAGTTACTTTACTTTCTGTCTTATTTACTTGCTCTATATCAAAACACAAAAAAATTAGTTACTTGTCTTTACTCTACTTGCTTAGTTTACTTTTATTGCCACTAAAATGAGTAATCCTGAAGTTGAAGTTCGTTCTTTTAAGCAACAAGGTGGAGAAAGTTTTAAAGATGCTTGGTACAGAATTAGTAATGCTCATCATAGGTGCATTAAGAAACACTCCACTATTATCCTTCTTAGGAACTTTTATGTTGGCCTATCTAGCTGGAATAGGTATGTTCTTGATATTCTTTCGGGAGGTAATTTCCTAGGTACCCCTGCTTTAGAAGCTAGCTGCATCATTGAGAGTCTAGTTGGAATACCACATGTTAATGAAGTTAAAATTTAAATCTCTCTAGAGGATGTTATGAAAAAATTGGAAACCATAGAGAAAAATTTTCCAAGTGTTGAAACTAAATTGGGAATGCTACTTGATAATACTGATAAATTTGATAAATCCCTAGGAAGAATTGATGAAAGAATTGGTGTCCTAGAAACTTGTGTTGTCCATGATAATCAAACCAATAGGATTTGTGAACTTGAAAAAGCTATGGGAACCTTGGGTTCAACTTTTTCTTCTCTTAAGTTTAAGGAGAAAGCTTATGTGGGTAAAGAGCCAAAATTCATGTATGTCTCTAAGGTGCCTAAACCAAAGAATTATTATAGGCCTAAAATTGATAAAACCCCTAGCAGCACCATAGAAAAGTTAGATAATGGAGCATCTAAGGTACCCTCTGCAACAAGTTGTGCTTGTAAGAAAAATTATGATTTTGATGCTTCATCTCTTGAAAATACTTGATTTGCACTTTCTGCGCCTAGCTGAAAGGCGTTAAAGAAAAGCACTTCCTGGGAGATAACCCATGTTTCATTTTATTTACTGTATTGTTGAGTCTTGGAAGTTGTGTACTACTGTAGCAACCTCTCTTTATCATGTTTTTGTGCCAAGTAAAGTCTCTATGGTAAAGTTGATGCTAGATTTGGATTGCTGCGCAGAAACAGCATTGCATGTCATCACGAATTCGCGCATAACTCTCTGTAAAAAAATCAAAAAAATCTGCAAATTTACGTGCGTGATCCTCAGATATGTACGCAACTTTCATTAGTTTTTAGTTTTTCCGTTTGAGCAAGTTAAGTGTCCCTGCAAAATTCATCTTTACGGACTTTTCTGTTTTGACAGATTCTGCCTTTTATTTCGCATTGCCGCTTTTGCTATGTTGAATGAGTTTCTTTGTTCCATTAACTTTCAGAAGTTTTGTGCAATGTCCAGAAGTGTTAAGAATGATTATGTCACCTCTGAATATGTGAATTTTTTATTATGCACTAACCCTCTAATGAGTTTGCTTGAAGTTTGATGTGGAGGAAGTTTTCAAGGGTCAAGAGAAGAGGATGATATACTACGATCAAGAAGAGTGAAAGGTCTAAGCTTGGGGATGCCCGGTGGTTCATCCCTGCATATTTTAAGAAGACTCAAGCATCTAATCTTGGGGATTCCCAAGGCATCCCCTTCTTCATCGACAACTTATCAGGTCACTTCTAGTGAAACTATATTTTTATTCCATCACATCTTATGTTCTTTACTTGGAGCGTCTGTTTGCTTTGGTTTGAATAAAGTTGGATCCCACCATCCTTATATTGGAGATATTACGCTCTGCTTTTTCATATGGAACACTTGTGTTCTTAGTTGTGCTTTAATGTTCATGGCGAAGGCTGAAACTGCTTCGTTAAATTGCTATTTGGTTGGAATCAGAAAATGCTGCATTTGGTTTGGAACAACTGGGCAATTGTTTTGAGCTCTCATAGATCATGTTTAAGCTCTTGCATCATGTAATTTAATCTATTAATGGAGAACTACCGTAGAGCTTGTTAAAATTTGGTTTGCATGATTGGTCTCTCTAAGTCTAGATATTTTACTGGTAAAGTGTTTGAACAACAAGGAAGACGAGTGTAGATTCTTATAATGCTTGCAATATGTTCTTGTGTAAGTTTTGCTGTACCTGTTCATACTTGTGTTTGCTTCAAACAACCTTGCTAGCCCAAACCTTGTACTGAGAGGAAATGCTTCTCGTGCATCCAAACACCTTGAGCCAAAACCCATGCCATTTGTGTCCAACATATCTACCTACTATGTGGTATTTTTCTGCCATTCCAAAGTAAATTACTTGAGTGCTACCTTTAAAATTTCATTCCTTTATCTTTGCAATATATAGCTCATGGGACAAATAGCTTAAAAACTATTGTGGTGGTGAATATGTAGTTATGTGTCTTAGTTCTTATAAGTTGCTTGTTGAGCGGTAACCATGTTTACGGGGACACCATCAACTTTTTACCTTTGTTGGATATCATGTGAGATGCTATGCATGTTCGTCTTGTACTGAAGTAAGTGCGATTTCATGATCAAATGGTTTGAGTATGCATGTGTTAGAGAAGAACATTGGGCCGCTAACTAAAGCCATGTATCATGGTGGAAGTTTCAGTTTGGACATACAACCTCAATCTCTTATGAGAATATTATCTGTTGTTCAATGCTTAAGCATTAAAAGAGGAGTCCATTATCTGTTGTCTATCTTATCCCGGTATGGATGTCTAAGTTGAGAATAATCAAAAGCGAGAAATCCAATGCGTGCTTTCTCCTTAGACCTTTGTACAGGCGGCATAGAGGTACCCCTTTGTGACACTTGGTTGAAACATATGTCATGCAATGATAATCCGTGTTATCCGAGCTGATTAGGACAAGGTGCGAGCACTATTGGTACTCTATGCATGAGACTTGCAACTTGTAGGAAGTATTATGCATAGCACATATGAATTATTACTACCGTTGACAAAATTGTTTCTATGTTTTCAAAATAAAAGCTCTAGCACAAAAATAGTAATCCATGCTTCCCTCTGCGAAGGGCCATTCTTTTACTTTATGTTGAGTCAGTTTACCCACTTCTTTCTATCTTAGAAGCAAACACTTGTGTTAACTTTGTGCATTGATTCTTATATGTTTACTTATTGCACTTGTTATATTACTCTATGTTGACAAATATCCATGAGATATACATGTTACAAGTTGAAAGCAATTGCTGAAACTTAATCATCCTTTGTGTTGCTTCAATGCATTCTACTAAGAATTTATTGCTTATGAGTTAGCTCTTATGCAAGTCTTGTTGATACTTGTCTTGAAAGTACTATTCATGAAAGTTTTGCTATATGATTCAATTGTTTAGTCATCGTCTTTTGTTAGCAATCTTTTGCTTCAGATCACTCCATCCATCTCATATGCTTTACAATAATGTTGATCAAGGTTATGTTGGTAGCATGTCACTTCAGAAATTATTTGTGTTATCATTTACCTACTCGAGGGCGAGTAGGAACTAAGCTTGGGGATGCTTGATACGTCTCAAACATATCTATAATTTATTATGTTCCATGCTACTTTTATGACAATACTTGAATGTTTTATACATACTTTACAGCATTATTATACATTTTCCGGCACTAACCTATTAACAAGATGCCGAAGCGCCGGTGATACGTCTCAAACGTATCTATAATTTCTTATGTTCCATGCTACTTTTATTACAATACTTGAATGTTTTATACATACTTTACAGCATTATTATACATTTTCCGGCACTACCCTATTAACAAGATGCCGAAGTGCCAGTTGCTGTTTTCTGCTGTTTTTGGTTTCAGAAATCCTAGTAAGGAAATATTCTCGGAATTGGACGAAATCAACGCCCAGGGTCCTATTTTTGCACGAAGCTTCCAGAAGACCAAAAGGGAGACGAAGTGGGGCCACGAGATGGCCAGACACCAGGGCGGCGCGGCCCAGACCCTGGCCGCGCCGGCCTGGTGTGTGGGGCCCTCGTGCCGCCACTTGACCTACCCTTCCGCCTACAAATAGCCTTCGTCGCGAAACCCCCTGTACCGATAGCCACGATACGGAAAACCTTCCAGAGACGCCGCCGTCGCGAATCCCATCTCGGGGGATTCAGGAGATCGCCTCCGGCACCCTGCCGGAGAGAGGAATCATCAAAGGAGGGGCTCTACATCATCATGCCCGCCTCCGGATTGATGTGTGAGTAGTTCATCCTTGGACTATGGGTCCATAGCAGTAGCTAGATGGTTGTCTTCTCCGCTTGTCCTATCATTGTTATAGATCTTGTGAGCTGCCTAACATGATCAAGATCATCTATTTGTAATGCTACATGTTGTGTTTGGCGGGATCCGATGAATATAGAATATTATGTTAAGTTGATTATCAATCTATCATATATGTGTTGTTTATGTTCTTGCATGCTCTCCGTTGCTAGTAGAGGCTACGGCCAAGTTGATACTTGTAACTCCAAGAGGGAGTATTTATGCTCGATAGTGGGTTCATGCCTCCATTGAATGCAGGACGATGACGAGAAAGTTCTAAGGTTGTGGATGTGCTTGTTGCTACTAGGGATAAAACATTGATGCTTTGTCTAAGGATATTTGTGTTGATTACATTACGCACCATACTTAATGCAATTATCTGTTGTTTACGACTTAATACCGGAAGGGGTTCGGATGATAACTCTGAAGGTGGATTATTTAGGCATAGATGCATGTTTGGATAGCGGTCTATGTACTTTGTCGTAATGCCCTGATTAAATCACATAGTAATCATCGTTGATATGTATTGAATCTTTATTTGTCAATTGCCTCGTCTGTAATTTGTTCACCCAGCATGTTAGTTATCTTATTGGAGAGACACCTCTAGTGAGCTGTGGACCCCGGTCCATTCTTTTACATCTGAATACATTCTCACTGTTTTTCTTGTTCTTTGCAAACAAACACCATCTTCCACTCGATACGCTTAATCCTTTGTTTTCGGCAAGCCGGTGAGATTGACAACCTCACTCGTTACGTTGGGGCAAAGTACTTTGATTGTGTTGTGCGGGTTCCACGTTGGCGCCGGTTTCACCGGTGTTGCGCCGCACTACATTCCTCCACCAACAACCTTCACGTGCTTCTTGGCTCCCTATCGGTTCGATAACCTTGGTTTATTTACGAGGGAAAACTTTTCGCTGTGCGCATCACACCTTCCTCTTGGGGTTCCCAATGGACGTGTACATCTACGCGCATCAAGCTCTTTTTCGGCGCCGTTGCGGGGAGATCAAGACACGCTGCAAGGGGAGTCTCCACTTCCAATCTCTTTACTTTGTTTTTGTCTTGCTTTACTTTACTTTATTTACTGTCTTGTTTGCTTCATATTAAAAACAAACAAAAAATTAGTTACTTGTCTTGTCTTTATTTGCCTAGTTTACATTTTGCTTATTTCATCATGCTTCATCCTAAGTTTACTTTGGAAAAGATACCGGTAGGACGAGAGTGTATCATTGGAAGAGATAATATAGAAGAATTTTTCACCCATGTTAGTATGGATGAAGATTTTGAAGATATACCATTATTAAAAACTGCTCCTACTTATGAAAGTGCTTATGCCTGTTTGATACACATGTTAGAAACTAGATTTGTTAATCTCAATCCCATAATACAACATATGTTTCTTACACTTTCGGATATGGAGATGGGAGAAAAGAGAAATTTTGTTTTAAAAGTCCTTGTTAGAGAATTTGAGGATATAGTTAAAGAAGCTAGAAAAGTTTTTATTAAGCATAAGAGGCTTGGTTTCTTTCCTAATTTTAAACAAATACTTGAAAAGATGGACATGGATAGAATTAAGTATACTAATAATGTTAATGACGGTAGGGAGATTAAAGTGCCAATACCTAGTAAGCTCCTAGGGATGCATGAAGCTTTGGAAAATAACTATGCTTGGCTTGTTCCTGAAAATTTGTTTGATGAGAATAGTAAGCCTAGGAGCAATGAGAGAGGAGTTACTTATATATACCAGATACAATGCATTGTTGAGAAAACCCCCAATTCCCAAGGTAATGATGTTGATGCTCCATCTCTTGATGTTACTTGATTTGCACTTTCTGCGCCTAGCTGAAAGGCGTTAAAGAAAAGCACTTCTTGGGAGATAACCCATGTTTCATTTTATTTACTGTATTGTTGAGTATTGGAAGTTGTTTACTACTGTAGCAACCTCTCCTTATCATGTTTTTGTGCCAAGGAAAGTTTTTATGTTAAAGTTGATGATAGATTTGGATCGCTGCGCAGAAACAGCATTGTTGTCTGTCACGAATTCTCGCAGAAGTCTCTGTAAAAAAATCTAAATAATCTGCAAATTTACGAGCATGATCCTCATATATGTATGAAACTTTCATTAGTTTTGAGATTTTCCATTTGAGCAAGTTAAGTGCCCCTGCCAGATTCATCTTTACGGACTGTTCTGTTTTTGACAGATTCTGTCTTTTATTTCGCATTGCCGCTTTTGCTATGTTGAATGAGTTTCTTTGTTCCATTAACTTTCAGAAGCTTTGTGCAATGTCCAGAAGTGTTTAGAATGATTGTGTCACCTATGAATATGTGAATTTTTGGTTATGCACTAACCCTCTAATGAGTTTGCTTAAAGTTTGTGTGAAGGAAGTTTTCAAGGGTCAAGAGAAGAGGATGATATACTATGATCAAGAAGAGTGAAAGGTCTAAGCTTGGGGATGCCCCGGTGGTTCATCCCTGCATATTTTAACAAGACTCAAGCATCTAAGCTTGGGGATGCCCAAGGCATCCCCTTCTTCATCGACAACATTATCAGGTCACTTCTAGTGAAACTATATTTTTATTCCATCACATCCTATGTTCTTTACTTGGAGCGTCGGTTTGTTTTTATTTTTGTTTTTGTTTTGAATAAAGTTGGATCCCACCATTCTTATATTGGAGATATTACGCTCCGCTTTTTCATATGGAACACTTGTGTTCTTAGTTGTGCTTTAATGTTCATGGCGAAGTCTAAATTGCTTCGTTAAATTGCTATTTGGTTGGAATTGGAAAATGCTGCATATGGTTTGGTAAATTTGGCAATTGTATGAGCTCTCATAGATCATGTTTAAGCTCTTGCATCATGTAGTTTAATCTATTAATGAAGAACTACCGTAGAGCTTGTTCAATTTGGTTTGCATGATTGTTCTCTCTAAGTCTAGATATTTTCGGGTAAAGTGTTTGAACAACAAGGAAGACACTGTAGAGCCTTATAATGCTTGCAATATGTTCTTGTGTGAGTTTTGTTGTACCTTTTCATACTTGTGTTTGCTTCAAACAACCTTGCTAGCCCAAACCTTGTACTGAGAGGAAATGCTTCTCGTGCATCCAAACACCTTGAGCCAAAAACCCATGCCATTTGTGTCCACCATATCTACCTATTATGTGGTATTTTTCTGCCATTCCAAAGTAAATTACTTGAGTGCTACCTTTAAAATTTCATTCCTTTACCTCAGCAATATATAGCTCATGGGACAAATAGCTTAAAAACTATTGTGGTGATGAATATGTAGTTATGTGTCTTAATTCTTATAATTTGCTTGTTGAGCGGTAACCATGTTTCTGGGGACGCCATCAGCTTTACCTTTGTTGGATATCATGTGAGATTCTATGCATGTTCGTCTTGTCTGAAGTAAGTGCGATTTCATGATCAAATGGTTTGAGTATGCATATGTTAGAGAAGAACATTGGGCCGCTAACTAAAGCCATGTATCATGGTGGAAGTTTCGAGTTTGGACATACAACCTCAATCTCTTATGAGAATATTATCTATTGTTGAATGCTTAAGCATTAAAACGACAGTCCATTATCTGTTGTCTATGTTGTCCCGGTATGGATGTCTAAGTTGAGAATAATCAAAAGCGAGAAATCCAATGCGTGCTTTCTCCTTAGACACTTGTACGAGGCGGCATAGAGGTACCCCTTTGTGACACTTGGTTGAAACATATGTTATGCGATGATAATCCGTGTCTTCCGAGCTAAGTAGGACAAGGTGCGAGCACTATTAATACTCTATGCATGAGACATGCAACTTGTAGGAAGTATTATGCATAGCACATATGAATTATTACTACCGTTGACAAAATTGTTTATATGTTTTCAAAATAAAAGCTCTAGCACAAAAATAGTAATCAATGCTTCCCTCTGCAAAGGGCCATTCTTTTACTTTATGTTGAGTCAGTTTACCCATTCCTTTCTATCTTAGAAGCAAATACTTGTGTTAACTGTGTGCATTGATTCTTACATGTTTACTTATTGCACCTGTTATATTACTCTATGTTGACAAATATCCATGAGATATACATGTTACAAGTTGAAAGCATTCGCTGAAACTTAATCATCCTTTGTGTTGCTTCAATTCATTCTACTTAGAATTTATTGCTTATGAGTTAGCTCTTATGCAACTCTTATTGATACTTGTTTGAAAGTACTATTCATGAAAAGTTTTGCTATATGATTCATTTGTTTAGTCATTATCTTTGTTAGCAATCTTTTGTTCAGATCACTCCATTCATCTCATATGCTTTACAATAATGTTGATCAAGATTATGTTGGTAGCATGTCACTTCAGAAATTATTTGTGTTATCGTTTACCTACTCGAGGAAGAGTAGGAACTAAGCTTGGGGATGCTTGATACGTCTCAAACGTATCTATAATTTCTTATGTTCCATGCTACTTTTATTACAATACTTGAATGTTTTATACATACTTTACGAGCATTATTATACATTTTCCGGCACTAACCTATTAACAAGATGCCGAAGTGCCGATTCTTGTTTTACGTTGTTTTTGGTTTCAGAAATCCTAGTAAGGAAATATTCTCGGAATTGGACGAAATCAACGCCCGGGGTCCTATTTTTGCACGAAGCTTCCGGAAGACCGAAAGGGAGACGAAGTGGGGCCACGAGGTGGCCGGACACCGGGCGGCGCGGCCCGAGCCACTGGCCGCGCCGGCCTGGTGTGTGGGCCCTCGTGCCGCCACTTGACCTACCCTTCCGCCTACAAATAGCCTTCGTCGCGAAACCCCCGTAGCGAGAGCCACGATACGGAAAACCTTCCAGAGACGCCGCCGTCGCGAATCCCATCTCGGGGGATTCAGGAGATCGCCTTCGGCACTCTGCCGGAGAGGGGAATCATCACCGGAGGGGCTCTACATCATCATGCCCGCCTCCGGATTGATGTGTGAGTAGTTCATCCTTGGACTATGGGTCCATAGCAGTAGCTAGATGGTTGTCTTCTCCGCTTGTGCTATCATTGTTATAGATCTTGTCAGCTGCCTAACATGATCAAGATCATCTATTTGTAATGCTACATGTTGTGTTTGGCGGGATCCGATGAATATAGAATATTATGTTAAGTTGATTATCAATCTATCATATATGTGTTGGTTATGTTCTTGCATGCTCTCCGTTGCTAGTAGAGGCTCTGGCCAAGTTGATACTTGTAACTCCAAGAGGGAGTATTTATGCTCGATAGTGGGTTCATGCCTCCATTGAATCTGGGACAGTGACAGAAAGTTCTAAGGTTGTGGATGTGCTATTGCTACTAGGGATAAAACATTGATGCTTTGTCTAAGGATATTTGTGTTGATTACATTACGCACCATACTTAATGCAATTATCTGTTGTTTACAACTTAATACCGGAAGGTGTTCGAATGATAACCTGAAGGTGGATTATTTAGGCATAGATGCATGCTGGATAGCGGTCTATGTACTTTGTCGTAATGCCCTGATTAAATCACATAGTAATCATCGTTGATATGTATTGAATCTTTATTTGTCAATTGCCTGCTCGTAATTTGTTCACCCAGCATGTTAGTTATCTTATTGGAGAGACACCTCTAGTGAACTGTGGACCCCGGTCCATTCTTTTACATCTGAATACATTCTACTGCTTTTCTTGTTCTTTGCAAACAAACACCATCTTCCACTCGATACGCTTAATCCTTTGTTTTCAGCAAGCCGGTGAGATTGACAACCTCACCGTTACGTTGGGGCAAAGTACTTTGATTGTGTTGTGCAGGTTCCACGTTGGCGCCGGTTTCCATTGGTGTTGCGCCGCACTATATTCCTCCACCAACAACCTTCACGTGCTTCTTGGCTCCTACTGGTTCGATAACCTTGGTTTCTTTCTGAGGGAAAACTTGCTGCTGTGCGCATCACACCTTCCTCTTGGGGTTCCCAACGGACGTGTACATCTACGCGCATCAGCTAGTTGCTGTTTTCTGCTGTTTTTGGTTTCAGAAATCCTACAAAGGAAATATTCTCGGAATTGGACGAAATCAACGCCAAGGGTCCTATTTTTCCACGAAGCTTCCAGAAGACCGAGGGGGAAAGGAAGTGGGGCCACGGGGCGCCGCCACACTAGGGCGGCGCGGCCTAGGGGGGCCCGCGCGGCCCTAGCGTGTGGGGCCCCCGTGACCCCTCCGACTCCAACCTTCCGCCTACTTAAAGCCTTCGTCGCGAAACCCTCTGTACCGAGAGCCACGATACGGAAAACCTTCCAGAGACGCCGCCGCCGCCAATCCCATCTCGGGGGATTCAGGAGATCGCCTCTGGCACCCTGCCGGAGAGGGGAATCATCACCGGAAGGGCTCTACATCATCATGACCGCCTCCGGATTGATGCGTGAGTAGTTCATCCTTGGACTATGGGTCCATAGCAGTAGCTAGATGGTTGTCTTCTCCGCTTGTGCTATCATTGTTTAGATCTTGTGAGCTGCCTAACATGATCTAGATCATCTATTTGTAATGCTACATGTTGTGTTTGGTGGGATCCGATGAATCTAGAATACTATGTCAAGTTGATTATCAATCTATCATATATGTGTTGTTTATGTTCTTGCATGCTCTCCGTTGCTAGTAGAGGCTCGGCCAAGTTGATGCTTGTAACTCCAAGAGGGAGTATTTATGCTCGATAGTGGGTTCATGCCTCCATTTAATCTGGGACGAGTGACGGAAAGTTCTAAGGTTGTGGATGTGCTGTTGCTACTAGGGATAAAACATCGATGCTTTGTCTAAGGATATTTGTGTTGATTACATTACGCACCATACTTAATGCAATTATCTGTTGTTTAGAACTTAATACTAGAGGGGGTGCGGATGCTATCCCGAAGGTGGATTATTTAGGCATAGATGCATGCTTGATAGCGGTTTATGTACTTTGTCGTAATGCCCTGATTAAATCCCATAGTAATCATCATTGATATGTATTGAATCTTTATTTGTCAATTGTCCACCTGTAATTTGTTCACCCAGCATGCTAGTTATCTTATTGGAGAGACACCACTAGTGAACTGTGGACCCCGGTCCATTCTTGTACATCTGAATACAATCTACTGCAATCATTGTTCTTACTGTTCTTTGCAAACAAACACCATCTTCCACTCGATACGTTTAATCCTTTGTTTTCAGCAAGCCGGTGAGATTGACAACCTCACTGTTACGTTGGGGCAAAGTATCTTGATTGTGTTGTGCAGGTTCCACGTTGGCGCCGGTTTCACTGGTGTTGCGCCGCACTACACTCCTCCACCAACAACCTTCACGTGTTTCTTGGCTCCTACTGGTTCGATAACCTTGGTTTCATACTGAGGGAAACTTGCTTCTATACGCATCATACCTTCCACTTGGGGTTCCCAACGGACGTGTGCTTCGCGTGTATCAATATGCTATGAATGTTCCTACCTTGTTGGGAAAATACCAGTGGATGAAAGTTGATCCAGGCTTCAAACTGTACTCTCCAGTTTTGACTAGACCGACAGGTAGGCCGAGGAAGAGTATGATCAGAGCTAGTGCAGAGGGTGGTGAACCGATTCGAAAACAAAAGTGCAAACGTTGTGGAATCCCTGGACCCATTGCTAGGCTTTGTAAAAATCCAGTTAACCCAGCTTTTGGAATGGAAGATCAGGCGGGAGCAGCAAATGCCGAGGAGAATGAAGCAGCAATTCAACAAGAGGAGATTGAAGCAGCAATTCAACATGAGGAGATTGAAGCAGCAATTCAACATGAGGAGATTGAAGCAACAATTCAACCGATGGAGATTGAAGCAGCAATTCAACATGAGGAGATTGAACCGATGGATCGAGCGCTGCTTGAACCGATGAGTAGAGGAGAGGGAACAGATGGATCGAGAGTTGTTTGAACCGATGAGTCTAGAGGAGAGGGAACAGATTCAAAGAGACTGCTTTGAATTTAATATGGCCCAGCTGAGTGCTAACTTTGAAGAGCAGATTGCAGAAGAAAAGGCACAAACTTCGTAGAAGAAGAAGAACAAGAAAGAGGGCAAAAGGAAGGTAGACACCGGTAATATCCCTGGTAGGGTTACCCGGAGTAAGGTGGTGGCCCCAGCGAGTCACACCAGGAGCAAGAGAAAGATTTTATTCTGAACAACTAATTTGAATTTGTATGAACAATTTGAATTTGTATGAACAATTTGTATTGGGGATCCCTTTGTATTAAACAATTTGAATTTGTATGAACAATTTGTATTAGGGTTCCCTTTGTATTGGGGTTCCCTTTGTATTGAACAATTTGAATGTAGGGATCCCTTGTATGTATGTGTTAAGCAACATTTAAGCCACATTTATCATTTTCTCTAAGGTTTTAGGGTTTTAGGGTTTAGGGTTTAGGGTTTAATTCAAAATAATTCAAAACATGGTGGAACCTTCCCATGGAGTCTTGTTATGTTACCTACAACCTAGAGAAATAATAATGGAAAAGCAAATATAGAGATACCAAGTTTTTATGCCAAAAGCTTCAAAACCACTTCCTAGGCCATGAGCTACTAGCTATGAAGATGCAGGGCTTTCTACTCAACACACCTCCCAAATACCCACTATGCTTTCAAAATTTGTCCAAATGAGTCCAAATTCGTCACACTTGTGTATCTTTGAACTGCAAACAATATCACGTCGGCCAAAATGTACTATACTGTTCAAATAACACAATTTTACAATTTTATGCCAAAAGCTTCAATTTCCCATAGTCCCTTTATTATTTGGGTGCCCCTGTTTTACTTAGTGCTACTCAGTTTTCCCCCTCCGGGCCCACTTGTTTTACTCAGTCCTACTCAGTTTTGCCCTTCCGATAAACATTTCCTCACTTTCCCCCCTCTTAGTTCTACTCAGCTTTCCTCACTTGTACTCACTGGCTGATCTCTGATTGGTCGAGATGTATGTCACACTGATCTTGGTTGGTTGAAAGCTCAACAAACGCTTGCACCGTTCGATCATTTATGATCGGACGGCCTGTATATCTCTCTCTACCACGATGGACGCATACGGAGAGAAGAGCAGAGCACATACCTACCAACCCTGGCAGTCGCATATTCCAGTCGCATCTTCCTCTCTCCTATTTCCTCTCTTACTCCGGTGGTCGTGGCGGCGCGGATCTAACCGTGCGGCGGCGTGGATCTAAGAGGGCCGGTTGGGATATAACCCTCAGAAATAGTTGAAATCTCTCTCTCTGTCTCACTTTCGTTTCTCTTCTCAGATCTGTTGATGATGAAGAACACCAAGACGGCGGCCGTGCCGACAGTGGTCATCGATGCCACGAACATTGAAGCCATCGCCTACAACATGGTTTTGACGGCGCAGGTCCAACATTCAATGTTAGAGCCTGTTGATATCTCACTTCCGTTGCCCTCCTCAGATCCGTTGCTGATGAAGGACACCAAGAAGGCGGCCGTGCCGAAAGTGGTCATCGATGGCACGAACATTGAAGCCATCACCTACAACATCGCTTCGACGGCGCAGATCCAACCTTCAATGTCGTAGCCTGTTGATGTCTCACTTCCGATGCCGAGAGTGCGAATCGATGCCAAGACTATTGAAGCCATCATCTACAGCCGCGCTGCGAAGCCGCCGATCCAGCCCTCCGCAGATCCGTCGCTGATGAAGTACACCAAGACAGCGGCGGTGCCGACAGTGGTCATCGATGCCACGAACATTGAAGCCATCGCCTACAACATCGCTTCAACGGCGGATGGCGCGGATGACCACCCCTTAGCCGCCCGTCGTCCCGGCCGTGTTCGACGCCGCAAATTGGGATAAATTATGATAAATTTGTATTTTTCAATTTCAAATTGGGATAAAATTGTTTGAACTACTACCTCCGTCTCAAAAAAAGCTTCTCCACGTTCTTGATGTGTCCATGTACATCCGTATGTATGATTTGAATTCTATCCCAACTTGATTGGGAAGATTGATATGTATTTGATCCGAGAGGTTGGTACATGCTTTCACTTTTGGGATCCTTTCACTTTTATAAGAGGTTCATGCATGCTAAAATTATTGCGCGCATTACTTAGCACAACTAGGAAATTGTATGCCAAAATACAGTGGTTAGAGCCACAACAAAATACAGTGGTTAGAGCCATCTACTAAATAACAATTCTATACTATCTAAATCCTCTACCACAACCACATAACTGCTAGGATAGGGATGACACCTAATAAAACTGTCCATATGAATCTACTTTTCTCCTCTCCCATCACTTAGAGTTCATGTTCTAGATTTTCTACCACTTGATCAAATACGGCAAGATCTGTCTCAACTCTCAACTTCTCCTTGCGAATAAGCTCTGAATTCTTCTTTTCTTCCTCCACAGTACGTTTCAGCTCGAATATCATCAGGTTTTTACGGGCCAATTCATCACCTAAATTGGCCACTTTCTCCTCCAAATCCATCCTCTAGCTACACCACTGGGTTGATTCATCTTGGTATGCAATGTACCATGGATCATCGGCTTGCCTGGCTAACTGTAATAATAGTGGAAAAAAGGACAACTGAAATCACTCCAACAGGCCATGGCGGCACTTCTAATTCAACGGTAGTACAGAGAGCAGAAGCTAGATACCTGCACTTCCGACGAGGTAGGAGAAGTAGAACGTGGCCACGACATGATCGAACCCCCACCCTCGCCGGTGTACCCGCTACGACCAGACATTGAGGACTATTTCGCACCTGCAAACTCTAATAAATTATGGGAACCGAATCGATTAGGGGGGAGGCAGAAGTGGAGGTCTTACCAAGCTATACTACCAATTAGTGCGCGGAACAAATCCCGGTCGTCGTGGGCGGCGGATCTGCTTGCGGCGGACTTTCCTGCGGTTGGTACAATGCATGCGGACGAAACAAGTGCTGGAGCCGTGGTTGACGTGCAGCGCCGCAGTCTGTCCGACGCCGCCGGGGGACAGAGCCGGTGGCGCGACGAGGCGCCGGCGATGGCTGCTCCGTCCGATGGAGTGGAACGAGCTGCCCAGCGGTTCTCCGGTGACTAATGAGATACACAACACTAGGTTCCATCCATGTTTAGCATAAAATTTACTTTATATTAAGCTGCAAAAATAGTCACCCGATGGGTCTAGCTTAAGAAAAATTAATTAGCGAACTTGTTGCTTCTCTCTATGATACTCGAAATAAATAGACGACCCCATCGGTCATTGGCTACGGAGGCCCCACAGAGCGGCAATATATATTTTTCTATAAATAAATAGACGACCCCACTGGTCATTGGCTGCGGCAGCCCCACAGAGCGGCAATATATGTCTTATCCTGAAAAATAGATGACCCCACTGGTCATTGGCTGCGGAGGCCCCATAGAGCGACAATATATGATTTTCTCTAAATAAATAGACGACCCTACTGGTCATTGGCTGCGGCAGCCCCACAGAGCGGCAATATATGTCTTTTCCTGAAAAATAGACGACCCCACAGGTCATTGGCTGCGATAGCCCTATAGAGCGGCCTCATTTGTCATTGGCAGCACCGCGTATAAAATCATGAAATAAAACAGCCCACACGTCAGCGATAGATGGATGGCTGCTCCGACGTGTCTCCTGACCCTACCCGTCAGCACGAGACGGTCAGGGAGGAGCTGCCCATGTGTAGCCCCACCCGGTCAGACTAACGGTCAAGGCCTCTGACCTGATGGCTACCGGCCGTTCTAGCACTTGTGAGTGTTTCAAACTAGAGGGAGGGGAAAACTGAGGAAAAATTAATGAGCTAGGGAAAACTGAGTACAACTAAAAACTTGAGGGCACGAAAATAGTTATCCCTAATTTATAATATTGTTCTGATAATAATAATACAAAGACTGTACACATCTTTTTATATAGAGGCTAGGGCTTCCCCTTTTCGAAAAAAGAGGTGCACCAGGATAGCTTAGAAAGCTCGTATGCACCAAGAGCAAACCGATTAGATTTTGCAAATTCATTGGGCTTCGTGCTTCAGTGTGATTTCCCTTGTGTATGACCTCGGCGTCTTGTCAAGCTAACAACAAAGCCAAGCGTGGGAGTCACTACGGCAACTAGTCAAGGTGCCGACGGCCAAAAGCCGTCGGCATAAGCTGTGCTGACAACCACCGTCGGCACAATACTATCTAGGCATAGCTCATTTGGCCGTCGGCACAACCCTCAAGTGGGCCCAGCGGAGGCCTAACGGCCGTTACCCCAAGAAAGTCTTGTGTCAAGGGCAATTTTTTTAAAAAAAAATCAATTTTTTTAGAAGGAAATTTTTGAATTGTTTGATACTATAATATCGAAGCATGTTTAATATTAGGTTAAATTACTTATCAATAGTAAACTTCTCACTCGGTCACCCATCTTCAAACTACTTTCATCCTAGCATGCTTAACTTCTTCGTTCCTTTCGAAGCTTCCGGCTGAGGATTTATTCTTTTTGTTAACAATAATACCATATCAATCATATTAACCTTTAGGCCATGACATCACACATCTTTATTATTTGAATTCGAAACAATCATTTGACAAAAGAACAGTGAATACATTATTATTTTTTAATAATAAATCTTGAAACAATAAAACAATTTTTTTCGTCAAAATCTAAAACCTGAAAAAACTCCTATTTCCTTTTTGATTTTGTGGAATCTAAAAAACCGCAAAACCCATGTAGGTTGTTTGTAGATACATTTTCATATAAAAACGTTTTCATGGGAGGTCGTATGCAACCAGAAAAGCAGTTTTACCGAAACATGATGCCATTTTTGTATAATATATTAAAATTTATGTTTGTTAATTTTTCTAACAACTAGAACACATAATACATGGTTTATCTCAACGGATTTTATTTTTTGAAATTTCTAACATTTTCTTATATTTTTTGTAAAAATAAAAGGCAATTCTTGGTTGGGAGGAGTGTGTGTGGAGCAAAAAAGAAAAAAAAAGTTGTGACGACGGCTTTGCTGTTGGCATAGGGCTGAATAAAAGTGCTAATGGCTTTAGCTGAGGAGAAAAAAAGCATAGGCTAACGTCGTTGCCTCGCTGTCACGACGGAGTCCCCCGGAGCCTCATACGTCGCAAACGTATCTATAATTTTTGATGTTTCATGCTTGTTTTACACCAATTACTATATGTTTTAAGGGACTAACCTATTAATAGTTGCAAAAGTGCACAAGTTCTTGGTTTCAACTTTGTTGTGCAGGAAATAGGCAAATATGGAAGGAAATAGCTCATTATGGTGAAATCTGGAATTTCCTGGAATCTGTCCCTGCTGAACACTTTTCAAAGATCGCTTCGAAACTCCATCAAAACGACGTCCAATGAAAAAGTGGTAAACTACAAAGTTGTAGAGAATTGCAAACCGAACAATTTGGACATCTTATTCGTCCAGAAAGGACAACAGATGCATCCGAGAGAGCAGAAATACTGCGGAGGTTTGTGCAGTCTCGGGACTCCGAAAGTTGGTGACGTATTTGACACAAACTATTTCCATACCTGGATATTTCGGCCCAGCCACGAGTTGTGAGGCTCATGAAGGACAGAGGGGAGTCATAGGAAGGTTCTAGACGTGCCCAAGAGCCCTTGGATCAAAGGGGCATCCATCCCATAGCCTAGATTGCATCTCCAACACTATATATTGATGGGAAACCCTATTTTCGGAGGCCCCCAAGCATTGTCACGAAAATCCTCCTCCTTGGCAGCAACCAAGGAGGGGAAAACACTTATCTACATCAGCACCAACTCAAGGAAGAAGAAGGCTAAGGGGCGGCGCTCCCCCATGATGCCGGCGACGGGGAAGGAGTCCCCCGCGCCGCCGCCGCCAACGCCTCCGCCTCCCGACGCTCCTCGCTGAGCCCTCCAACGTCTTCACCGCCATCTCCATCACCAACTCCTCATTGTATTCAGTGGTCCATCCTCTCACAAACCTCTGTACCTCCGTATGTAAACATGGTGTTTGATGCTATAAGTTATAATCCTAGGATCTATGTCATGTTGCCATAGTTTATTTGTTCTTTGATTGATTGGTTGTTTCTCTTTGGTTCATTAGAGTTGTATGTTGATATGTTACCGTCCTTGGTGCCCATTATATTTGTGCGCGCATGGATCAAGCACCATAGGGTTGGTAGTACTTGTATACTAGAAGTGGGAAGTTCTGCCAGAGTGACAGAAACCTGAGGACGCGAAACGGATAGTTGCATGTATGGGAGTAAGAGGACCATTTACTTAAGGCTATGGTTGGGGAAACCTTAATGCTTGCTAGTATTTACGGATGTTTGCTAGCAAGCCAATCATATAGTACTTGTAATCCCGGAGGGAGAGCATGTATATTTAGCCTCTCCTATATAGAAAGCTGCATCGAAGACATTGAACCCAAGATTCTCACTAATTGATCTTGGACAAGGCCACCACTATTACCACCGCCTTTCCACACTCATGGTACTGTTAGTGTAGTTTGTTTTATTGCTGCAGCACTAACATTTATTCTGTGTATTTTATTGTTCTGCAAAGTCACCTCTCATACCCGTTATCGCTCTAGTTTTATTTCCTAGATATTGCAAACGCTTAGTGTGCGTAGAGTTGTATCAGTGGTTGATAGAACTTGAGAGAATGTTTATCCTACCTTTAGCTCCTCGTTGGGTTCGACACTCTTACTTATCGAAAAGGCTACAAACGATACCCTATACTTGTGGGATATCAAGACCTTTTCTGGCGCCGTTGCCGGGGAGCCATTGCGTAGTTGAATATTTTCGTGTGAGCTTGTTTGCTTTATCTCTAAGTAGTTTTAGTTCCTGTACTTAGTTGTTCTCTATCTCATGTATGGATAGGGAATGCGAATTACAAAAAAAATTAGTTGTACTTCTTATATAAAGAAATAAAAAAATGTTTTCGAAAAAGAAAAGTGATTGGAAATATGAGTAATGGTGAAGTGGGGGTCGACCTTGAACACTTGTGTTCATGCCTGCGAAACCAAAACAATTCTTTCCATGAAAGCTTTTCATTAAAAACTTGTAAATAGTGTATATAGTTTATATGGTGTACATATCCCGCTGTAAATAGAATGTATAGATAACCCCTAGTTTGTTAAGCAAGTTTGTCACTACGCTGCCTAGAAAACAGATTTCCTGTGCTCCACTGTAGAAAATTTTAAAAATCACCAGAACGTGATCTTGATCTGAAATTTCTTGAGTGCATAGTAGTGCTTGCTATCTAACTTTCGTTAGTTCTGACTTTTCTGATTTGAGGTACGTAGACAGACCTAATAATTCAATCTTTACGGACTGATTCTGTTGAGACAGATTTCCTGTGCTGTGCTGCAAAAATTCGTGAAAAATCTCAGTATGGCATTTTGATCTGAAATTTTTTTTGTGCATAGACCTGAGGTTATGATCTGTCTTTTATTAATCATGAGTTTTTCGATTTGAGCTACGTAACTATCTCATTGAGTGACATCTTTACAGAGTGTTCAGTTTTGACAGATTTCTATTCTCTTTGTTTAAATATTGTACTTAGGATTCAAAAGTTTCCTTCGTTTTCGACGTACGATTGAAATAATAAGAAACCTCAGTATTACAGTGGCTAAATATTTGATAGATTTTATATAAATTAGGTATACTTGAACACTTGTGGATTTTATTTAATGAGTACTAACCTACTAATGAGTTTTGTGAAGCTTTATGTGGATGCAGTTTTTAAGTTCCAATCAATATGGTGATATGAGATGAGAAAGAGGATGCAAGAGCTCAAGCTTGGGGATGTGTAGATGGATACCAAGAGAATATTCAAGAATATGCAAATATCTAAGCTTGGGATGCCCAAGGCATCCCCCTATTCATCAACCAACATGAGGTTGTCTCCTTCAAACTCAATATTACCCGTCCACATGTAAGCATTGTATATAGTTGCTTTTATTATCTTTGGTTTTATCCTATTTAGTTTTATTAGGTTCTTTATTTGGTTCTTGTTTCTTTGTCAGATTCACTTATAATTGGAAAACAACAAAAAAAAGGGGGTTTGAGAGCTCCATCAAATAATCATGCCCATCTTAAATGACTATAAAGAAAGAGCTTTATGGGAGACAACCCAATATGTTTATATTACTGTTATTTACTGCTTTGTTGAGTCTTGGAAGTCATTAGTACTGTAATGACCTCTCCTTATCATGTTTGTTTTGTTTTTGTGCCAAGAATTGCCTCTAATGGTAAGAAAGTGGTATTTGGGGGATTTGCAATCTTGTTTACTGTTTCTGGTTCGTCACGAGAAAAATCGCCAAAAATCACCAGAACGTAAGTTTGAGCTGCCAATTTACGAGAATCTTCCCCAGGTATTTATCTAACTTTCATTAGTTCAGAGTTTTTCGATTTACGCAGCGTAACTATTTTTCAAAAATCAATTTTTACGAACTGTTCTGTTTTGACAGATTCTTGCACTGTTTTGCATTTGCATCTTTTTGCCCACCTTTTTGAGTTCTCTTGATGAAAGAACCTTATTGAAGTTGTGCTACAGTAGCTAATGCTTATTAAAATTCTTTTTATATGTCATACTGAACTTTATAGATTTAATTAATATTATCATTGCACTAACGCTGCTAATGAGATTTGTGATGAGTTTTGTATGAAGGAAGTTTTTAAGTGTAGGAAAGAAGAATGATGAGATGAGATGAAGAATGGACAAAAGCTCAAGCTTGGGGATGCCCATGTGACCCCAAGATATATTCAAGAAGTACAAGCGTCAAATCTTGGGGATGCCCAAGGCATCCCCTTTTTCATCCATAAAAATATCAGGTCATGTTTCTGTTCACTATATTTTTATTGCTTCATATACTATGTGTTATTCTCGGAGCGTCTTTATTTTCTGTTGTGTATTTTATTTTCAATAAAGTGGGCACCATCATACCATGTTTGTTTGGGAGAGCACTCTTATTGTTCAACGAGCGTTTTATTTTTGCTAGTACTGCGTTTAGCTCTGGTTTTTCACTCCTATTTTGTTCAGAGCTTGTTAGTATGCTTCAGTTATATATGATTAGCTCTCTGATCTTTAATGAATATTATAAATGAGAGTTGTTTCAAATAAGTTGATTGGTGTTGGATACGAGTAAAAAGGCTTCACATTAATAGTGATACAAATGGAAGATCTCCTCTGATGTTTCAATTGGGTTGAATTGATCATTTAGTTTAGACTTTTAATATCACCATATACTTTAATTAATAAGTTTTGTCGCTATGCATGATTATGATCATTATTTCTCTCTTAGTTGGTCGCTATCTTTCTTTTTGCTAGCCTTCATTCTGTACTGAGTATGATCTCTACTCGTGCATCCAACTACCAAAAACCAAAATATGCCAAAAGTGTCCACCATACCTACCTATATGTGGTATTTCACCGCCACTCCAAGTAAATTTACATGTGCTACCTTTAAAACCTTCAAAATAATTCCTTGTTTTTGCAATACATAGCTCATGGGAAGTAGCCTAAAAAAATATTGTGGTGAGGAATATGTCACTTATGTATCTTAGTTCTTATAAGTTGCTTGTTGTGTGGCAACCATGCTGACATGGGGACACCATCATCATATTTTTGATAAATATCATGTGAGTTACTATGCATGTCCGTCTTATCTGAAGTAAAGGAGATAACCATGATAAAAGGTTAGAGTATGTATATTGTTAGAGAAGAACATTGGTCCGCTAACCAAAGCCATGTTTACATGGTGAAAGTTTCAGCATGGACATTAAAACCTCAAAAATATCTTATGAGAAATTTATGTTGCCAAAAGCTTTAAGCTTAAAGAGGAGTCCATTTGTCTGTTGTCCATGTTGTCCCGGTATGGATGTCTAAGTTGAGAATAATTAAAAGCGAGAAATCCAATGCGAACTTTCTCCTTAGACCTTTGTACAGGTGGCATGGAGGTACCCCTTTGTGAAACTTGGTTGAAACATATGTAATGCGATGATAATCCATGGAAATCCGAGCTAATTAGGACAAGGTGCGGGCACTATTAGTATTCGATGCATGAGGCTTGCAACTTATAGGAAGTTTTATACATAATCTATATTACTTATTGCTACCGTTGACACAATTGCTTCTCTTAAAATTTTATATCTCTATGTTTTTAAAATAAATAGCTCTAGCACATGTTTAATCTCTGCTTCCCTCTGCGAAGGGTCATTCTTTTACTTTTATGTTGAGTTTTCATCTTCTAAGTTATATGCACCGTCTTATGAGAGCATAGTTTTCATTCTTAGTTCTATGTGCATGGTCCCAAAATTATTATTGATTGAATCATGAATGTGTTATTACTTGTTCTTAAATTATTTGTATCTAGTCATCCTTTGAACTTTGAAGGTGCATGTCACCTCAAAAATTATTCTTTTTATCACTTACCTACTCGAGGAAGAGCAGGAGTTAAGCTTGGGGATGTTGATATGTCACAAACATATCTATAATTTTTGATGTTCCATGCTTGTTTTACACCAATTACTATATGTTTTAAGGGACTAACCTATTAATAGTTGCAAAAGTGCACAAGTTCTTGGTTTCAACTTTGTTGTGCAGGAAATAGGCAAATATGGAAAGAAATAGCTCATTATGGTGAAATCTGGAATTTCCCGGAATCTGTCCCTGCTGAACACTTTTCAAAGATCGCTTCGAAACTCCATCAAAACGACGTCCAATGAAAAAGTGGTAAACTACAAAGTTGTAGAGAATTGCAAACCGAACAATTTGGACATCTTATTCGTCCAGAACGGACAACGGATGCATCCGAGAGAGCAGAAATACTGCGGAGGTTTGTGCAGTCTCGGGACTCCGAAAGTTGGTGACGTATTTGACACAAACTATTTCCATACCTGGATATTTCGGCCCAGCCACGAGTTGTGAGGCTCATGAAGGACAAAGGGGAGTTCTAAGAAGGTTCTAGACGTGCCCAAGAGCCCTTGGATCAAAGGGGCATCCATCTCATGACCTAGATTGCATCTCCAACACTATATATTGATGGGAAACCTTATTTTCGGAGGCCCCCAAGCATTGTCACGAAAATCCTCCTCCTTGGCAGCAACCAAGGAGGAGGAAACACTCATCTACACCAGCTCCAACTCAAGTAAGAAGAAGGCTAAGGGGCAGCGCTCCCTCATGATGCCGGCGGCGGGGAAGGAGTCCCCCACGCCGCCGCCGGCGCCGCCCACGCCTCTGCCTCCCGGCGCTCCTCGCTGAGCCCTCCAATGTCTTCGCCGCCATCTCCATCACCAACTCCTCATTGTATTCAGTGGTTCATCCTCTCACAAATCTCTGTACCGCCCTATGTAAACATGGTGTTTGATGCTATAAGTTATAATCCTACGATCTATGTCATGTTGCCATAGTTTATTTGTTTTTTGATTGATTGGTTGTTTCTCTTTGGTTCATTAGAGTTGTATGTTGATATGTTACCGTCCTTGGTGCCCATTATATTTGTGCGCGCATGGATCAAGCACCATAGGGTTGGTAGTACTTGTATACTAGAAGTGGGAAGTTCTGCCGGAGTGACATAAACCTGAGGACGCGAACCGGATAGTTGCATGTATGGGAGTAAGAGGACCATTTACTTAAGGCTATGGTTGGGGAAACCTTAATGCTTGCTAGTATTTACGGATGTTTGCTAGCAAGCCAATCATATAGTACTTGTAATCCCGGAGGGAGAGCATGTATATTTAGCCTCTCCTACATAGAAAGCTGCATCGAAGACATTGAACCCAAGATCCTCACTAATTGATCTTGGACAAAGCCACCACTATTACCACCGCCTTTCCACACTCATGGTACTGTTAGTTTAGTTTGTTTTATTGTTGCAACACTAACATTTATTCCGTGTATTTTATTGTTCTGCAAAGTCACCTCTCATACCCATTATCGCTCTAGTTTTATTTCCTAGATATTGCAAACGCTTAGTGTGCGTAGAGTTGTATCAGTGGTTGATAGAACTTGAGAGAATGTTTATCCTACCTTTAGCTCCTCGTTGTGTTCGACACTCTTACTTATCGAAAAGGCTACAAACGATACATGATGTCTACGTGTGCTTCTATTCTTGTAGACAGTGTTGGGCCTCCAAGAGCAGAGGTTTGTATAACAGCAGCAAGTTTCCCTTAAGTGGATCACCCAAGGTTTATCGAACTCAGGGACGTAGAGGTCAAAGATATTCCTCTCAAGCAACCCTGCAATTAAGATACAAAAAGTCTCTTGTGTCTCCAACACACCTAATACACTTGTCAGATGTATAGGTGCACTAGTTCGGCGAAGAGATAGTGAAATACAAGTAATATGGATGATTGTAAATAGTAATTGCAATCTGAAATAAAGATGGCAGCAAGCAAACATGTAGCAGAACTTATTGGAAACGGTGTTTCAATGCTTAGAAACAAGGCCTAGGGATCATACTTTCACTAGTGGACACTCTCAACAATGCAATCATAATTGAATATAAATATAAGCACTTCACTATGCTATTCTGAATTACTCTCTGGCTGGATAACGAACACTAATTCACCATGTAGGGATGCAAAAGCAAACCTTAAAGATGTATTCCCAAGTACTAATAAACACCCCACGCTGTCACTTTGAGCATTTGATACGTCTCAAACGTATCTATAATTTCTTATGTTCCATGCTACTTTTATAACAATACTTGAATGTTTTATACATATTTTACATCATTATTATACATTTTCCGGCACTAACCTATTAACAAGATGCCGAAGCGCCAGTTGCTGTTTTCTGCTGTTTTTGGTTTCAGAAATCCTAGTAAGGAAATATTCTCGGAATTGGACGAAATCAACGCCCAGGGTCCTATTTTTCCAGGAAGCTTCCGGAAGACCAAAGGGATAACGAAGTGGGGCGACAAGGCTCCGCCACCATAGGGCCGCGCGGCCAGAGGGGGGCCCGCGCCGCCCTATGGTGTGGGCCCCTTGCGCCGCCCCCTGACCTACCCTTCCGCCTATTTAAAGCCTTCGTCGCGAATACCCCTGTACCGAGAGCCACGATACGGAAAACCTTCCAGAGACGCCTCCGCCGCCAATCCCAGCTCGGGGGATTCAGGAGATCACCTCCGGCACCCTGCCGGAGAGGGGAATCATCACCGGAGGGGCTCTACATCATCATGCCCGCCTCCGGATTGATGCCTGAGTAGTTCATCCTTGGACTATGGGTCCATAGCAGTAGCTAGATGGTTGTCTTCTCCGATGTGCTATCATTGTTTAGATCTTGTGAGCTGCCTAACATGATCAAGATCATCTATTTGTAATGCTACATGTTGTGTTTGATGGGATCCGATGAATCTAGAATACTATGTCAAGTTGATTATTAATCTATCATATGTGTGTTGTTTATGTTCTTGCATGCTCTCCGTTGCTAGTAGAGGCTCTGGCCAAGTTGATACTTGTAACTCCAAGAGGGAGTATTTATGCTCGATAGTGGGTTCATGCCTCCATTTAATCCGGGACGAGTGACGAGAAAGTCCTAAGGTTGTGGATGTGCTTGTTGCTACTAGGGATAAAACATCGATGCTTTGTCTAAGGATATTTGTGTTGATTACATTACTCACCATACTTAATGCAATTATCTGTTGTTTACAACTTAATACCGGAGGGGTGCGGATGCTAACCCGAAGGTGGATTATTTAGGCATAGATGCATGCTGGATAGCGGTCTATGTACTTTGTCGTAATGCCCTGATTAAATCTCATAGTAATCATCATTGATATGTATTGAATCTCGATTTGTAAATTGCCCATCTGTAATTTGTTCACCCAGCATGCTAGTTATCTTATTGGAGAGACACCACTAGTGAACTGTGGACCCCGGTCCATTCTTTTACATCTGAATACATTCTCTTGCGGTTATTGTTCTTTCTTGTTCTTTGCAAACAAACACCATCTTCCACTCGATACGCTTAATCCTTTGTTTTCAGCAAGCCGGTGAGATTGACAACCTCACTCGTTACAATGGGGCAAAGTATCTTGATTGTGTTGTGCGAGGTTCCACGTTGGCGCCGGTTTCACTGGTGTTGCGCCGCACTACACTCCTCCACCAACAACCTTCACGTGCTTCTTGGCTCCTACTGGTTCGATAACCTTGGTTTCTTTCTGAGGGAAAACTTGCTGCTGTGCACATCACACCTTCCTCTTGGGGTTCCCAACGGACGTGTACATCTACGCGCATCAAGCTCTTTTTTTGGCGCCGTTGCCGGGGAGATCAAGACACGCTGCAAGGGGAGTCTCCACATCCAATCTCTTTACTTTGTTTTTGTCTTCCTTTACTTTATTTTGTTTACTGTCTTGTTTGCTTCATATCTAAAAACACAAAAAAATTAGTTACTTTACTTTCTGTCTTGTTTACTAGCTCTATATCAAAAACACTAAGAAAATTAGTTGCTTGTCTTTACTTTATTCTATTTGCTTAGTTTATTTTTATTGCTATTAAAATGAGTAATCCTGAAGTTGAAGTTCGTTCTTTTAAGCAACAAGGTGGAGAAAGATTTAAAGATGCTAGGTTTGCTAAAACAAATGCCATCCAAGTTCGAATTAATGATAACATTAGAATGTTGGCTGAATTGCATGCTAGGTGGGATAGAGAATAAAAAGAAAAACTTGCTAAAGAAAATAATGTAGCTAAAGTATGGATAATTACCACCACTAGTAATGTTGATTCTTCACATGTTGCTACACCTCCTACTATCAATGGTAAAATAATTGGTATTGGCAATGTTTCTACTCCTAGTGCAAAGTGTGCAAAATTGCCTGAAACTTCTGAAACTGCTTCTGATAAAACTGCTGAAATTTTTCAAAATATTGTTGACAATGATTCCATTGCTGTAGAACATAATGGTTTAGATTTTGATGATTGTCATATTACTGAAGTTATAAAGTTCTTACAAAAACTTGCTAGAAGTTCTAATGCTAGTGCTATAAATTTAGCCTTTACAAAACATATTACAAATGCTCTCATTAAAGCTAGGGAAGAGAAATTAAAACTTGAAGCTTCTATTCCTAGGAAGTTAGAAGATGGTTGGGAGCCCATCATTAAGATGAAATTCAATGATTTTGAATGTAATGCTTTATGTGATCTTGGTGCAAGTATCTCTGTTATGCCTAAGAAAATGTATGATATGCTTGACTTGCCACCATTGAAGAATTGTTATTTAGATGTTAATCTTGCTGATAATGTTAAAAAGAAACCTTTGGGGAGGATTGATAATGTTCGTATTACGGTTAACAATAACCTTGTCCCCGTTGATTTTGTTGTCTTGGATATTGAATACAATGCATCTTGTCCTATTGTGTTGGGAAGACCTTTTCTTCGAACCGTTGGTGTTGTTATTGATATGAAGGAAGGTAATATTAAGTATCAGTTCCCTCTCAAGAAAGGTATGGAACACTTCCCTAGAAAGATAATGAAGTTGCCTTTTGATTCTATTATTAAAACAAGTTATGATGTTGATGCTTCTTCTCTTGATGTTACTTGATTTGCACTTTCTGCGCCTAGCTGAAAGGCGTTAAAGAAAAGCACTTCTTGGGAGATAACCCAAGTTTCATTTTATTTACTGTATTGTTGAATCTTGGAAGTTGTTTACTACTGTAGCAACCTCTCCTTATCATGTTTTTGTGCCAAGTAAAGTCTCTATGGTAAAGTTGATGCTAGATTTGGATTGCTGCGCAGAAACAGCATTGCTGTCTATCACGAATTCGCGCAGAACTCTCTGTAGAAGAATCAAAAAAATCTGCAAATTTACGTGCATGATCCTCAGATATGTACGCAACTTTCATTAGTTTAAGTTTTTCCGTTTGAGCAAGTTAAGTGCCCCTGCAGAATTCTTCTTTACGGACTGTTCTGTTTTTGACAGATTCTGCCTTTTATTTCGCATTGCCGCTTTTGCTATGTTGAATGAGTTTCTTTGTTCCATTAACTTTCAGAAGCTTTGTGCAATGTCCAGAAGTGTTAAGAATGATTGTGTCACCTCTGAATATGTGAATTTTTTATTATGCACTAACCCTCTAATGAGTTTGCTTGAAGTTTGGTGTGGAGGAAGTTTTCAAGTGTCAAGAGAAGAGGATGATATACTATGATCAAGAAGAGTGAAAGTCTAAGCTTGGGGATGCCCAGGTGGTTCATCCCTGCATATTTTAAGAAGACTCAAGCATCTAAGCTTGGGGATGCCCAAGGCATCCCCTTCTTCATCGACAACTTATCAGGTCACTTCTAGTGAAACTATATTTTTATTCCGTCACATCTTATGTTCTTTACTTGGAGCGTCGGTTTGCTTTTATTTTTGTTTTGGTTTGAATAAAGTTGGATCCCATCATCCTTATATTGGAGATATTACGCTCCGCTTTTTCATATGGAACACTTGTGTTCTTAATTGTGCTTTAATGTTCATGGCGAAGGCTGAAATTGCTTCGTTAAATTGCTATTTGGTTGGAATCAGAAAATGCTGCATATGGTTTGGAATAACTTGGCAATTGTTTGAGCTCTCATAGATCATGTTTAAGCTCTTGCATCATGTAGTTTAATCTATTAATGGAGAACTACCGTAGAGCTTGTTAAAATTTGGTTTGCATGATTGGTCTCTCTAAGTCTAGATATTTTCTGGTAAAGTGTTTGAACAACAAGGAAGACAGTGTAGAGCCTTATAATGCTTGCAATATGTTCTTGTGTAAATTTTGTTGTACCTGTTCATACTTGTGTTTGCTTCGAACAACCTTGCTAGCCCAAACCTTGTACTGAGAGGAAATGCTTCTCGTGCATCCAAACACCTTGAGCCAAAACCCATGCCATTTGTGTCCACCATATCTACCTACTATGTGGTATTTTTCTGCCATTCCAAAGTAAATTACTTGAGTGCTACCTTTAAAATTTCATTCCTTTATCTTTGCAATATATAGCTCATGGGACAAATAGCTTAAAAACTATTGTGGTGATGAATATGTTGTTATGTGTCTTAGTTCTTATAAGTTGCTTGTTGAGCGCTAACCATGTTTCTGGGGACGCCATCAAATTTTTACCTTTGTTGGATATCATGTGAGATGCTATGCATGTTCGTCTTGTCTGAAGTAAGTGTGATTTCATGATCAAATGGTTTGAGTATGCATATCTTAGAGAAGAACATTGGGCCGCTAACTAAAGCCATGTATCATGGTGGAAGTTTCAGTTTGGTTATACAACCTCAATCTCTTATGAGAATATTATTTGTTGTTGAATGCTTAAGTATTAAAAGAGGAGTCCATTATCTGTTGTCTATGTTGTCCCGGTATGGATGTCTAAGTTGAGAATAATCAAAAGCGAGAAATCCAATGCGTGCTTTCTCCTTAGACCTTTGTACAGGCGGCATAGAGGTACCCCTATGTGACACTTGGTTGAAACATATGTCATGCAATGATAATCCGTGTTATCCGAGCTGATTAGAACAAGGTGCGAGTGATACGTCTCCAACGTATCGATAATTTCTTATGTTCCATGCTACTTTATTGATGATACCTACATGTTTTATGCACATTATATGTCATATTTATGCATTTTCTGGAACTAACCTATTAACAAGATGCCGAAGAGCCGGTTGCTGTTTTACGCTGTTTTTGGTTTCAGAAATCCTAGTAAAGAAATATTCTCGGAATTGGACGAAACTTTCGCCCGGGGTCCTATTTTTGCACGAAGCTTCCGGAAGACCGAAGACCTAACGAAGTGGGGCCACGAGGCGGCCAGGAGGGAGGCCGGCGCGGCCCGGGCCACGGCCGCGCCGACCTACCCCCGGGCCCCTCGTGTGGCCCCCCGCGTTGACCCTCCGCCTACTTAAAGCTTCCGTCGCGAAACCCCCGTGCCGAGAGCCACGATACGGAAAACCTTACGGAGACGCCGCCGCCGCGAATCCCATCTCGGGGGATTCCGGAGATCGCCTCCGGCACCCTGCCGGAGAGGGGATTCATCTCCCGGAGGACTCTACACCGCCATGGTCGCCTCCGGAGTGATGAGTGAGTAGTTCACCCCTGGACCATGGGTCCATAGCGGTAGCTAGATGGTCGTCTTCTCCTTGTTGTGCTTCATTGTTAGATCTTGTGAGCTGCCTAACATGATCAAGATCATCTATATGTAATACTATATGTTGTGTTTGTCGGGATCCGATGGATAGTGAGTACTATGATTATGGTGATTATCAATCTATTGTTCATGTGTTGTTTATGATCTTGCATGCTCTCCGTTACTAGTAGAGGCTCGGCCAAGTTTTTACTCTTAACTCCAAGAGGGAGTATTTATGCTCGATAGTGGGTTCATGCCTCCATTGAATGCGGGACGATGACGGAAAGTTCTAAGGTTGTGGATGTGCTTGTTGCCACTAGGGATAAAACATTGATGCTATGTCTAAGGATGTAGTTGTTGATTACATTACGCACCATACTTAATGCAATTGTCCGTTGCTTTGCAACTTAATACTGGAGGGGTTCGGATGATAACTCTGAAGGTGGACTTTTTAGGCATAGATGCGGTTGGATGGCGGTCTATGTACTTTGTCGTAATGCCCAATTAAATCTCACTATATTTATCATATCATGTATATGCATTGTTATGCCTTTCTCTATTTGTCAATTGCCCGACTGTAATTTGTTCACCCAACATGCTTTATCTTATGGGAGAGACACCTCTAGTGAACTATGGACCCCGGTCCTATTCTTTACATAGCATACAATCTACTGCAATTGTGTTTTACTTTTTACTTTGCAAACATCTTCCACTCGATACGTTTAATCCTTTGTTACAGCAAGCCGGTGAGATTGACAACCTCACTGTTTCGTTGGGACAAAGTACTTGGGTTGTGTTGTGCGAGGTTCCGCGTTGGCGCCGGAATCCCGGTGTTGCGCCGCATCACATTTCGCGACCATCAACCTTCAACGTGCTTCTTGGCTCCTACTAGTTCGATTAAACCTTGGTTTCATACTGAGGAAACTTGCTTCTATACGCATCATACCTTCCACTTGGGGTTCCCAACGGACGTGTGCATCTACGCGTATCAAGCTAAATTTACGGCGCCGTTGCCGGGGAGATCAAGACACGCTGCAAGGGGAGTCTCCACTTCTCAATCTCTTTACTTTGTTTTTGTCTTGCTTTATTTTATTTACTACTTTGTTTGCTGCACTAAATCAAAACACAAAAAAATTAGTTGCTAGTTTTACTTTATTTACTATCTAGCTCTCTATATCGAAAACACAAAAAATTAGTTACTTGTCTTTACTTTGTTTGCCTAGTTTACTTTTTGCTTATTGCATCATGTTTCCTTTTAATTTCACCACAAAAGACATACCGGTAGGACGTGGGTCCATAGTCGGGAGAAATAATATAGAAGAATTTTTCAATCATGTTAGTATTACTGAAGACTTTGAAGATAGACACTTGGTAGAACTTGCTCCTACCTATGAAGTTGCTGCTGCTGCTTTAGTTAGCATGTTGGAAACTAAATTTGTTAATCTCAATCCTATAATCCAACACATGTTTCTTACACTTGGAGATATGGAAGAAGGGGAAAAGAAAGATTTTGTTTTAGAAACCCTTCTTAGAGAATTTGGTGGTCTAGCAAGAGAGGCTAGAAAGGTTTTTGCTAAGTTTAATATGCTAGGTTCTCATACCAATTTTATTGGTCTCCTTGAAAAAATGGACATGGATAGAATAATGTATACTAATAACATTAATAATGGAGGGAAATCAAAGCACCAATACCATGTAAACTCCTAGCTATGAATGATGCGCTAGAAAATAACTATGCTTGGCTTGTTCCTGAAAATTTGTTCGATGAGAGTAGCCAGCCTAAGACTAATGAAAAGGGAGACGCTAAAACTTATATATCAAATATTCTATGCTTGGTTGAGAAAACTCCCAACACCCCTGGTAATGATGTTGATGCTTCTACTCTCGATGTTACTTGATTTGCACTTTCTGCGTCTAGCTGAAAGGCGTTAAAGAAAAGCGCTTATAGGAGACAACCCATGTTTTTACCTACAGCAATTTTTTGTTTTGTTGAGTCTTGGAAGTTGTTTACTACTGTAGCAACCTCTCCTTATCATGTTTTTGTGCCAAGTAAAGTTTCTATGTCAAGGTTGATGTTATATTTAGGATCGCTGCGCAGAAACAGCATTGCTGTCTGTCACGAATCTGGGCACAGTTCCCTGTAGAAAATTCGAAAAAATCTGCCAATTTACGAGCGTGATCCTCAGATATGTACGCAACTTTCATTAGTTTTGAGTTTTTCCATTTGAGCAAGTCTGGTGCCATTTCTAAATTCGTCTTTACGGACTGTTCTGTTTTTGACAGATTCTGCCTTTTATTTCGCATTGCCTCTTTTGCTATGTTGGATTTATTTCTTTGATCCATTAATGTCCAGTAGCATTATGCAATGTCCAGAAGTGAAAATAATGATTGTGTCACCTCTGAATGTGTGAATTATTAATTGTGCACTAACCCTCTAATGAGTTTGCTTGAAGTTTGGTGTGAAGGAAGTTTTCAAGGGTCAAGAGAGGAGAATGATATACTATGATCAAGAGGAGTGAAAGCTCTAAGCTTGGGGATGCCCCGTGGTTCACCCCTGCATATTTTAAGAAGACTCAAGCGTCTAAGCTTGGGGATGCCCAAGGCATCCCCTTCTTCATCGACAACATCATCAGGTTCCTCCCCTGAAACTATATTTTTATTCAATCACATCTTGTGTTCTTTACTTGGAGCGTCGGTTTGTTTTCGTTTTTGTTTTTGTTTGAATAAGATGGATCCTAGCATTCACTTTGTGGGAGAGAGACACGCTCCGCTGTTGCATATGGACACATGTGTCCTTAGGCTTTACTCATAATGTTCAAGGCGAAGTTTCTTCTTCGTTAAATTGTTATATGGTTGGAATTGGAAAATGCTACATGTAGTAATTCTAAACTGTCTTGGATAATGTGATACTTGGTAATTGTTGTGTTCATGTTTAAGCTCTTGCATCATGTGCTTTGCACCCATTAATGAAGAAATACATAGAGCTTGCTAAAATTTGATTTGCATATTTGGTTTCTCTAAGGTCTAGATAATATCTAGTATTGAGTTTTGAACAACAAGGAAGACAGTGTAGAGTCTTATAATGTTTACAATATGTCTTTTATGTGAGTCTTGCTGCACTTGTTCATCCTTGAGTTTGCTTCAAATAACCTTGCTAGCCTAAACCTTGTATCGAGAGGGAATACTTCTCATGCATCCAAAATCCTTGAGCCAACTACTATGCCATTTGTGTCCACCATACCTACCTACTACATGGTATTTCTCCGCCATTCCAAAGTAAATTGCTTGAGTGCTACCTTTAAAATTCCATCATTCACCTTTGCAATATATAGCTCATGGGACAAAATAGCCTTAAAAACTATCGTAGTATTGAATATGTACTTATGCACTTTATCTTTTATTAAGTTGCTTGTTGCGCGATAACCATGCTTACGGGGAACGCCATCAACTATTGTTGAATATCATGTGAGTTGCTATGCATGTCCGTCTTGTCCGAAGGTCTATCATTTTAGTGGTTGGAGCATGCAAAATTGTTAGAGAAGAACATTGGGCCGCTAACTAAAGCCATGAACCATGGTGGAAGTTTCAGTTTTGGACATATATCCTCAATCTCATATGAGAATAATAATCATTGCTACATGCTTATGCATTTAAGAGGAGTCCATTATCTGTTGTCCATGTTGTCCCGGTATGGATGTCTAAGTTGAGAATAATCAAAAGCGAGAAATCCGAAATGCGAGCATTCTCCTTAGACCTTTGTACGAGGCGGCATGGAGGTACCCCTTTGTGACACTTGGTTGAAACATGGCATGCGAAGATCCGGTAGTCCAAGTTAAGTAGGACGAGGTGCGGGCACTATTAGTATACTATGCATGAGGCTTGCAACTTGTAAGATATAATTTTCATAACTCATATGCTTTATTACTACCGTTGACAAAATTGTTTCATGTTTTCAAAATAAAAGCTCTAGCACAAATACAGCAATCGATGCTTTCCTCTTGAAGGACCATTCTTTTACTTTTATTGTTGAGTCAGTTTACCTATCTCCTTCCACTTAAGAAGCAAACACTTGTGTGAACTGTGCATTGATTCCTACATACTTGCATATTGCACTTATTATATTACTTTATGTTGACAATATCCATGAGATATACATGTTATAAGTTGAAAGCAACTGCTGAAACTTAATCTTCCTATGTGTTGCTTCAACACCTTTACTTTGATTTATTGCTTTATGAGTTAACTCTTATGCAAGACTTATTGATGCTTGTCTTGAAATACTATTCATGAAAAGTCTTTGCTTTATGATTCAGTTGTTTACTCATGTCATTACCTTTGCTTTGATCGCTGCATTCATTACATATGTTTACAAATAGTATGATCAAGATTATGATGGCATGTCACTTCGGAAATTATCTTTGTTATCGTTTTACCTGCTCGGGACGAGCAGAACTAAGCTTGGGGATGCTTGATACGTCTCCAACGTATCGATAATTTCTTATGTTCCATGCTACTTTATTGATGATACCTACATGTTTTATGCACATTATATGTCATATTTATGCATTTTCCGGAACTAACCTATTAACAAGATGCCGAAGAGCCGCTGTCGTTGTTCTCGCTGTTTTTGGTTTCAGAAATCCTAGTAAAGAAATATTCTCGGAATTGGACGAAACTTTCGCCCGGGGTCCTATTTTTGCACGAAGCTTCCGGAAGACCGAAGACCTAACGAAGTGGGGCCACGAGGCGGCCAGGAGGGAGGCCGGCGCGGCCCAAGCCCTGGCCGCGCCGACCTACCCCCTGGGCCCCTCGTGTGGCCCCCCGCGTTGACCCTCCGCCTACTTAAAGCTTCCGTCGCGAAACCCCCAGTACCGAGAGCCACGATACGGAAAACCTTACAGAGACGCCGCCGCCGCGAATCCCATCTCGGGGGATTCAGGAGATCGCCTCCGGCACCTCGCCGGAGAGGGGATTCATCTCCCGGAGGACTCTACACCGCCATGGTCGCCTCCGGAGTGATGAGTGAGTAGTTCACCCCTGGACCATGGGTCCATAGCAGTAGCTAGATGGTCGTCTTCTCCTTGTTGTGCTTCATTGTTAGATCTTGTGAGCTGCCTAACATGATCAAGATCATCTATATGTAATACTATATGTTGTGTTTGTCGGGATCCGATGGATAGTGAGTACTATGATTATGGTGATTATCAATCTATTGTTCATGTGTTGTTTATGATCTTGCATGCTCTCCGTTACTAGTAGAGGCTGCGGCCAAGTTTTTACTCTTAACTCCAAGAGGGAGTATTTATGCTCGATAGTGGGTTCATGCCTCCATTGAATCCGGGACGATGACGAGAAAGTTCTAAGGTTGTGGATGTGCTCGTTGCCACTAGGGATAAAACATTGATGCTATGTCTAAGGATGTAGTTGTTGATTACATTACGCACCATACTTAATGCAATTGTCTCGTTGCTTTGCAACTTAATACCGGAGGGGTTCGGATGATAACCTCGAAGGTGGACTTTTTAGGCATAGATGCGGTTGGATGGCGGTCTATGTACTTTGTCGTAATGCCCAATTAAATCTCACTATATTTATCATATCATGTATATGCATTGTTATGCCTTTCTCTATTTGTCAATTGCCCGACTGTAATTTGTTCACCCAACATGCTTTATCTTATGGGAGAGACACCTCTAGTGAACTATGGACCCCGGTCCTATTCTTTACATAGCATACAATCTACTGCAATTGTGTTTTACTTTTTACTTTGCAAACATCTTCCACTCGATACGTTTAATCCTTTGTTACAGCAAGCCGGTGAGATTGACAACCTCACTGTTTCGTTGGACAAAGTACTTGGGTTGTGTTGTGCAGGTTCCGCGTTGGCGCCGGAATCCCTGGTGTTGCGCCGCATCACATTTCGCGACCATCAACCTTCAACGTGCTTCTTGGCTCCTACTGGTTCGATTAAACCTTGGTTTCATACTGAGGGAAACTTGCTTCTATACGCATCATACCTTCCACTTGGGGTTCCCAACGGACGTGTGCATCTACGCGTATCAGCGAGCACTATTAGTACTCTATGCATGAGACTTGCAACTTGTAGGAAGTATTATGCATAGCACATATGAATTATTACTACCGTAGACAAAATTGTTTCTATGTTTTCAAAATAAAAGCTCTAGCACAAAAATAGTAATCCATGCTTCCCTCTGTGAAGGGCCATTCTTTTACTTTATGTTGAGTCAGTTTACTTACTTCTTTCTATCTTAGAAGCAAACACTTGTGTTAACTGTGTGCATTGATTCTTACATGTTTACTTATTGCACTTGTTATATTACTCTATGTTGACAAATATCCATGAGATATACATGTTACAAGTTGAAAGCAACCGCTGAAACTTAATCATACTTTGTGTTGCTTCAATGCATTCTACTTTGAATTTATTGCTTATGAGTTAGCTCTTATGCAAGTCTTGTTGATACTTGTCTTGAAAGTACTATTCATGAAAAGTTTTGCTATATGATTCATTTGTTTAGTCATTATCTTTGTTAGCAATCTTTTGCTTCAAATCACTCCATTCATCTCATATGCTTTACAATAATGTTGATCAAGGTTATGTTGGTAGCATGTCACTTCAGAAATTATTTGTGTTATCGTTTACCTACTCGAGGGCGAGTAGGAACTAAGCTTGGGGATGCTGATACGTCTCAAACGTATCTATAATTTCTTATGTTCCATGCTACTTTTATGACAATACTTGAATGTTTTATACATACTTTACATCATTATTATACATTTTCCGGCACTAACCTATTAACAAGATGCCGAAGCGCCAGTTGTTGTTTTCTGATGTTTTTGGTTTCAAAAATCCTAGTAAGGAAATATTCTCGGAATTGGACGAAATCAACGCCCAGGGTCCTATTTTTCCACGAAGCTTCCGGAAGACCGAAGGGATAACGAAGTGGGGCGACGAGGCGCCGCCACCATAGGGCCGCACGGCAAGAGGGGGGCCCGCGCCGCCCTATGGTGTGGGCCCCTCGCGCCGCCCCCTGACCTACCCTTCGCCTATTTAAAGCCTTCGTCGCGAATACCCCTGTACCGAGAGCCACGATACGAAAACCTTCCAGAGACGCCGCCGCCGCCAATCCAATCTCGGGGGATTCAGGAGATCGCCTCCGGCACCCTGCCGGAGAGGGGAATCATCACCGGAGGGGCTCTACATCATCATGCCCGCCTCCGGATTGATGCGTGAGTAGTTCATCCTTGACCTATGGGTCCATAGCAGTAGCTAGATGGTTGTCTTCTCCGCTTGTGCTATCATTGTTTAGATCTTGTGAGCTGCCTAACATGATCAAGATCATCTATTTGTAATGCTACATGTTGTGTTTGATGGGATCCGATGAATCTAGAATACTATGTCAAGTTGATTATCAATCTATCATATATGTGTTGTTTATGTTCTTGCATGCTCTCCGTTGCTAGTAGAGGCTCTGGCCAAGTTGATACTTGTAACTCCAAGAGGGAGTATTTATGCTCGATAGTGGGTTCATGCCTCCATTAAATCTGGGACAGTGACAGAAAGTCCTAAGGTTGTGGATGTGTTGTTGCTACTAGCGATGAAACATCGATGCTTTTTCTAAGGATATTTGTGTTGATTGCATTACACACCATACTTAATGCAATTATCTGTTGTTTACAACTTAATACTGGAGGGGGTGCGGATGCTAACCCGAAGGTGGATTATTTAGGCATAGATACATGCTGGATAGCGGTCTATGTACTTTGTCGTAATGCCCTGATTAAATCTCATAGTAATCATCATTGATATGTATTGAATCTTGATTTGTAAATTGCCCATCTGTAATTTGTTCACCCAGCATGCTAGTTATCTTATTGGAGAGACACCACTAGTGAACTGTGGACCCCGGTCCATTCTTTTACATCTGAATACATTCTACTGCAATTATTGTTCTTTATTGTTCTTTGCAAACAAACACCATCTTCCACTCGATACGCTTAATCCTTTGTTTTCAGCAAGCCGGTGAGATTGACAACCTCACTGTTACGTTGGGGCAAAGTATCTTGATTGTGTTGTGCAGGTTCCACGTTGGCGCCGGTTTCACTGGTGTTGCGCCGCACTACACTCCTCCACCAACAACCTTCACATGCTTCTTGGCTCCTACTGGTTCGATAACCTTGGTTTCTTTCTGAGGGAAAACTTGCTGTTGTGCGCATCACACCTTCCTCTTGGGGTTCCCAACGGACGTGTACATCTACGCGCATCAGCATTCATAGGAGGTACTAACACACCACAATTTCATAGAGACATCCAACTCAAAACATAACCAAGTGAACAAGTATTCTGTGAAATATAGCCTAAGAGACCCACACGGTGCACACACTGTCACCTTTACACACGTGGGACAAGGAGTCTCCGGAGATCACATAAGTAAAATCCACTTGAATAGCATAACGACATCTAGATCACAAAGCTCATCATATGAATCTCAATCATGTAAGGCAGCTCATGAGATCATTGTATTGAAGTACATGGGAGAGAGAGATTAACCACATAGCTACTGGTAGAGCCCTCAGCCTCGAGGGAGAACTACTCCCTCCTCATCATGGGAGACAGCAACGGGATTAAGATGGCGGTGGTGTCAATGGAGATGGATTCCGGGGGCAATTCCCCGTCCCGGCGGCGTGCCGGAACAGAGACTTCTGTCCCCCGAATTGGAGTTTCGCGATGGCGGCGGCGCCCCTGGAGTCTTTCTGGAGTTTCGTTAATTGGTGTCGGGTTTTTAGGTCGCGAGGGACTTTATAGGCGAAGAGGCGGCGTCGGAGGGGCACCAGGGCGCCCTCCCCATAGGCCGGCGCGGCCAGGGGGCCACCCGCGTGGCCCTATGGTCTGGGGGCCCTGGGTCTCCTCTCCGTCTCCCCTTCGGTGTTCTGGTCCGTCTTGGTGAAATAAGTGTTATCACCAGAATTTGGCCAACTCAGGAGATGGGCCGTGATGAAGATGGGCTTGAAGGATACACACGCGGAATGTCTCTGAATCGGCCTTGTACGTGAATTTGGGCTGAATTGCCCGTGTATTTGTACATTATAGTAGATTGCATCTTAGTTTAGAATTAAGAGATAGAGTTTAGCTCGTACACGGTTAGGTGTACTTCCAAAGATAGAAAGTCCACGGACTATAAATATGTACCTAGGGTTATTGAGAAAGGAGGACGATCACGTTCACAACAAACACAAACCAGGCGCATCGCCACGCCTTGTTTCGAGGGTTTCTTCCGGATAAGCATCATGCTGCCTAGATCGCATCTTGCGATCTAGGCAGTATACGTTTATTCGTTATCTGGTATTGCTCGTGCTGAAGCGTTGTTGATGGCGAGTAGTACTGTTTATCTTAGGTGTTTTGGGGTTTGCATCGATGCTCTTATGATCTGCTTGTTTAGCTATGCTGCCCCTCGATATCTAGCTGCCCTTACACCTATTTTAGGTGTAAGGGCAGCACCTTGCTTTGCCTTTATTTAGTAGATTCGATCTGTTACGGTTGCTCCTTATTCTTCAAGGATTAGTTTAATATCTGCATAGTTAGGCCTTGCAAACGGGTTGAACGATCCAGTAGCGCGTAGGGTACGGTTTGCTGCTCCTAGAAGGGATGTTCCGGGAATCGACACCGTGTTGGTTTTTAGGCCTCATCTAGGGTTAGTTTTCCGTTATCTTACGTATCTGCTAGGCTCAATCACGTGTAGGATGTTCCGGTTATGCGGTGAAAACCCTAAACCGTCGTAGATCCGATTAGCTTAGTATGGATAAAGCAAGAAACCCATGTTATTGCATCTCTAGCATGAACCATGGGTTGATCGGCTCCTTGAGCCGATCTACAGGGTAACCTGAGAGCCGATCGAGGCTCATTTAATGTTTACGGGTCTACCATGCAGGAAACTAATCGAAGCGATCCAACACCTTCCTGACCAGGTATAGGTCAGGTGGCACGCCCTCGCATCCGCCAGGACGTGTGCCAGAGCATTGCGGGCCGTTGATCGAGGTGCCAAGGCCCAACAGCAGTCTTGGGAGCCTCCCGGCTCTTCGTGTTGCTTAACCGCTGCCCGCCGGTGGGTTTTGGCAGGCAACACATTCTGCCACGCCAGGTGGGACACTCTACAACAACGGCGTCAGCATTTGCAGCTGAGATGGCGGATAAGCCAGTCACGTACGACGAGCTGACTGATGATCACAAGAAGAATTATGATACGATCAGATCTCAGTTCGAAGCCGATCTCATCGGCTCTTTCGAGAGAACCCGTTCGCACGGTATCAGGTGGAAGGGATTCTCACCCGAAGGCGTTCTTGACGGGATAGACCTGTCTCTCCCTTCAGAGGAACGCACCAGAGCTTTGCGCCAAGAATTCAACTACATGGTGGCTCATTCCATGCACCGTTTTTCTGAGAGCTTGCTGAACTCTTTGGAGCGCATTGCGGTGCGCGTGGTTCAGGAAATCGTGAAGCATCAGTACTCTCCTTCAGGACCTACTCTAGGGACTCACCAGGGAGAGGTACCGCTCTACACTAGACCACCAGTGCCATTCGCGCTTGCCGCTCCGGAGCTACAGGCTTCACCGGCATACGTCGTCTACAAGGTTGGAGGCGATCCTGGAGATTGCCAATTCCTATCTGAGACGCCTAAAGAAATCCCGCATGGATACGTGTGCACATACGTGCCTGACTGCAACGACTTCACGCGCACGAACCAGATGGCAGCGGCAGGGATTTCAGCAGGAGGGATTCCTGGAGTAGGAGTGATTTCGGGGCGTACGCCGAAAAACGAGCGTGGCTAGCTAAATATGCCACCGGAACGAGTCATGAAAGCTCAGCCCCGCAGGGCATACCCTGGATCAAATCGGCACGATCTTGAGAGACCGGTTCGGCATCCCGCCAAAGAAGAGAACAATCGGCTACTCAAAGCCGTATCCTAATGAATATGACCTGATCCCGCTACCGCCCAAGTATCGGCTCCCTGACTTCACAAAATTCAGTGGATCAGAAGGATCTAGCTCGATTGAGCATGTGAGCCGATATTTGGCACAGTTGGGCATGGTTTCAGCATCTGACCCGCTACGTGTAAGGTTCTTTGCGCAATCTCTCACGGGTCCAGCTTTTGGGTGGTTGATACGTCTCCAACGTATCTATAATTTCTTATGTTCCATGCTACTTTATTGATGATATCTACATGTTTTATGCATACTTTATGTCATATTTATGCGTTTTCCGGAACTAACCTATTGACGAGATGCCGAAGGGCCAGCTTCTGTTTTCTGCTGTTTTTGGTTCCGTAAATCCTAGTAAGGAAATATTCTCGAATCGGACGAAATCAATGCCCAACATCCTATTTTTCCACGAAGCTTCCGGAACACCCGAGAGCCACCGTAGGGGAGCCCCGGTGGGCCCGGATGATAGGGCGGCGCGGCCGGGGCCGGGCCCGCGCCCCTAGTGTGTCGCCGCCTCGTCGCCCTCCGACTCCGCCCTTTCGCCTATATAAGGTCCCCGACCTAAAACCCCGAGACGAATAAGCCACGGTACGAGAAAAGTTCCGCGAGCCGCCGCCATCGCGAAGCCAAGATCTCGGGGGACAGGAGTCTCCGTTCCGGCACGCCGCCGGACGGGGAAGTGCCCCCGAAGGCTCCTCCATCGACACCACCGCCATCTTCATCACCGCTGTTGTCTCCCATGAGGAGGGAGTAGTTCTCCATCGAGGCTCGGGGCTGTACCGGTAGCTATGTGGTTCATCTCTCTCCTATGTACTTCAATACAATAATCTCATGAGCTGCCTTACATGATTGAGATTCATATGATGATGCTTGTAATCTAGATGTCATTATGCTAGTCAAGTGGGTTTTACTTATGTGATCTCCGGAGACTCATTGTCCCACGTGTGTAAAGGTGACAGTGTGTGCACCGTGTGGGTCTCTTAGGCTATATTTCACAGAATACTTATTCGCTGTTAGGAATGGCATAGTGAAGTGCTTATTTATATCCCTTTATGATTGCAATGTGCTTTGTATCGCTACTAGTTTATGTGCTACTCATGTGATGTTATTAAAGTAGTCTATTCCTCCTGCATGGTGTAATGGTGACAAGTGTGTGCATCGTGTAGTTCTTGTCGTAGATTATGATCATAATCTCTTGTAGGTTATGGACTTGATTATCGCTATGATAGTATTGATGTGATTTATTCCCCCTTCATAGTGTAAAGGTGACAGTGTGTATGCTATGTTAGTACTCGGTTTATTTTGCAAAGATTTATTATGCTCTAAGGTTACTTAAACATGAATATCGAATGTTGTGGAGCTTGTTAACTCCGGCATTGAGGGTTCGTGTAATCCTACGCAACGAATGGTGTTCATTATCAAACAAGAGTGTATGTAGCACAAATGAGAGAAGTTATTATTTATTATGCGATCAATGTTGAGAGTGTCCACTAGTGAAAGTATGATCCCTAGGCCTTGTTTCCAATACTGCAAACACCGCTTATTTTCTGTTCTGTTGCATGTTTACTCGCTGCCATATTTTATTCAGATTGCTATTACCACTCATATACATCCATACTACTTGTATTTCACTATCTCTTCGCCGAACTAGTGCACCTATACATCTGACAAGTGTATTAGGTGTGTTGGGGACACAAGAGACTTCTTGTATCGTGATTGCAGGGGTTGCTTGAGAGGGATATCTTTGACCTCTTCCTCCCTGAGTTCGATAAACCTTGGGTGATCCACTTAAGGGAAAACTTGCTGCTGTTCTACAAACCTCTGCTCTTGGAGGCCCAACACTGTCTACAGGAAGAGAAGCGTGAGTAGACATCAAGCTATTTTCTGGCGCCGTTGCCGGGGAGGAAAGGTAAAAGGTACTCACACTCCGGATCTCGGCTACTAAGCTATTTTCCGGCGCCATTGTAAGTACTCGAAGCTATTTCCTTTAGATCCTGCAATTGCATCTTTTGGTTTCTTGTTTACACTAGTTAGGCATAATGGAAAGTAACAATGAGCTTCTTATTCTATTTCCTGAGTTAAGACATGGATTGTTTGCTGCGAAAATTAAAAAACCTATGGAATCTTATTTGCATGCTGGTAGCAATGATATTAGTATGAACGCTTTGAACACCATTGTTGTTAATGATATGGAAAATTCTAAGCTTGGGGAAGCTGGTTTTGATGAGCATGATATTTTTAGTCCCCCAAGCATTGAGGAGAAAATTTTCTTTGATAATACTTTGCCTCCTATTTATGATGATTATAATGATAGTGGTCTTTTGGTGCCACCTACTATGGAGAGTAAATTTTATTATGATTATACTATGCCTCCTACACTTGATGAGAATAATAATGATAGCTACTTTGTTGAATTTGCTCCCACTACAACTAATAAAATTGATTATGCTTATGTGGAGAGTAATAATTTTATGCATATGGCTCATGACAAGAATGTTTTATGTAATAGTTATATTGTTGAGTTTGTTCATGATGCTACTGAAAGTTATTATGAGAGAGGGAAACATGGTTATATGCATCTTAATAATATTAAGTTTCCCCTCTTTATGTTGAGAATCTTGAAATTGCGCTTGTGTTGCTTTTCTATGCTTACCACTTTGTTCTTCATGAATTTATTTGTGTACAAGATTCCTTTTCATAGGAAGTGGGTTAGACTTAAATGTGTTTTGAATTTGCTTCTTGATGCTCTCTTTTGCTTCAATTCTTATTTCTTGCGAGTGCATCATTAAAACTGCTGAGCCCATCTTAATGGCTATAAAAAAAGAACTTCTTGGGAGATAACCCATGTGTTTATTTTACTACAGAAATTTTTGTTTTGTTGAGTCTTGGAAGTTGTTTACTACTGTAGCAACCTCTCCTTATCATGTTTTTGTGCCAAGTAAAGTCTCTATGCTAAAGTTGATGATAGATTTGGATTGCTGCGCAGAAACAGATTTGTTGTCTGTCACGAATTTGAGCAGAAGTCTCTGTAAAAAAATCAAAAAAATCTGCAAATTTACGTGTGTGATCCTCAGATATGTACTCAACTTTCATTAGTTTTGAGTTTTTCCGTTTAAGCAAGTTAAGTGCCCCTTTCAGATTCATCTTTACGGACTGTTCTGTTTTTGACAGATTCTGCCTTTTATTTCGCATTGCAGCTTTTGCTTTGTTGAATGGGTTTCTTTGTTCCATTAACTTTCAGAAGCTTTGTGCAATGTCCAGAAGTGTAAAGAATGATTGTGTCACCTCTGAACATGTGAATTTTGATTATGCACTAACCCTCTAATGAGTTTGCTTGAAGTTTGGTGTGGCAGAAGTTTTCAAGGGTCAATAGAAGAGGGTGATATACTATGATCAAGAAGAGTAAAAGGTCTAAGCTTGGGTATGCCCCGGTGGTTCATCCCTGCATATTTTAAGAAGACTCAAGCATCTAAGCTTGGGGATGCCCAAGGCATCCCCTTCTTCATCGACAACTTATCAGGTTTCTTCTAGTGAAACTATATTTTTATTCCGTCACATCTTATGTACTTTACTTGGAGCGTCTGTTTGTTTTTATTTTTGTTTTGTTTGAATAAGTTCATCCTTGTGTGGGAGAGAGACACGCTCCGCTGGTTCATATGAACACATGTGTTCTTAGCTTTTAATGTTCATGGCGAAGGTTGAAACTGCTTCGTTAATTGTTATATGGTTGGAAACAGAAAATGCTACATGTAGTAATTGGTAGAATGTCTTGAATAATTTGATACTTGGCAATTGTTGTGCTCATGTTTAAGCTCTTGCATCATATACTTTGCACCTATTAATGAAGAAATACATAGAGCTTGCTAAAATTTGGTTTGCATAATTGGTCTCTCTAAGGTCTAGATAATTTCTAGTATTGGGTTGAACAACAAGGAAGACGGTGTAAAGTCTTATAATGTTTACAATATGTCTTTTATGTGAGTTTTGCTGCACCGGTTCATCCTTGTGTTTGTTTCGAATAACCTTGCTAGCCTAAGCCTTGTATCGAGAGGGAATACTTCTCATGCATCCAAATCCTTGAGCCAACCACTATGCCATTTGTGTCCACCATACCTACCTACTACATGGTATTTCTCTGCCATTCCAAAGTAAATTGCTTGAGTGCTACCTTTAAACAATTCAAAAGTTATCACCTCTGATTTGTGTCAATGTTTTATAGCTCATGAGGAAGTATGTGGTGTTTATCTTTCAATCTTGTTGGGCAACTTTCACCAATGGACTAGTGGTTTCATCCGCTTATCCAATAATTTTGCAAAAAGAGCTGGCAATGGGATTCCCAGTCCCAAATTAATTAACAAAAATAGACACTCCTCCATGGTATGTGATTGTTGGACGGCACCCGAAGGATTCGGTTAGCCATGGCTTGAGAAAGCAAAGGTGGGGAGGAGTGTCATCATAATAAAACTAAAATAAAAAGGCACTCCTTCATGGTATGAGATTGTTGGAGAGGCACCCGAGGATTCGGTTAGCCATGGTTTGTGAAAGAAAGGTTGGAAGGAGTGCCACACAAAAATAAAAATAAAATGGGAGCCGCTCTTTGAAGGTTTGTCTGGCAAGGGGGTTAGAGTGCCCACTACCATTCGTTGACAACAACAAACACCTCTCAAAACTTTACTTTTATACTCTCTTGATGTTTTCAAAATCAAAGCTCTAGCACAAATATAGCAATCAATGCTTCCCTCTGCGAAGGGCCATTCTTTTACTTTTTATGTTGAGTTAGTTCACCTATTTCTCTCCACCTCAAGAAGCAAACACTTGTGTGAACTGTGCATTGATCCCTACATACTTGCATATTGCATTTGTTATATTACTCTATGTTGAAAATATCCATGAGATATACATGTTACAAGTTGAAAGCAACCGCTGAAACTTAATCTTCTTTTGTGTTGCTTCGATACCTCTACTTTGAATTATTGCTTTATGAGTTAACTCTTATGCAAGACTTATTGATGCTTGTCTTGAAAGTACTATTCATGAAAAGTCTTTGCTTTATGATTCATTTGTTTACTCATGTCATTACCATTGTTTTTTATCGCTGCATTCATTACATAAGCTTACAATAGTATGATCAAGGTTATGATGGAATGTCACTTAAGAAATTATCATTGTTATCGTTTACCTACTCGAGGACGAGTAGGAACTAAGCTTGGGGATGCTGATACGTCTCCAACGTATCTATAATTTCTTATGTTCCATGCTACTTTATTGATGATATCTACATGTTTTATGCATACTTTATGTCATATTTATGCGTTTTCCGGAACTAACCTATTGACGAGATGCCGAAGGGCCAGTTCCTGTTTTCTGCTGTTTTTGGTTCCGAAATCCTAGTAAGGAAATATTCTCGGAATCGGACGAAATCAATGCCCAGCATCCTATTTTTCCACGAAGCTTCCAGAACACCCGAGAGCCACCAGAGGGGAGCCCTGGTGGGCCCAGATGATAGGGCGGCGCGGCCAGGGCTGGGCCCGCGCCCCCCTAGTGTGTCGCCGCCTCGTCAGCCCTCCGACTCCGCCCTTTCGCCTATATAAGGTCCCTGACCTAAAACCCCGAGACGAATAAGCCACGGTACGAGAAAAGTTCCAGAGCCGCCGCCATCGCGAAGCCAAGATCTGGGGGACAGGAGTCTCTGTTCCGGCACGCCGCCGGGACGGGGAAGTGCCCCCGGAAGGCTCCTCCATCGACACCACGGCCATCTTCATCACCGCATCTGTCTCCCATGAGGAGGGAGTAGTTCTCCATCGAGGCTCGGGGCTGTACCGGTAGCTATGTGGTTCATCTCTCTCCTATGTACTTCAATACAATAATCTCATGAGCTGCCTTACATGATTGAGATTCATATGATGATGCTTGTAATCTAGATGTCATTATGCTAGTCAAGTGGGTTTTACTTATGTGATCTCCGGAGACTCCTTGTCCCACGTGTGTAAAGGTGACAGTGTGTGCACCGTGTGGGTCTCTTAGGCTATATTTCACAGAATACTTATTCACTGTTAGGAATGGCATAGTGAAGTGCTTATTTATATCCCTTTGTGATTGCAATGTGCTTTGTATCGCTACTAGTTTATGTGCTACTCATGTGATGTTATTAAAGTAGTCTATTCCTCCTGCATGGTGTAATGGTGACAGTGTGTGCATCGTGTAGTTCTTGTCGTAGATTATGATCATAATCTCTTGTAGGTTATGGACTTGATTATCGCTATGATAGTATTGATGTGATTTATTCCCCCTTCATAGTGTAAAGGTGACAGTGTGTATGCTATGTTAGTACTCGGTTTATTTTGCAAAGATTTATTATGCTCTAAGGTTACTTAAACATGAATATCGAATGTTGTGGAGCTTGTTAACTCCGGCATTGAGGGTTCGTGTAATCCTACGCAACGAATGGTGTTCATTATCAAACAAGAGTGTATGTAGCACAAATGAGAGAAGTTATTATTTATTATGCGATCAATGTTGAGAGTGTCCACTAGTGAAAGTATGATCCCTAGGCCTTGTTTCCAATACGCAAACACCGCTTATTTACTGTTCTCGTTGCATGTTTACTCGCTGCCATATTTTATTCAGATTGCTATTACCACTCATATACATCCATACTACTTGTATTTCACTATCTCTTCGCCGAACTAGTGCACCTATACATCCGACAAGTGTATTAGGTGTGTTGGGGACACAAGAGACTTCTTGTATCGTGATTGCGGGGTTGCTTGAGAGGGATATCTTTGACCTCTTCCTCCCTGAGTTCGATAAACCTTGGGTGATCCACTTAAGGGAAAACTTGCTGCTGTTCTACAAACCTCTGCTCTTGGAGGCCCAACACTGTCTACAGGAAAAGAAGCGTGAGTAGACATCAGTGGTATACCTCGTTGCCACCAGATTCAGTTCGGTCATGGAAGCAACTGGAAGAGCAGTTTCACGTACAATATCACTCAGAAGCCACCGAAGCTGGCATTGCCGATCTAACGCAGGTGCGGCAAAGGCGGGGAGAGATGGTTTCTGAATACATTCAGCGTTTCAGGACTGTCAAGAACCGATGCTATTCGGTTTATTTGTCTGAAAAGGAAGCAGTCGATCTGGCAGTAGCAGGCCTCTCAGCACCGCTCAAGGATCTGACTTTCCAAGTGGACTACAATTCACTGGCGCATCTGGTTCAGAAACTGACTTTGTATGAACAGCGCCACCCAGAATTGTACCAAGACAAGTTCAAGCGCTCGGTAGCCCTGGTCGAGGCAGAAGAAGATGAAGACTCTTCAGAAGATCAGGAAGTCGCCGTGGCTGAATGGGCTCGGGGGGCGGTGATACGTCTCCAACGTATCGATAATTTCTTATGTTCCATGCTACTTTATTGATGATACCTACATGTTTTATGCACATTATATGTCATATTTATGCATTTTCCGGAACTAACCTATTAACAAGATGCCGAAGAGCCGCTGGCTGTTTTCTGCTGTTTTTGGTTTCAGAAATCCTAGTAAGGAAATATTCTCGGAATTGGACGAAACTTTCGCCCAGGGTCCTATTTTTGCACGAAGCTTCCAGAAGACCGAAGAGATAACGAAGTGCGGCCACGAGGCAGCCAGGGGACAGGGCGGCGCGGCCCAGGCCCTGGCCGCGCGGCCCTACCCCCTGGGCACCTCGTGTGGCCCCCGCGTTGCCCTTCCGCCTACTTAAAGTCTCCGTCGCGAAACCCCCGCACCGAGAGCCACGATACGGAAAACCTTCCGCAGACGCCGCCGCCGCGAATCCCATCTCGGGGATTCAGGAGATCGCCTCCGGCACCCCGCCGGAGAGGGGATTCATCTCCCGGAGGACTCTTCATCGCCATGATCGCCTCCGGAGTGATGAGTGAGTAGTTCACCCCTGGACCATGGGTCCATAGCAGTAGCTAGATGGTCGTCTTCTCCTTGTTGTGCTTCATTGTTGGATCTTGTGAGCTGCCTAACATGATCAAGATCATCTATCCGTAATACTATATGTTGTGTTTGTCGGGATCCGATGGATAGAGAATACTATGTTATGGTGATTATCAATCTATTGTTTATGTGTTGTTTATGATCTTGCATGCTCTCCGTTATTAGTAGAGGCTCGGCCAAGTTTTTGCTCTTAACTCCAAGAGGGAGTATTTATGCTCGATAGTGGGTTCATGCCTTCATTGACACCTGGGATCGTGACGATAGGTTCTAAGGTTGTGATGTGCTGTTGCCACTAGGGATAAAACATTGATGCTATGTCTAAGGATGTAGTTGTCGATTACATTACGCACCATACTTAATGCAATTGTCTCGTTGCTTTGCAACTTAATACCGAATGGGGTTCGGATGATAACTCGAAGGTGGACTTTTTAGGCATAGATGCGGTTGGATGGCGGTCTATGTACTTTGTCGTAATGCCCAATTAAATCTCACTATATTTATCATATCATGTATATGCATTGTTATGCCTTTCTCTATTTGTCAATTGCCCGACCGTAATTTGTTCACCCAACATGCTTTTATCTTATGGGAGAGACACCTCTAGTGAACTGTGGACCCCGGTCCTATTCTTTACATAGCATACAATCTACCGCAATTGTGTTTACTCGTTTTCTTTGCAAAAATCTTCCACTCGATACGTTTAATCCTTTGTTACAGCAAGCCGGTGAGATTGACAACCTCACTGTTTCGTTGGGACAAAGTACTTTGGTTGTGTTGTGCAGGTTCCGCGTTGGCGCCGGAGTCCCTGGTGTTGCGCCGCATCACATTTCGCGACCATCAACCTTCAACGTGCTTCTTGGCTCCTACCGGTTCGATTAAACCTTGGTTTCATATCGAGGGAAACTTGCTTCTATACGCATCATACCTTCCTCTTGGGGTTCCCAACGGACGTGTACATCTACGCGTATCAAGCATAAATTTCTGGCGCCGTTGCCGGGGAGATCAAGACACGCTGCAAGGGGAGTCTCCACTTCTCAATCTCTTTACTTTGTTTTTGTCTTGCTTTATTTTATTTACTACTTTGTTTGCTGCACTAAATCAAAACACAAAAAAATTAGTTGCTAGTTTTACTTTATTTACTGTCTTGCTCTCTATATCGAAAACACGAAAAAAATTAGTTACTTGCATTTACTTTATTTGCCTAGTTTACTTTATTACTGTTATCATGAGTAATCCTGAAGTTGAAGTTCGTTCTTTTAAGCAACAAGGTGGAGAAAGTTTTAAAGATTCTTGGTATAGAATTAGCAATGCTCATCATAGGTGCATTAAGAAACACTCCACCACTATCCTTCTTAGGAACTTTTATGTTGGTTTATCTAGTTGGAATAGATATGTTCTTGATACTCTTTCGGGAGGTAATTTCCTAGGTACTCCCGCTTTAGAAGCTAGTTGCATCATTGAGAGTCTAGTTGGAATACCACCTGTTAATGAAGTTAAAATTGAAATCTCTCTTGAGGATGTTATGAAAAAATTGGAAACCATAGAGAAAAATTTTCCAAGTATTGAAACTAAATTGGAAATGATATTGGATAAAACTGATGAACTTGATAAATCCCTAGGAGGAATTGATGAAAGAATTAGTGTCCTAGGAACTTGTGTAGTCCATGATAATCAAACCAATAGGATTGATGAACTTGAAAAAGCTATGGGAACCTTGGGTTCAACCTTTTCTTCTCTCAAGTATAATGAGAAAGCTTATGTGGGTAAAGAGCAAAAATTCATGTACGCCTCTAAAGTGCCTAAACAAAAGAATTATTATAGGCCTAAAATTTCTAAAACCCCTAGCACCACCATAGAGAATTTAGATAATGGAGCACCTAAAGCACCCTCTGCAACAAGTTGTGTTTGCATGAAAAATAATAATGTTGATGCTTCTACTCTCGATGTTACTTGATTTGTACTTTCTGCGCCTAGCTGAAAGGCGTTAAAGAAAAGCGCTTATGGGAGACAACCCATGTTTTTACTACAGCAATTTTTTGTTTTGTTGAGTCTTGGAAGTTGTTTACTACTGTAAGCAACCTCTCCTTATCATGTTTTTGTGCCAAGTAAAGTTTCTATATCAAAGTTGATGTTATATTTTGGATCGCTGCGCAGAAACAGCATTGCTGTCTGTCACGAATCTGGGCACAGTCCTCTATAGAAAATTCGAAAAAATCTTCCAATTTACGAGCGTGATCCTCAGATATGTACGCAACTTTCATTAGTTTTGAGTTTTCCATTTGAGCAAGTCTGGTGCCAGCTTTAAATTCGTCTTTACGGACCGTTTCGTTTTTGACAGATTCTGCCTTTTATTTCGCATTGCCTCTTTTGCTATGTTGGATTTATTTCTTTGATCCATTAATGTCCAGTAGCATTATGCAATGTCCAGAAGTGAAAATAATGATTGTGTCACCTCTGAATGTGTGAATTATTAATTGTGCACTAACCCTCTAATGAGTTTGCTTGAAGTTTGGTGTGAAGGAAGTTTTCAAGGGTCAAGAGAGGAGAATGATATACTATGATTAAGAGGAGTGAAAGCTCTAAGCTTGGGGATGCCCCCGTGGTTCACCCCTGCATATTCTAAGAAGACTCAAGCGTCTAAGCTTGGGGATTCCCAAGGCATCCCCTTCTTCATCGACAACATCATCAGAGTTCCTCCCCCGAAACTATATTTTTATTCAATCACATCTTGTGTTCTTTACTTGGAGCGTCGGTTTGTTTTTGTTTTTGTTTTTGTTTGAATAAAATGGATCCTAGCATTCACTTTGTGGGAGAGAGACACGCTCCGCTGTTGCATATGGACACATGTGTCCTTAGGCTTTACTCATAATGTTCAAGGCGAAGTTTCTTCTTCGTTAAATTGTTATATGGTTGGAATTGGAAAATGCTACATGTAGTAATTCTAAAATGTCTTGGATAATGTGATACTTTGCAATTGTTGTGCTCATGTTTAAGCTCTTGCATCATATGCTTTGCACCCATTAATGAAGAAATACATAGAGCTTGCTAAAATTTGATTTGCATATTTGGTCTCTCTAAGGTCTAGATAATATCTAGTATTGAGTTTTGAACAACAAGGAAGACGATGTAGAGTCTTATAATGTTTACAATATGTCTTTTATGTGAGTTTTGCTGCACTTGTTCATCCTTGAGTTTGCTTCAAATAACCTTGCTAGCCTAAACCTTGTATCGAGAGGGAATACTTCTCATGCATCCAAAATCCTTGAGCCACCTACTATGCCATTTGTGTCCACCATACCTACCTACTACATGGTATTTCTCCGCCATTCCAAAGTAAATTGCTTGAGTGCTACCTTTAAAATTCCATCATTCACATTTGCAATATATAGCTCATGGGACAAAATAGCCTTAAAAACTATCGTAGTATTGAATATGTACTTATGCACTTTATCTTTTAATAAGTTGCTTGTTGTGCGATAACCATGCTTCGGGGAACGCCATCAACTATTGTTGAATATCATGTGAGTTGCTATGCATGTTCGTCTTGTCTCGAAGGATCTATCATTTTAGTGGTTGGAGCATGCAAAATTGTTAGAGAAGAACATTGGGCCGCTAACTAAAGCCATGAATCATGGTTGAAGTTTCAGTTTTGGACATATATCCTCAATCTCATATGAGAATAATAATTGTTGCTACATGCTTATGCATTAAAGAGGAGTCCATTATCTGTTGTCCATGTTGTCCCGGTATGGATGTCTAAGTTGAGAATAATCAAAAGCGAGAAATCCAAAATGCGAGCTTTCTCCTTAGACCTTTGTACGAAGCAGCATGTAGGTACCCCTTTGTGACACTTGGTTGAAACATGGCATGCAAAGATCCGTAGTCCAAGCTAAGTAGGACAAGGTGCGGGCACTATTAGTATACTATGCATGAGGCTTGCAACTTGTAAGATATAATTTACATAACTCATATGCTTTATTACTACCGTTGACAAAATTGTTTCATGTTTTCAAAATAAAAGCTCTAGCACAAATACCAGCAATCGATGCTTTCCTCTTGAAGGACCATTCTTTTACTTTTATTGTTGAGTCAGTTTACCTATCTCCTTCCACCTTAAGAAGCAAACACTTGTGTGAACTGTGCATTGATTCCTACATACTTGCATATTGCACTTGTTATACTACTCTATGTTGACAATATCCATGAGATATACATGTTATAAGTTGAAAGCAACCGCTGAAACTTCATCTTCCTTTGTGTTGCTTCAACACCTTTACTTTGATTTATTGCTTTATGAGTTAACTCTTATGCAAGACTTATTGATGCTTGTCTTGAAGTACTATTCATGAAAAGTCTTTGCTATATGATTCACTTGTTTACTCATGTCATTACCTTTGTTTTGATCGCTGCATTCATTACATATGTTTACAAATAGTATGATCAAGATTATGATGGCATGTCACTTCGTAAATTATCTTTGTTATCGTTTTACCTCGCTCGGGACGAGCAGTAACTAAGCTCTGGGGCGTTGATACGTCTCCAACGTATCGATAATTTCTTATGTTCCATGCTACTTTATTGATGATACCTACATGTTTTATGCACATTATATGTCATATTTATGCATTTTCTGGAACTAACCTATTAACAAGATGCCGAAGAGCCAGTTTGCCGTTTTCTGCTGTTTTTGGTTTCAGAAATCCTAGTAAGGAAATATTCTCGGAATTGGACGAAACTTTCGCCCTGTGGTCCTATTTTTGCACGAAGCTTCCAGAAGACCGAAGAGATAACGAAGTGCGGCCACGAGGCAGCCAGGGGACAGGGCGGCGCGGCCCAGGCCCTGGCCGCGCGGCCCTACCCCCTGGGCACCTCGTGTGGCCCCCCGCGTTGCCCTTCCGCCTACTTAAAGTCTCCGTCGCGAAACCCCCAGTACCGAGAGCCACGATACGGAAAACCTTCCAGAGACGCCGCCGCCGCGAATCCCATCTCGGGGAATTCGAGAGATCGCCTCCGGCACCCCGCCGGAGAGGGGATTCATCTCCCGGAGGACTCTTCATCGCCATGATCGCCTCCGGAGTGATGAGTGAGTAGTTCACCCCTGGACCATGGGTCCATAGCAGTAGCTAGATGGTCGTCTTCTCCTTGTTGTGCTTCATTGTTGGATCTTGTGAGCTGCCTAACATGATCAAGATCATCTATCCGTAATACTATATGTTGTGTTTGTCGGGATCCGATGGATAGAGAATACTATGTTATGGTGATTATCAATCTATTGTTTATGTGTTGTTTATGATCTTGCATGCTCTCCGTTATTAGTAGAGGCTCTGGCCAAGTTTTTGCTCTTAACTCCAAGAGGGAGTATTTATGCTCGATAGTGGGTTCATGCCTTCATTGACACCTGGGATCGTGACGAGAAGGTTCTAAGGTTGTGATGTGCTGTTGCCACTAGGGATAAAACATTGATGCTATGTCTAAGGATGTAGTTGTCGATTACATTACGCACCATACTTAATGCAATTGTCCGTTGCTTTGCAACTTAATACCGAATGGGGTTCGGATGATAACTCGAAGGTGGACTTTTTAGGCATAGATGCAGTTGGATGGCGGTCTATGTACTTTGTCGTAATGCCCAATTAAATCTCACTATATTTATCATATCATGTATATGCATTGTTATGCCTTTCTCTATTTGTCAATTGCCCGACTGTAATTTGTTCACCCAACATGCTTTTATCTTATGGGAGAGACACCTCTAGTGAACTGTGGACCCCGGTCCTATTCTTTACATAGCATACAATCTACTGCAATTGTGTTTACTCGTTTTCTTTGCAAACATCTTCCACTCGATACGTTTAATCCTTTGTTACAGCAAGCCGGTGAGATTGACAACCTCACTGTTTCGTTGGGACAAAGTACTTTGGTTGTGTTGTGCAGGTTCCGCGTTGGCGCCGGAGTCCCTGGTGTTGCGCCGCATCACATTTCGCGACCATCAACCTTCAACGTGCTTCTTGGCTCCTACTGGTTCGATTAAACCTTGGTTTCATACTGAGGGAAACTTGCTTCTATACGCATCATACCTTCCTCTTGGGGTTCCCAACGGACGTGTACATCTACGCGTATCAAGCATAAATTTCTGGCGCCGTTGCCGGGGAGATCAAGACACGCTGCAAGGGGAGTCTCCACTTCTCAATCTCTTTACTTTGTTTTTGTCTTGCTTTATTTTATTTACTACTTTGTTTGCTGCACTAAATCAAAACACAAAAAAATTAGTTGCTAGTTTTACTTTATTTACTGTCTTGCTCTCTATATCGAAAACACGAAAAAAATTAGTTACTTGCATTTACTTTATTTGCCTAGTTTACTTTATTACTGTTATCATGAGTAATCCCGAAGTTGAAGTTCGTTCTTTTAAGCAACAAGGTGGAGAAAGTTTTAAAGATTCTTGGTATAGAATTAGCAATGCTCATCATAGGTGCATTAAGAAACACTCCACCACTATCCTTCTTAGGAACTTTTATGTTGGTTTATCTAGTTGGAATAGATATGTTCTTGATACTCTTTCGGGAGGTAATTTCCTAGGTACTCCCGCTTTAGAAGCTAGTTGCATCATTGAGAGTCTAGTTGGAATACCACCTGTTAATGAAGTTAAAATTGAAATCTCTCTTGAGGATGTTATGAAAAAATTGGAAACCATAGAGAAAAATTTTCCAAGTATTGAAACTAAATTGGAAATGATATTGGATAAAACTGATGAACTTGATAAATCCCTAGGAGGAATTGATGAAAGAATTAGTGTCCTAGGAACTTGTGTAGTCCATGATAATCAAACCAATAGGATTGATGAACTTGAAAAAGCTATGGGAACCTTGGGTTCAACCTTTTCTTCTCTCAAGTATAATGAGAAAGCTTATGTGGGTAAAGAGCAAAAATTCATGTACGCCTCTAAAGTGCCTAAACAAAAGAATTATTATAGGCCTAAAATTTCTAAAACCCCTAGCACCACCATAGAGAATTTAGATAATGGAGCACCTAAAGCACCCTCTGCAACAAGTTGTGTTTGCATGAAAAATAATAATGTTGATGCTTCTACTCTCGATGTTACTTGATTTGTACTTTCTGCGCCTAGCTGAAAGGCGTTAAAGAAAAGCGCTTATGGGAGACAACCCATGTTTTTACTACAGCAATTTTTTGTTTTGTTGAGTCTTGGAAGTTGTTTACTACTGTAAGCAACCTCTCCTTATCATGTTTTTGTGCCAAGTAAAGTTTCTATATCAAAGTTGATGTTATATTTTGGATCGCTGCGCGTAAACAGCATTGTCGTTCTGTCACGAATCTGGGCACAGTCCTCTATAGAAAATTCGAAAAAATCTTCCAATTTACGAGCGTGATCCTCAGATATGTACGCAACTTTCATTAGTTTTGAGTTTTCCATTTGAGCAAGTCTGGTGCCAGCTTTAAATTCGTCTTTACGGACTGTTCTGTTTTTGACAGATTCTGCCTTTTATTTCGCATTGCCTCTTTTGCTATGTTGGATTTATTTCTTTGATCCATTAATGTCCAGTAGCATTATGCAATGTCCAGAAGTGAAAATAATGATTGTGTCACCTCTGAATGTGTGAATTATTAATTGTGCACTAACCCTCTAATGAGTTTGCTTGAAGTTTGGTGTGAAGGAAGTTTTCAAGGGTCAAGAGAGGAGAATGATATACTATGATTAAGAGGAGTGAAAGCTCTAAGCTTGGGGATGCCCCCGTGGTTCACCCCTGCATATTCTAAGAAGACTCAAGTGTCTAAGCTTGGGGATTCCCAAGGCATCCCCTTCTTCATCGACAACATCATCAGGTTCCTCCCCTGAAACTATATTTTTATTCAATCACATCTTGTGTTCTTTACTTGGAGCGTCGGTTTGTTTTTGTTTTTGTTTTTGTTTGAATAAAATGGATCCTAGCATTCACTTTGTGGGAGAGAGACACGCTCCGTCTGTTGCATATGGACACATGTGTCCTTAGGCTTTACTCATAATGTTCAAGGCGAAGTTTCTTCTTCGTTAAATTGTTATATGGTTGGAATTGGAAAATGCTACATGTAGTAATTCTAAAATGTCTTGGATAATGTGATACTTTGCAATTGTTGTGCTCATGTTTAAGCTCTTGCATCATATGCTTTGCACCCATTAATGAAGAAATACATAGAGCTTGCTAAAATTTGATTTGCATATTTGGTCTCTCTAAGGTCTAGATAATATCTAGTATTGAGTTTTGAACAACAAGGAAGACGATGTAGAGTCTTATAATGTTTACAATATGTCTTTTATGTGAGTTTTGCTGCACTTGTTCATCCTTGAGTTTGCTTCAAATAACCTTGCTAGCCTAAACCTTGTATCGAGAGGGAATACTTCTCATGCATCCAAAATCCTTGAGCCACCTACTATGCCATTTGTGTCCACCATACCTACCTACTACATGGTATTTCTCCGCCATTCCAAAGTAAATTGCTTGAGTGCTACCTTTAAAATTCCATCATTCACATTTGCAATATATAGCTCATGGGACAAAATAGCCTTAAAAACTATCGTAGTATTGAATATGTACTTATGCACTTTATCTTTTAATAAGTTGCTTGTTGTGCGATAACCATGCTTCTGGGGAACGCCATCAACTATTGTTGAATATCATGTGAGTTGCTATGCATGTTCGTCTTGTCTGAAGGATCTATCATTTTAGTGGTTGGAGCATGCAAAATTGTTAGAGAAGAACATTGGGCCGCTAACTAAAGCCATGAATCATGGTTGAAGTTTCAGTTTTGGACATATATCCTCAATCTCATATGAGAATAATAATTGTTGCTACATGCTTATGCATTAAAGAGGAGTCCATTATCTCGTTGTCCATGTTGTCCCTGTGATGGATGTCTAAGTTGAGAATAATCAAAAGCGAGAAATCCAAAATGCGAGCTTTCTCCTTAGACCTTTGTACGAGCGGCATGTAGGTACCCCTTTGTGACACTTGGTTGAAACATGGCATGCAAAGATCCGGTAGTCCAAGCTAAGTAGGACAAGGTGCGGGCACTATTAGTATACTATGCATGAGGCTTGCAACTTGTAAGATATAATTTACATAACTCATATGCTTTATTACTACCGTTGACAAAATTGTTTCATGTTTTCAAAATAAAAGCTCTAGCACAAATACAGCAATCGATGCTTTCCTCTTGAAGGACCATTCTTTTACTTTTATTGTTGAGTCAGCTTACCTATCTCCTTCCACCTTAAGAAGCAAACACTTGTGTGAACTGTGCATTGATTCCTACATACTTGCATATTGCACTTGTTATACTACTCTATGTTGACAATATCCATGAGATATACATGTTATAAGTTGAAAGCAACCGCTGAAACTTCATCTTCCTTTGTGTTGCTTCAACACCTTTACTTTGATTTATTGCTTTATGAGTTAACTCTTATGCAAGACTTATTGATGCTTGTCTTGAAGTACTATTCATGAAAAGTCTTTGCTATATGATTCACTTGTTTACTCATGTCATTACCTTTGTTTTGATCGCTGCATTCATTACATATGTTTACAAATAGTATGATCAAGATTATGATGGCATGTCACTTCAGAAATTATCTTTGTTATCGTTTTACCTGCTCGGGACGAGCGTAACTAAGCTCGGGGGCGGTGATACGTCTCCAACGTATCGATAATTTCTTATGTTCCATGCTACTTTATTGATGATACCTACATGTTTTATGCACATTATATGTCATATTTATGCATTTTCTGGAACTAACCTATTAACAAGATGCCGAAGAGCCAGTTGTTGTTCTCGCTGTTTTTGGTTTCAGAAATCCTAGTAAGGAAATATTCTCTGAATTGGACGAAACTTTCGCCCGTGGTCCTATTTTTGCACGAAGCTTCCGAAGACCGAAGAGATAACGAAGTGCGGCCACGAGGCAGCCAGTGGACAGGGCGGCGCGGCCCAGTGCCCCGGCCGCGCGGCCCTACCGCCGGGCACCTCGTGTGGCCCCCCGCGTTGCCCTTCCGCCTACTTAAAGTCTCCGTCGCGAAACCCCCAGCACCGAGAGCCACGATACGGAAAACCTTCCGGAGACGCCGCCGCCGCGAATCCCATCTCGGGGGATTCAGAGATCGCCTCCGGCACCCCGCCGGAGAGGGGATTCATCTCCCGGAGGACTCTTCATCGCCATGATCGCCTCCGGAGTGATGAGTGAGTAGTTCACCCCTGGACCATGGGTCCATAGCAAGAGCTAGATGGTCGTCTTCTCCTTGTTGTGCTTCATTGTTGGATCTTGTGAGCTGCCTAACATGATCAAGATCATCTATCCGTAATACTATATGTTGTGTTTGTCGGGATCCGATGGATAGAGAATACTATGTTATGGTGATTATCAATCTATTGTTTATGTGTTGTTTATGATCTTGCATGCTCTCCGTTATTAGTAGAGGCTCGGCCAAGTTTTTGCTCTTAACTCCAAGAGGGAGTATTTATGCTCGATAGTGTGTTCATGCCTTCATTGACACCTGGGATCGTGACAGTAGGTTCTAAGGTTGTGATGTGTTGTTGCCACTAGGGATAAAACATTGATGCTATGTCTAAGGATGTAGTTGTCGATTACATTACGCACCATACTTAATGCAATTGTCTGTTGCTTTGCAACTTAATACCGAATGGGGTTCGGATGATAACTCCGAAGGTGGACTTTTTAGGCATAGATGCAGCTTGGATGGCGGTCTATGTACTTTGTCGTAATGCCCAATTAAATCTCACTATATTTATCATATCATGTATATGCATTGTTATGCCTTTCTCTATTTGTCAATTGCCCGACTGTAATTTGTTCACCCAACATGCTTTTATCTTATGGGAGAGACACCTCTAGTGAACTCGTGGACCCCGGTCCTATTCTTTACATAGCATACAATCTACCGCAACTTGTGTTTACTGTTTTCTTTGCAAACATCTCTCCACTCGATACGTTTAATCCTTTGTTACAGCAAGCCGGTGAGATTGACAACCTCACTGTTTCGTTGGGACAAAGTACTTTGGTTGTGTTGTGCAGGTTCCGCGTTGGCGCCGGAATCCTCGGGTGTTGCGCCGCATCATATTTCGCGACCATCAACCTTCAACGTGCTTCTTGGCTCCTACTGGTTCGATTAAACCTTGGTTTCATACTGAGGGAAACTTGCTTCTATACGCATCATACCTTCCTCTTGGGGTTCCCAACGGACGTGTACATCTACGCGTATCAGGCAGCACCCGTGTCCTGCAAATGGGTGAAACAACCAGGGCCTGCAAAAGGGTATGACTTTGACATAAGTAAAGCTGAGCAGATTTTCGATTTGCTGCTGAAAGAAAAACAGCTGAAGTTCCCCGAAGGCCATAAATTCCCTACGGTGCAAGAAATAAACGGGAGACCGTACTGCAAATGGCACCACTCATTCACCCACGTCACCAACGATTGCAAAGAGCTGCGTCGGTAGATTCAAATGGCAATAGAGTCAGGCCGATTAATCTTTAGTCAGTTTGCCATGAAAGTGGACACACATCCGTTTCTTGGCGTCAACATGGTGGAACTCAACCACTCCGTGAGGTGCGAGCCAGGTTTCTTGTTCGATGTTAACATGGCAGGGCTTGTAAACCGCCATTGCAAGGATAAAGGAGAAAGCAGTCACTCCCATGGCAAGGATAAGGAGGAGGCCGATCCACGCGACCGGCCCCGATATGATGACAGACGGTACCTGACCGAGGAAGAAGTGAGAAGCGTGCGATATCAACGACCACTCTCTGCACATCTCCTTAACAAATATGAGCATCAGTATATATGACCGACGTCGGCGCTACGACGTGGACGATGAAATATATCGTCGGTCTGATGCAGACAACAGGAAATATCGTCGATATGATAGAGGCGACGCAGGATATGAGCGCCGCGTTAGGGGGCAGTCGAGAGAGCAGGAAGACCTGGACAGACACTGGGATTGCCCTTTCTTTAAGCACTGTTGGGACTCAAGAATGAGCCGATTGCCTACAATCGGCAACTGCCCGGAGGGTAGTCGACCAAGGAAGGGCGCAAGTGAGGTGTCAGTGTTCAAACGTCTAGGACCCCTCCCACCTCAGAACCGACGAGCTGAGTCATCTCGAGATGAAGATTTCGAGGAATCAGAAGGTGAAGAAGAAGATAGGTATCACCGGCCAAGGTGGTGCCCTGATGGACTCAGCCACTGCCAAAAGCGTAGAGTGCAGCGGCTACGTAACTTGGAGGAAGCCGAGGCGCGGTACCTGTACACGCTGAGGAAAGCTCGGCCCGATCTGGCCGTAAAAATTCAGCAAACGTTGGAGACGGAGACACGGCCACAAAAGAAAGTATGGCGCCCCAAAAAGCCAAAAGCCGATGCGGAGGCATTGGCTGGCACAAACATGGTGTTCATACTGCCGTCAGAATTTCGTACTCCAGGGACCGAAGAGGTGCCAGTAGCACAATTTGACTGCGGTCCGCAGCCAGTTATCTTTGAGAAGCCACAAGAGAGGAGCTACAGGCATTTGAAAGCTCTGTACCTACGAGGTTATATCAATGGGCAGCCTATCGGCAAGATGTTGGTCGACACAGGAGCAGCAGTCAATATAATGCCGTACTCCATGTTACGACGTTTGGGACGTTCCAACGAAGATCTGATCAAGACCAACGTCACACTAAGCGATTTCAACGGCCAAGCATCAGAAGCACAAGGCGTCCTGAACGTGGAGCTAACTGTGGGCCGGAAAACCATCCCTACGTCGTTCTTCATCGTCGACAGCAAGAGCACTTACGCTGTCCTGTTAGGGAGAGATTGGATCCACGCCAACTGCTGCGTTCCATCCACAATGCACCAATGCCTGATACAGTGGGATGGAGATGAAGTGGAGGTTGTTCATGCAGATGACTCGATCGAGATCTCATTAGCTGGCATGAACATTTGGGATGCAGACGACCAAGAGCCGCTCTCTGGAATCAGTTTGGACGGCTGTGAGCGCATCAAAGCTTCAAAAAACGGGGTGAGGCTGGTCTTATCCACCGGCCTGACAGAGTAACAAGATCCAAGTCATTGGACGTACGTGGCAAGGCCGATCCCTGCGATCGGCCCCAAAAAATAAAAAGCAATGATCTCACCTCAATCATGTCACGTAGTCATAGTAGAGCACAGATAAGGTGTAAACCTTCATGGTGCGACGCAGTTGCAAAGGAGGCCGATTCCAGCAATCGGCCAAAATTATCCTCTTCATACGTTTTGGCTGTATTCAACATCGATCTAGCAGGCGACGGAAAGTTGGGATATGGGTTTACATCGGCTGATGAGCTGGAAGAGATTGACATTGGTCCTGGGGATAAGCCACGACCAACATTTATCAGCAAAAAGTTAGAACCGCATCTGAGGGGCCCGATGATAGCTTTGTTGAAGGAGTACCCAGATTGCTTTGCCTGGTATTACACAGAGATGCCCGGTTAGATCGGAGCATCATCGAGCATCGGCTCCCTCTGAAGAAAGGATTTCGGCCGTTCCAGCAGAGAGCACGACAGATGAATGCCGAAATTTTAGAAGAAGCCAAGAAAGAGATCGAGAAAATGTTGAACGCGGGATTCATCAGGCCATGCAGGTATGCTGAGTGGATTTCTAACGTCGTACCTGTGGAGAAAAAGGATGGCCGATGGCGCGTCGCTATAGATTTTCGGAATCTCAATAGTGCCACTCCAAAGGATGAGTATCCAATGCCAGTAGCAGAAACGTTGATCAATGCGGCTGCTGGTCATAAGATCTTAAGTTTCATGGATGGCAATGCCGGTTACAACCAGATTTTCATGGCTCCAGAAGATATACACAAGACTGCATTCAGAGTGCCAGGATCAGTGGGCTTGTTTGAATATGTAGTCATGAAGTTCGGCTTGAAAAATGCCGGCGCAACATACCAAAGAGCCATGAATTACATCTTTCATGATCTAATCGGCAAACTGGTGGAGATTTACATCGATGACGTGGTAGTTAAGTCTGTCTCGGTGGAAGGACACTTGGAAGATCTGCGACACGTCCTAGACCGAACCAGAAAATTCGGATTGAGGATGAATCCAAAGAAGTGTGCCTTTGGTGTCTCGGCCGGTCAATTCTTGGGTTTCTTGGTCCATGAACGCGGAATTGAGATCGGCCTGAAAAGTCAGGAGGCAGTACGAACAATGAAGCCGCCTACCACAAAGAAAGAACTCCAGCGTCTCATCGGCAAGATCAACTTCGTCAGAAGGTTCATCTCCAACCTGTCGGGACGAATTGAGCCGTTCATGGGGCTGGTAAAAATTAAATCAGATGACGAGTTTCACTGGGGGGCAGAACAACAGCGAGCGTTTGACGAGATCAAGGAGTATCTGACGAAGCCACCTGTGTTAGTGCCACCCCAGCAAGACAGGCCATTCTACATTTACTTGTCAGTAGCTGACACTTCCATTGCTTCAGTGGTGGTGCAAGTTTATGATGGCTGATGCGCGTAGATGTACACGTCCGTTGGGAACCCCAAGAGGAAGGTATGATGCGCACAGTGGCAAGTTTCCCTCAGTAAGAAACCAAGGTTTAATCGGACCAGTAGGAGTCAAGAAGCACGTTGAAGGTTGATGGTGGCGAAATGTGATGCGGCGCAACACCGGGGATTCCGGCGCCAACGTGGAACCCGCACAACACAACCAAAGTACTTTGCCCCAACGAAACGGTGAGGTTGTCAATCTCACCGGCTTGTTGTAACAAAGGATTAACCGTATTGTGTGGAAGATGATTGTTTGCGAAGAAAACAAGTAAAACAAGTATTGCAAGAGATTGTATGCGATGTAAAGAATAGGACCGGGGTCCACAGTTCACTAAAGGTGTCTCTCCCATAAGATTAAAGCATGTTGGGTGAACAAATTACAGTCGGGCAATTGACAAATAGAAAAGGGCATAACAATGCATATACATGATATGATAAATATAGTGAGATTTAATCAGGGCATTACGACAAAGTACATAGACCGCCATCCAGCATGCATCTATGCCTAAAAAGTCCACCTTCAGTTTATCATCCGAACCCCTTCCAGCATTAAGTTGCAAGCAACAGACAATTGCATTAAGTATGGTGCGTAATGTAATCAACAACTACATCCTTAGACATAGCATCAATGTTTTATCCCTAGTGGCAACAACACATCCACAACCTTAGAACTTTCTGTCACTGTCCCATGTATCAATGGAGGCATGAACCCACTATCGAGCATAAATACTCCCTCTTGGAGTTAAGAGCAAAAACTTGGCCAGAGCCTCTACTAATAACGGAGAGCATGCAAGATCATAAACAACACATAAATAATAGATTGATAATCACCATAACATAGTATTCTCTATCCATCGGATCCCGACAAACACAACATATAGTATTACGTATAGATGATCTTGATCATGTTAGGCAGCTCACAAGATCCAACAATGAAGCACATAAGGAGAAGACGACCATCTAGCTACTGCTATGGACCCATAGTCCAGGGGTGAACTACTCACTCATCACTCCGGAGGCGATCATGGCGATGAAGAGTCCTCCGGGAGATGATTCCCCTCTCCGGCAGGGTGCCGGAGGCGATCTCCTGAATCCCCCGAGATGGGATTCGCGGCGGCGGCGTCTCCGGAAGGTTTTCCGTATCGTGGCTCGCGGCACCGGGGGTTTCGCGACGGAGGCTTTAAGTAGGCGGAAGGGCAACGCGGGGGGCCACACGAGGGCCCCACACGCCAGGGCCGCGCGGCCAAGCCCTAGGCCGCGCCGCCCTGTTGTGGCGGCGCCTCGTGGCCCCACTTCCTTTCCCCTTCGGTCTTCTGGAAGCTTCGTGCAAAAAATAGGACCCTGGGCGTTAATTTCGTCCAATTCCGAGAATATTTCGTTACTAGGATTTCTGAAACCAAAAACAGCGTAAAACAAAGAATCGGCTCTTCGGCATCTTGTTAATAGGTTAGTTCCGTAAAATGCGTAAATACGACATATAATGTGTATAAAACATGTAGATATCATCAATAATGTAGCATGGAACATAAGAAATTATCGATACGTCGGAGACGTATCAGCATCCCCAAGCTTAGTTCTCGCTCGTCCCGAGCAGGCAAACGATAACAAGGATAATTTCTGGAGTGACATGCCATCATAATCTTGATCATACTATTGTAAACATATGTAATGAATGCAGCGATCAAAACAATGGTAATGACATGAGTAAACAAATGAATCATAAGGCAAAGACTTTTCATGAATAGCACTTTCAAAACAGGCATCAATAAGTCTTGCATAAGAGTTAACTCATAAAGCAATAATTTAAAGTAAAGGTATTGAAGCAACACAAAGGAAGATTAAGTTTCAGCGGTTGCTTTCAACTTATAACATGTATATCTCATGGATAGTGTCAACATGGAGTAATATAACAAGTGCAATATGCAAGTATGTAGGAATCAATGCACAGTTCACACAAGTGTTTGCTTCTTGAGGTGGAGAGAGATAGGTAAACTGACTCAACAATAAAAGTAAAAGAAAGGTCCTTCAAAGAGGAAAGCATCGATTGCTATATTTGTGCTAGAGCTTTTATTTTGAAAACATGAAACAATTTTGTCAACGGTAGTAATAAAGCATATGAGTTATGTAAATTATATCCTACAAGTTGCAAACCTCATGCATAGTATACTAATAGTGCCCGCACCTTGTCCTACTTAGCTTGGACTACCGGATCTTCGCAATACACATGTTTCAACCAAGTGTCACAAAGGGGTACCTCCATGCCGCCTGTACAAAGGTCTAAGGAGAAAGCTCGCATTTTGGATTTCTCGCTTTTGATTATTCTCAACTTAGACATCCATACCGGGACAACATGGACAACGAGATAATGGACTCCTCTTTAATGCATAAGCATGTGACAACAATTATTATTCTCATATGAGATTGAGGATATATGTCCAAAACTCGAAACTTCCACCATGATTCATGGCTTTAGTTAGCGGCCCAATGTTCTTCTCTAACAATATGCATGCTCCAACCATTAAGGTGGTAGATCTCTCTTACTTCGTGACAAGACGGACATGCATAGCAACTCACATGATATTCAACAAAGAGTAGTTGATGGCATCCCCGTAAGCATGGTTATCGCACAACAAGCAACTTAATAAGAGATAAAGTGCATAAGTACATATTCAATACTACGATAGTTTTTAAGGCTATTTTGTCCCATGAGCTATATATTGCAAAGGTGAATGATGGAATTTTAAAGGTAGCACTCAAGCAATTTACTTTGGAATGGCGGAGAAATACCATGTAGTAGGTAGGTATGGTGGACACAAATGGCATAGTGGTTGGCTCAAGGATTTTGGATGCATGAGAAGTATTCCCTCTCGATACAAGGCTTAGGCTAGCAAAGTTATTTGAAGCAAACTCAAGGATGAACCGGTGCAGCAAAACTCACATAAAAGACATATTGTAAACATTATAAGACTCTACACCGTCTTCCTTGTTGTTCAAAACTCAATACTAGAAATTATCTAGACCTTAGAGAGACCAAATATGCAAACCAAATTTTAGCAAGCTCTATGTATTTCTTCATTAATGGGTGCAAAGTATATGATGCAAGAGCTTAAACATGAGCACAACAATTGCAAAGTATCACATTATCCAAGACATTTTAGAATTACTACATGTAGCATTTCCCAATTCCAACCATATAACAATTTAACGAAGAAGTTTCAACCTTCGCCTTGAACATTATGAGTAAAGCCTAAGGACATATTTGTCCATATGCAACAAGTGGAGCGTGTCTCTCTCCCACAAAGTGAATGCTAGGATCCATTTTATTCAAACAAAAACAAAAACAAAAACAAACCGACGCTCCAAGTAAAGAACAAAAGATGTGATCGAATAAAAATATAGTTCCGGGGAGGAACCCGATGATGTTGTCGATGAAGAAGGGGATGCCTTGGGCATCCCCAAGCTTAGACGCTTGAGTCTTCTTAAAATATGCAGGGGTGAACCACGGGGCATCCCCAAGCTTAGAGCTTTCACTCCTCTTGATCATAGTATATCATACTCCTCTCTTGACCCTTGAAAACTTCCTTCACACCAAACTTCAAGCAAACTCATTAGAGGGTTAGTGCACAATTAAAATTCACATATTCAGAAGTGACACAATCATTCTTAACACTTCTGGACATTGCACAAAGCTACTGGACATTAATGGATCAAAGAAATTCATCCAACATAGCAAATACGGCAATGCGAAATAAAAGGCAGAATCTGTCAAAAACAGAACAGTCCGTAAAGACGAACCAGAAAGGTGCACTATACTTGCTAAAATGGAAAAACTCAAAACTAATGAAAGTTGCGTACATATATGAGGATCACGCTCGTAATTTTGCAGATTTTTTTGAATTTTCTACAGAGACTTATGCCAGAATTCGTGACAGACAGCAATGCTGTTTCTGCGCAGCGATCCCAAATATAACATCAACTTTAGCATAGAAACTTTACTTGGCACAAAAGCATGATAAGGAGAGGTTGCTACAGTAGTAAACAACTTCCAAGACTCAAATATAAAACAAAGTGCTGTAGTAAAAACATGGGTTGTCTCCCATAAGCGCTTTTCTTTAACGCCTTTCAGCTAGGCGCAGAAAGTGCAAATCAAGTAACATCAAGAGTAGAAGAATCAACATCATAACTTGTTCTAATAATAGAATCAAAATGCAACTTCATTCTCTTTCTAGGGAAGTGTTCCATACCTTTCTTGAGAGGAAATTGATATTTAATATTACCTTCCCTCATATCAATAACAGCACCAACGGTTCGAAGAAAAGGTCTTCCCAACACAATAGGACAAGATGCATTGCATTCGATATCCAAGACAACAAAATCAACTGGGACAAGGTTATTGTTAACCGTAATGCGCACATTATCAATCCTCCCTAAAGGTTTCTTTTTAACATTATCAGCAAGATTAACATCCAAATAACAATTCTTCAATGGTGGCAAGTCAAGCATATCATAAATCTTTTTAGGCATAACAGTAAATACTTGCACCAAGATCACATAAAGCATTACATTCAAAGTCATTGAATTTCATTTTAATGATGGGCTCCCAACCATCTTCTAACTTTCTAGGAATAGAAGTTTCAAGTTTTAGTTTCTCTTCTCTAGCTTTTATGAGAGCATTTGTAATGTGTTTTGTAAAGGCCAAATTTATAGCACTAGCATTAGGACTTTTAGCAAGTTTTTGTAAGAACTTTATAACTTCAGAGATGTGGCAATCATCAAAATCTAAATCATTATGAGCTACAGCAATGGGATCATTGTCCCCAAGGTTGGAAAAAATTTCAGCAGCTTTATCACAAGCAGCTTCAATAGCTTTAGCAATTTCAGTGCGTTTTGTACGCTTTGCACTAGGAGTAGAAACATTGCCAACACCAATTATTTTACCATTGATAGTAGGAGGTGCAGCAACATGTGAATCATTATCATTACTAATGGTGGTAATAGTCCAAACTTTAGCTACATTATTCTCTTTAGCTAGTTTTTCATTTTCTTCTCTATCCCACCTAGCACGCAATTCAGCCATTAATCTTATATTCTCATTAATTCTAACTTGGATGGCATTTGCTGTAGTAGTAATCTTATTATCAATATCATTATTAGGCATAACTTTCAATTTTAATAGATCAACATCGGAGGCAAGTCTATCAACTCTAGAAGCAATAATATCAATTTTATCAAGCTTTTCCTCAACGTATTTGTTAAAAGCAGTTTGTGTACTAATAAATTCTTTAAGCATGGCTTCAAGACCAGGGGGTACACTCATATTATTATTGTAAGAATTCCCATAAGAATTACCATAACCATTACCATTAGCAGAAGGATATGGCCTATAGTTATTACCATAATTGTTCCTATAAGCATTGTTGTTGAAATTATTATTTTTAATGAAATTCACATCAACATTTTCTTCTTGAGCAACCAATGAAGCTAAAGGAACATTATTTGGATCAACATTAGATCTACCATTCACAAGCATAGACATAATCACATCAATCTTATCACTCAAGGAAGAGGTTTCTTCAAATGAATTTACCTTCTTACCTTGTGGAGCTCTTTCCGTGTGCCATTCAGAGTAATTTATCATCATATCATCAAGAAGTTTTGTAGCCGCCCCCAAAGTGATGGACATAAAGGTACCTCCAGCAGCTGAATCCAATAAATTCCGCGAAGAAAAATTTAGTCCTGCATAGAAGGTTTGGATGATCATCCAAGTAGTCATCCATGGGTTGGGCAATTCTTTACCAAAGATTTCATTCTCTCCCATGCTTGAGCAACATGTTCAGTATCTAATTGCTTAAAATTCATTATGCTACTTCTCAAAGATATAATTTTAGCGGGAGGATAATATCTACCAATAAAAGCATCCTTACATTTAGTCCATGAATCAATACTATTCTTAGGCAAAGATAGCAACCAATCTTTAGCTCTTCCTCTTAATGAGAAAGGAAACAATTTCAATTTAATAATATCACCATCTACATCCTTATATTTTTGCATTTCACAAAGTTCAACAAAATTATTAAGATGGGCAGCAAGCATCATCGTAACTAACACCGTAAAATTGATCTCTCATAACAAGGTTCAAGAAAGCAGTGTTTAATTTCAAAGAATTCTGCTCGTAGTAGCAGGTGGAGCAATAGGTGTGCATAGGAAATCATTATTATTAGTGTTTGTGAAGTCACACAACTTAGTATTTTCAGGGGTATTCATTTTAGCAACAGTAAAATAAAGCAAACTAGATAAAGTAAATGCAAGTAACTAATTTTTTTGTGTTTTTGATATAGAGAGCAAGACAATAAATAAAGTAAAACTAGCAACTAATTTTTTTGTGTTTTGTTTAGGTGCAGCAAACAAAGTAGTAAATAAAATAAAGCAAGACAAAAACAAAGTAAAGAGATTGGGAAGTGGAGACTCCCTTGCAGCGTGTCTTGATCTCCCCGGCAACGGCGCCAGAAATTTGCTTGCTGGCGTGTAGTTGACGTGAGAGTTAGAAATATTTGTGGTGTAACTTTTCTTCAGATCCCCGGCAACGGCGCCAGAAATTTGCTTGATGCGCGTAGATGTACACGTCCGTTGGGAACCCCAAGAGGAAGGTATGATGCGCACAGTGGCAAGTTTCCCTCGCAAGAAACCAAGGTTTAATCGGACCCGAGAGGAGTCAAGAAGCACGTTGAAGGTTGATGGTGGCGAAATGTGATGCGGCGCAACACCAGGGATTCCGGCGCCAACGTGGAACCTCGCACAACACAACCAAAGTACTTTGCCCCAACGAAACAGTGAGGTTGTCAATCTCACCGGCTTGCTGTAACAAAGGATTAACCGTATTGTGTGGAAGATGATTGTTTGCGAAGAAAACAGTAAAACAAGTATTGCAGTAGATTGTATGCGATGTAAAGAATAGGACCGGGGTCCACAGTTCACTAGAGGTGTCTCTCCCATAAGATTAAAGCATGTTGGGTGAACAAATTACAGCTCGGGCAATTGACAAATAGAAAAGGGCATAACAATGCATATACATGATATGATAAATATAGTGAGATTTAATCAGGGCATTACGACAAAGTACATAGACCGCCATCCAAGCATGCATCTATGCCTAAAAAGTCCACCTTCAGAGTTATCATCCGAACCCCTTCCAAGCATTAAGTTGCAAGCAACATGACAATTGCATTAAGTATGGTGCGTAATGTAATCAACAACTACATCCTTAGACATAGCATCAATGTTTTATCCCTAGTGGCAACAACACATCCACAACCTTAGAACTTTCTCGTCACCGTCCCGTGTATCAATGGAGGCATGAACCCACTATCGAGCATAAATACTCCCTCTTGGAGTTAAGAGCAAAAACTTGGCCGGAGCCTCTACTAATAACGGAGAGCATGCAAGATCATAAACAACACATAAATAATAGATTGATAATCACCATAACATAGTATTCTCTATCCATCGGATCCCGACAAACACAACATATAGTATTACGTATAGATGATCTTGATCATGTTAGGCAGCTCACAAGATCCAACAATGAAGCACATAAGGAGAAGACGACCATCTAGCTACCGCTATGGACCCATAGTCCAGGGGTGAACTACTCACTCATCACTCCGGAGGCGATCATGGCGATGAAGAGTCCTCCGGGAGATGATTCCCCTCTCCGGCAGGGTGCCGGAGGCGATCTCCCGAATCCCCCGAGATGGGATTCGCGGCGGCGGCGTCTCCGGAAGGTTTTCCGTATCGTGGCTCTCGGCATCGGGGGTTTCGCGACGGAGGCTTTAAGTAGGCGGAAGGGCAACGCGGGGGCCACACGAGGGCCCCACACACCAGGGCCGCGCGGCCAAGCCCTAGGCCGCGCCGCCCTGTTGTGGCGGCGCCTCGTGGCCCCACTTCCTTTCCCCTTCGGTCTTCTGGAAGCTTCGTGCAAAAATAGGACCCTGGGCGTTGATTTCGTCCAATTCCGAGAATATTTCCTTACTAGGATTTCTGAAACCAAAAACAGCAGAAACAAAGAATCGGCTCTTCGGCATCTTGTTAATAGGTTAGTTCCAGAAAATGCGTAAATACGACATATAATGTGTATAAAACATGTAGATATCATCAATAATGTAGCATGGAACATAAGAAATTATCGATACGTCGGAGACGTATCAATGGCCTAGAAAAAGTCGTTTTCTATCTCAGCAGAAGGATGTTGGATGCAGAAACAAGGTACCCCAAAATCGAGAAGTTGTGCCTTTGCTTATTTTTTTACCTGCACCAAACTTCACCACATCGTGTGGACTGCGGAGATTGTCGTCATCTGCAAATCTGATGTCATCAAGCACATGCTGTCGGCTCCTGTGTTGAAAGGCCGACTCGGTAAATGGATGTTTGCATTATCGGAATTCGACATCCGGTATCAGCCTGCGAAAGCAGTCAAGGGACAAGCACTGGCCGATCTTATTGTTGAACGGATCAACACTGATATAGCTGCACTGTCTGTACGTGCATGGGCCATGTTTTTCGATGGATCGGTTTGTGACGGCGGCTGCGGCATCGGCATTTTGATCGTGTCGCCCCGGGGGGCAACATATTCCTTCTCTATCGGATTACCTACCCCTTGCACCAATAATGTTGCCGAGTAGGAAGCCATACGCAAAGGAATGGAGTTGCTATTAGAAGCCGGGGCAGAGGCAGTGGAACTGTTTGGAGACTCCAAATTGGTGATTTCCCAGCTCACAGAGGAATACAAGTGTGAGAGTGAGTCGTTTTCCCGTTATGGATACAATGCCGTGAGCTGATGGCACAATTCAAGTATATAAACTTCAATTGGGTCCCAAGATCACAGAATTCCGAGGCAAACGACCTTGCACAGGTGGCGTCAGGCTACAATGATGCAACAGATGGAGCCGATGTCCAGGTACAGGCCTTAGAACCGGATGATTGGAGAGCCGATATCTTCAATTACTTGAAGGATTCGGCTCGGGGGGCACCTAAACGGATAAGATATAAGGCCATGAAGTACGTCCTAATTGGAGATGACATGTTCTATAGTACTTTGGAGGGCTTACTTCTCAAGTGTTTGGGACCAGCCGAGTCGAATCAGCTCTTACATGAGGTACATGAAGGTGCTTGTGGGACTCACCAATCGGCTCATAAGATGAAATGGCTGATTAGGCGATCAGGGTTTTATTGGCCCACCATGCTTGAGGACTGTTTTAATTATTATAAGGGGTGTCAAACATGTCAGAAGTTTGGAAGCATTCAGATGGTACCCGCATCAGCGATGAATCCCATCATCAAGCCGTGGCCGTTCCGAGGGTGGGGCATGGATATGATCGGCAAGATACATCCTCCTTCGAGCAAAGGCCATGTGTGGGTTCCGCCATTACGCATTACTTCACTAAATGGGTGGAGGCCGTCCCTATGAAAGTAGTGGCATCATCGGATGTTATCGATTTCGTGAAGGAACATGTCATTCACAGATACGGGATGCCCCAGACTATCACGACCGATGGAGGTTCGGTCTTCGTTTCTAAGGAATTTAGAAAGTTCTGCGAGGATATGGGAATCAAGCTGATCCGATTGTCTCCATACTATGCTCAAGCAAATGGATAAGCTGAAGCATCCAACAAGAGTCAGATCAAGCTGATTAAGAGGAAAATCGACGAGTACCCTAGACGCTGGCACGAGGTATTGTCAGAAGCTTTGTGGGCTTACCGTATGTCATGTCATGGAGAGATCAAAACCTCGCCATATCATCTGGTCTATGGACAGGAAGCTGTGCTACCCTGGGAAATCACGGTTGGCTCAAGACGGGTTGCGTTTCAGAATGACTTAACCACTGAAGAATATGCAGCCCTGATGAGTGACATCATTGAGGATGTAACGGAACTCAGACTATGGTCACTTGAGAAAATCAAAGAGAATAAAGCCAAGGTGGCTCGTGCATATAATAAGAAGGTGAGGCCAAAGGAGTTCCAAGTTGGTGATCTGGTATGGGAAGCTGTATTGCCATTAGGGGCTAAGGACGCAGCATATGGTAAATGGTCTCCAAATTGGCACGGGCCGTACAGAGTCGACCAAGTTTTAAAGGGTAATGCATACATGCTCGAGCAGCTGGATGGTGTGAAATTCCCAGTGGCTGTCAATGGCCAGCATCTCAAGAAATATTTCCCAAGTATGTGGGATGATGGACAGTAAAATATGGGGGCCGATTCATGAAATCGGCCAGTAAAATTTTTAAAACTTTTTGGGAAACAGCCGATGCTCAGACATCGACTTTAGATTGAAAACAACCGATGCTCAGACATCGACTATAGAGGTACAAAAGATTATGAGCAGGCATCAAGTTATTATCTGAATTTTGGAAATGTCTGCTTAAACCTGTCCAATTTGGTTTTCGGGTTGGCCTTTGAGCGTGTGATGGTAAAAAGACCGATACGTTGCTATCGGTTCTTGGGAGCGTTGACCTACTTTGACCATTGGAAGACTTGAAATCGGACAATTGAAAGCCAAATTGGAAGAACATTCTCATTGATTTGGAAGGGGATTTTACATCGAAGAGCTAATTGCTCTCAAAAGGGATCATCTAGTGCCTAATGCACTGTTAATAGCCCTGTTCTAATCCCTAATCTATGGACCATCGCTGTCCTCATCGTCGCCGTCATAGCTACCGTCGGCACTGCTGCCGGCGGCGTCCTCGTCGCTGCTGATGAAGCCGCCGGTAGTGGCTTCATCCTCCTCGTCGTCGTCGTCGTCGTCGTCATCCGACCCAGCGCGGAAGCGCTTGGACGGTGGGTACCCCGCGGAGGAGGAGTCCTCCTCCTCCGACTCCTCCGCCTCCTCTTCCTCCTCGTCGGAGGAGAGGTCCGCCTCCCATGGGAAGAGGTCGTCGTCGCTCGCCGGTACCAGTTCCCCGTCGACAAGGAACTGGAGGTCTTCCTCCCCGCCGGTGAGGGGTTCGTCGTCTTCCGATTCAATGGAGAAATCCTAGTCCCGCACGTCCCAATACTCTGGGGCGCGGGCCTCGTAGATGGCCATCAGATTGACTTCCTGCTCGAGCTCGCTGGAGGAGGACTGGAAGGACAGGCCGGAGGAGACGGAGGAGGAAGAGGAGTCCATGGCGGCTGAGAAGGGTTTTTTGTTTGCCGATGGCTACTGTGGAGCAGGGGGATGAAGGAGCAAGTTGCCTGGACGAGTTTAAATAACTGGATATAATGAAAAACGGTTCAATGCTGTGGCAGTTTCGAGGATGCGTTGCCAAAACTGTCAGATCGTGCAGTATGGAGAAGTTGAGAAGGCAAGGCATCATAATGAAAGGGCACTGGAGCGGTTCGGCTCTGCAACACAGTTTTGCTCTGTTATGTCAAATCATGGTGAAGAGAAAACATAGTGGTTTTGGAATTATTATTACCAAAACCAGGGGGCATGTGTTATCACCAGAATTTGGCCAACTCAGGAGATGGGCCGTGATGAAGATGGGCTTGAAGGATATACACGCGGAATGTCTCTGAATCGGCCTTGTACGTGAATTTGGGCTGAATTGCCCGTGTATTTGTACATTATAGTAGATTGCATCTTAGTTTAGAATTAAGAGATAGAGTTTAGCTCGTACACGGTTAGGTGTACTTCCAAAGATAGAAAGTCCACGGACTATAAATATGTACCTAGGGTTATTGAGAAAGGAGGACGATCACATTCACAACAAACACAAACCAGGCGCATCGCCACCCCTTGTTTCGAGGGTTTCTTCCGGGTAAGCATCATGCTGCCTAGATCGCATCTTGCGATCTAGGCAGTATACGTTTATTCGTTATCTGGTATTGCTCGTGCTGAAGCGTTGTTAATGGCGAGTAGTACTGTTTATCTTAGGTGTTTTGGGGTTTGCATCGATGCTCTTATGATCTGCTTGTTTAGCTATGCTGCCCCTCGATATCTAGCTGCCCTTACACCTATTTTAGGTGTAAGGGCAGCACCTTGCTTTGCCTTTATTTAGTAGATTCGATCCGTTACGGTTGCTCCTTATTCTTCAAGGATTAGTTTAATATCTCGCATAGTTAGGCCTTGCAAACGGGTTGAACGATCCAGTAGCGCGTAGGGTACAGTTTGCTGCTCCTAGAAGGGATGTTCCGGGAATCGACACCGTGTTGGTTTTTAGGCCTCATCTAGGGTTAGTTTTCCGTTATCTTACGTATCTACCAGGCTCAATCACGTGTAGGATGTTCCGGTTATGCGGTGAAAACCCTAAACTGTCGTAGATCTGATTAGCTTAGTATGGATAAAGCAAGAAACCCATGTTATTGCATCTCTAGCATGAACCATGGGTTGATCGGCTCCTTGAGCCGATCTACAGGGTAACCTGAGAGCCGATCGAGGCTCATTTAATGTTTACGTGTCTACCATGTAGGAAACTAATCGAAGCGATCCAACACCTTCCTGACCAGGTATAGGTTAGGTGGCACGCCCTCGCATCTGCCAGGACGTGTGTCAGAGCACCGCGGGCCGTTGATCGAGGTGCCAAGGCCCAACAGCAGTCTTGGGAGCCTCCCGGCTCTTCGTGTTGCTTAACCGCTACCCGCCGGTGGGTTTTGGCAGGCAACAATAAGATGTTTGATTTTGTTTCGTCGAATTCCGAGAATATTGCCCGAACAGCCTTTCTGGAACCAAAAACAGCAGAAAACAGGAACTGGCACTTCGGCATCTTGTTAATAGTTTAGTTCCGGCAAATGCATAAAATCATTATAAAGTGTGAGCAAAACATGTAGGTATTGTCATAAAACTAGCATGGAACATCAAAAATTATAGATACGTTGGAGACGTATCAATACCCTATACTTGTGGGATATCAGAGCCACACGCCTGTCTCTGTGCCGACGACTAAGCCTATGCCGACGGTCGCCGTCGGCACAAGACTCCTTATGCTGACGGCGGCCGTCGCACATGACTTCCTATGCTGACGACTAATATTTATCGACGGCCATGTTGGTGGCATGCCAGGACAGGTCATGTGCCGACAGCCCTGATAAAAAGCCATCAACACGGGATTTGACCGTCGGGCCTTTGTGTGTTTCCTGTAGTGAGTAACAAAGAGAATGGGACGTTCACGGAGACGGAAGCTCCTAGAGGAGGACGGCTGGGGGATCTTCGCTTACCAGATCAATCAGTACTAAGCTAACTAGTTGCATCAGACTAGCTTAGAAATCCCGTACACCCCAAGAGCAAACTTATTAGAGCATCTCCACCGGTAGCCCCCAAATAGGCACCGGCAGGGGCGCCGGCACCTTCGTTTGGGGGCGCCAGCGCTGCATCCTCTATTTGGGGAAGCCGTTTTCACACCGGCGCCCCCAAAACGGCGGTCTCTATAGATTTTTTGGATTAGAATAATTAGTAAATGCATAGAAAATTCAATAAGAAATAATTTATTCCACAACTAATACATAATTGGGAACGTGGTTTACATAAAGATATAGTTTGGAACATGGTTTTCCACAAACTAATACATAGTTGGAACCGTGGTGGACACAAATATATAATATTGCAAAAAAAACTAAACCTAACTAGGCCGATCATCGCAGGTTTCGTGTGTTCGCTGCCAAGAAAGAACACTCGAGGGCACACACAGTCACCCAAACTGGAAAATCCAGCTAACGAGGGTGCCCCTGTTGGTTCTTGCGAGGGAGAACAGACTGAAACCTCCGTGCCGATATTCGCTGCGAAGAAACAACACTCAGTCGTCGTCCTCCTCGACGATGTCGACGTGGTAGTTCCGGCGGCAACGCGTCTCGTCGAACACCTTGACGCTCATGTCCCTGTCGCCAAAGTAGGAGAACATGAGCACGAAGCCGGCTTGGAGGCTGTGGTGGCGCGCGAACTTCTCCCACCCGATGTGGAGGTACATATTGCCGCGCGCGTCGTAGATCACGTCCACGATCCACCGGTAGTAGCAGCACGAATCCTCCCGCAGATGCAGCGTGCACGGGCGCTCGTCGCCGGTGACGTAGTCGGCGAAGGCGTCCGGCAGCCTCTGGATGTCGCGTGGGTTGTCCTTGAGGACGAGGACGAACTCGAACAGCACGGTCCCCTCCTCGTCCATCTCCGACGATGAAGACGACGGCGTGGCAGGCGACGGCGTGCGTGCACCTCTACCGCGGCCACGGCCACGACCACGGCCGCGACCTCGGCCTCGACCAGACATGGCGTCGTCTTTTCAGATGATGGCGGCAAGGGTTGGGGAGAGAGGCGCTAGGGTTTGTGTGTGAGAGGGACGATGAGAGGCGGCCCTTTTTATAGGCCGGAAGGAGGCGGGGGAGCGGTGGCGCTCATTAACGGCGGCACGAAGAGCAAGGCGCGCGCGACGGGACGGTTCGCTGCGCGTCTGCGAAACTGCACCGCCGCTGCGCCCTAGTTAACTCCCGTCGCGAGGTAGGCGACGGTTCGGTTAAAATTGAATGAGCCGCTGACGCGTCGGCCCTACCACTCCCGCTGGCGTCGACTTTTGGGTTGTGTGGCTGACATGCGGCTCCCACGCCCAAAGTTTTTAGCCCCGCGAGGCGCTGGCGCGTCCGATTCACGTCTTCGGCGAAGGGGCCGGCACGGGGTTGCCGGCGATTCTATTGGGCTCCAAAATTGGCCGGCGCCGTTTGGGGTGCGCCGGTGCGAGCCCGGCCCCCAAAATACTACCGGGGCCGTTATCGGGGGCGCGGTGGAGATGCTCTTAGATTTTGCAAATTCAGTCAGTTTCATGCTTCAGTGTGATTTCCCTTGGCGAGTTTTGACAAAGCCAAGCGTAGAGTTTTGACTAAGAGAATATGATGTTCAGGGAGACCCGATGCTAGCTGGCGACAGCTCCTGGAGGAGGGCGGATCAATGAGGCTTATTGAAACGGATATCGCCAAGATTATCAGGATGCTGGAAAGTAAGAAGCGAGATATTTCTGAGCTAGGAAATCTTATTGCTGAAGTTAAATTTTTATTGGGCTCCGATCGCATTACTGGTATTGCCAAAGTACCACGTTCTCAGAATAAGGCTAGGCATGAATTGGCAAGGTTTGGTAGTTTAAACAGCCATACCGCTATATGGTTAGGGTCTGAGCCAGAAACTATTCTGGATGCCCTCTTAAGGGATTGTAATGACACTATGATTTAATTAATACAATTCCATTACCCCCGCAAAAAAAAAGAATAAATGGCAAGACGTTTCTCTTTTTTATGTGATTTCTTTGGCCATTTCACTACTTTCTACTTATCCTATAATGTACTTTTCGTATATAATAGATGCAATTTTAATTGTGGCAAAGGTGAAGAATTTCTCCAACTTTTAGTGTACCGTGATGTATATTTTTCTCAGATTTAAAGAATCAAGGGAAGATGTTTATGTTTTTTATGGATTTTTTTGTCTATTTCTCTATTTCCTGGTTAGCATGTAATGTACTTTTAATATATAACTAGCAAGCTGGCCCTCGCAAATGCGATTGCATCATCTTTAGTATAATGATGTTAATTTTTTTCTTCTAAATACTGATTTTCTGTTTCTATTACATTCTATATTACAAAATAAACAACATATTCGATATGGGGATATTTTAAAGATGAAATGTTTATAATTATGTACTCCCTCCATCCTAAAATGTAAGGCGCCTAAGGATTTGTCAAAAATCAACATTTTTAACATTTGACCAAGTTTATACAAAAAAAAATGATCATTTATAATACTGAATAAATATCAGTAGATTCACCACAAAGTATATTTTCTTAATGTGTTCATTTGATATTGTAGATGGAAACATTTTTTTCCCTAAATATGGCCAAAGCTAGTAAGATTTAACTTTTGTCTAATCCTTAAACGTCTTACATTTTGGAATGGAGGGAGTATATGATTATATGCAAAATAGTGGGCTACCCACATGGCTAGCTATGCACGCTCATCCAGCCGTAGGATGTGCTATAGGGAGCATGAAATGGAAGAGCAAGAGTATGGAAATTCTAACGGAGATTCCCAACTCCGTTGCATAGAGAGCATATTTGTTGCCATCCATCACACCTTTGCATGTCAGTCTTAACCCGTGTGGAAATCAAAGTGCAAATCAATTGCATGTTTAGACGTCTTCCACTCCATTCGGCACAAGCAGCTGGCATATACTAGCCATTTTTACCAGGCGAAGTGTCTAGCCATTTTGTTTCTAACGCCCTGCTCACAGTTCTATGAGGCTGCTCAGTCTGGCATCGAAACGAAAATGCAACTAGCATGCGAGTTGCAAGCAGAGCTATGAAATAGTGGTTTGGAGTCTTCTTTCTGTTAGAATAGCACCACCTCATGGCCATCAAATCTTGTAGTTATATATCATCATCGATATTCTTTTATCTTGAAGGAAATATTCCGTCGCATGATGTTCTACACAGGATGCAGGTCATGCTCAGGTACGGTGCATTCTGAAGAAGCAAGTGGATCTAGGCTTTGGGCGTGTTCTTGTATTACGGATATGCACTTAATTTAGCATAATGTTTTCTCTCATATTCGATATTGTACATGCGTGCATGTGTGTGTGTGCAAGGAGAAGATGAGCGGAGATACGTCAACAGCGATTACTGACTTCGCCAGCCACTACCGCGTCGGCTACTACACGGCCTCTAACTCCCAATGGTTGGAGTGATCACGGGCGCCACCAACGACATCGGCAAGGCGACTGCCAAGGACTTTGTCAGGACCGGTGCCAACGAGATCCTCGCCAACTTCCAGGACAACCTTGGCCGCGCCGTCAACGCCGAGCTCGGATAGGACGCCTCTTACGCCCGCTGCGACCTGACCGACGAGGCCTAGATCGCCGCTGCAGTCAACCTCGCAGTGCCGTGCCATGGCTGGCTCGAAGTCATGTACTACCATGTCGGGGTCTCCGGGCCCAAGGCCACGGACTCCATCGCATCCCTCGACCTCGCAGACTAAGACGACATCATGGCGGCTAACATACGGTGACTCTGGTCCTTGCACCGTTTGGACCAGGCGCGCGCGCGTTGGGGATCATCCCGGGGTATCGCCCTATGTAATGTATTTCCAAGGCTGCACTCGTCGGCGTCGTGCGGGCCATGGCCGGGAAGCTGGGGCGTCATGGTGTGCGCGAGAACACCATCTCGTCGTACGTTGTGTAGTGGTGTCTTGTGGACTGGGATATTACTCAGCTTCCAGATTTACTTTGGTGCATCAATCATTTTGTAATGCTTTAAATTTACATGATAATCCATCTGTAAATTCGTACTTTTTTTCTGCGTGTATGTTGTACGGCTACCAATTATTTGTCATCTTTTGTAGCAATCCTTGAATGTATTTAGTCTCAGTTGCTGGAGATTTTAGCATGGGGTCTGATTTTGATCCGAAACAAATAAAATGGAGTTTCTCAAGCTTTCATCAGGATGGCACCTCGAAATGCACGGCGCACTAGTAGAAAGCAAGCGAAACGAACAGTAAAACAACCAGATTATCACACTGAATATACATCCTTGCTACAAACATTTTTACGAGCAACACTGTGTGCAAAACAGGAGTCACAACATGTACATTGTGGGTTAGTAGTTTTCGCAATGCAAAAACCCCAGCAATTCTACCTGAAATAGACCAACCTTGAAATAGGATGTACAACACATGTGCATTGTCGACACGTACGAATTGTCTGGAAAATGGCTAAACGAACAGTTCTACCACTAGGTCAATGAGCAATGTTCGGGTGAGGAGTAATTTTCGATTGCAATTTTCATTGTACATATGCATGGATCATTGTCTTGCATATTTCGTTACTCCTACCAGCTATGGTGAGCAGCAAGTTGGTAACAAATACAAATGGGCACCGGCAGCTACCTTCAAAGGCATGCAAATGCCAACTCTTTCCATCATAGACATGGCAAAAAAAAACAGTAATTTCAAACGTAGTTCGAGTGGTAATACCATTCTCCTTGCTAAGTCGTTTTCGTTGCTACAGCTAGCAACACAACAGATGCCTAACGTTTCTAAACGGCACCATAGCAACCGTGAAAGCATCCCCTAGCCAGCTATTGACATCTTGGCCCATTGAAACATTCTGATCTCTATATCATGCGGTCAAGAGGGGGTGCATAGCTAGCCATGCGGGTAGCAAATCCGCGTCGATGATTATATTATCAAGAAGTAAACAATAAAGTTATCAATCATTTGAACTAAAGATCTTAAGATACCGACTGCTTGAAAATGAAAATCTCATGATATTGATTCTTTATTTCTCTTGTTTTGATACTCCGAATGTCACAATAGAGGGGAAGTGACCTCATGATTTTCCCATCGTTACTTTGGTACTTCCAAGGCAAAATTCTTAATGAAAGTACTTCGCCCATTCAAAAGCAGATGACATTTATATTTTGAATGATTGCAACTATGCATATGAAAATAATTATGACTTGTTGTAAAATTATTTTGAGTGATGGACCTAATGCATACTTTTTTATTGAAGAAGTGGCAAATCTTTGAATTAGAAGTCCTAATAGATATGTTTGACATCACACTTTATGGGGATGTATTTTGGAACATAATAAATATCAGAGTGTACATGTATCTATAGCTATATTCAATATCCAATCAAATATTTCATACTAATGGCCAAAGAATTTGAGGACTGCTTAATTAAATATTCAAAAAACTTTCAGAATTGAGATATACATACTAGATATAACCAAAAGACAATAAGAGGAAGCCAATTCAAACAAAAATTGAATAAGACCAGACAAATCATTGTGGTCATCCCGATGGCAATGGGTACCCATTACCTGCGTACTCATCGGGTTTTTACCCATTAGGATAAGGGTATGGTAGAAACTTCAAAACCTATGGGTAAGTAAATGGTAAAAAGTCTCTACCCAATGGGTATGGCGGGTGTGGGTATGGGAATGCAAAGCTCACACCCGCATACCCACCTACTTTGTTATATTTCACGTGGGCGATGAGTTGCGGGAGCAGGAAGAAGATAATGGCCTCGGCCCCTTAACGTCACCCCTTCCAGGATTGTCAGAGTGCTAAAGACCTTATTTATGTTACCTCATTCGATCTTTATTGTAATCTTCAAGTTTCTGTAAACCTATGGAGTTGATGTGTTTAAATTATATATTGGTATGTTCTTATGCAACTTATGTTGGGCTGAAATGTTGTTTTCTTTCATATATGATGTTTTTTTCACATAGCTTGTGTTGCTTCGTTGTTTATATTCAGATGTCATATTGTTTTGCTCTTTCTTTTCTTATACATATGTTGCATTGTTGTTTCTCTTCATTTACGTGGTATGTTTTGTTGTTCCTTCGTGTTCTGATTTAGACTGTTGGGTGGGTATTACCCATGGTTTTTTACCTGTTCAGGTGTGGGTATGGGCTAAAATCTGTACTCAAGTGCAGGTGTGTGTAGCGGGTAAGATTTCAGGACATGGGTGTGCGTTTGGTTAGGCTGCACCCACACACAAAGACCACGGGTGCCATCAGGACACTAAGGCATATAACTAACTGAGATACATTATCCAACGTGAAGTATTTCTGTCGTTGCTTGGAGGGGCTAAATTCCTGAATCTTGGAATCAAGATTTGTATTGACATGCACTAAAAGCATTTCGTTCTTAAATCCAGTCAGCAAGATGGCTTCAAATACTTGAGCATGGAAAATTAATTAACTTAGTATATGGATTTATTGCATCCATGCTTCAAATACTTAAACTTGAAAATAAAATCATGGTGTGCCTATTTGAAACAAGTACCTTAATATTAGATGAAAAAAATACGAAAATACTTCCGAAAAAGAGAATGATTTTTGTACGCAAACGGAAGTATTTCCAAAAACTTATATTCCATGTACGCGCAAACTTCAGACCTTCAAATTACCTTAATTTATTTTAGCCATAATTTATAATTCTCAGGTGTGCCGAACTTGCAGCTCTTTATAACCATGTAATGTATGCAGACATCAACTTTGCATGTAGGGTGAAATGTTTTTCAGCGTAACCATATCAAAGTGTCGATTGCTTTGCCTCCTCACTATTGTGATTAGTGATTCAGCTTAGACTAGGCACAATGGGAGTATCATAAGTAATATCATGCATGTCATGTTGGCAAAAATCTGATGTGGCACACCAATTAATGAGGTGAGAGATGAGAATGGTATCATAATATGATACCGTATCATAACACGTAAAACTAGAAAACTTAATGGCAAAAAATATCATGTACACATATTTGCATTGAGATTTTACAAAATATTAAATATAATGATACTATGATACTATCTTATGATACTGTACTATATATTGTGGGGTTAGTATCATAAACTAGTATCATGTGCATGATACTAGTGTATGATACTTTCTATTGTGACTAGTATTAATCAAGCCATCGCCTTTCAGTTTCCTTGGTAGAGAGTGAATTGAATAATGCCTTATGATTAGCATCCTCTACGGAAACCAATGAACTTTTGCCGCCGAGTACAGGGTCAAAGCAAGTGGTCACTGGTAGAAAAACAGGCTTCCGGTGAGCCCCATAAGTCGCGAAGCTGTAGGAACCGCGACTAATGGTACCTTTAGTCGCGGTTCGGGAGGCGAACCGCGACCAAAGGACTGGGCCCAGGGCGCTCGGTGGCCAGCCGGGGCACGCGGGGGCTGAGCCGCGGTTGGCCAGGCCAACCGCGACTAAAGGTGCCCGAAGGCCTTTAGTCGCGGTTGGCCAGGCCAACCGGGACTAAAGCCCCCCCCCTATATATACCCATCCAGCAGCCAACACTTAGCCATTTGGTGCCATTTTCTTCACAAACTTCACAAGTGGGTGTTAGGTTTGCTTTTGGTTCCTCTTATGCACATAAGGTGTTTGATGAAATGCCCCAAGAGCATGAAACAAACATGATATGAAGTGTTGGAGCCACACTTGAGCTTTCTCATTTATTTTTTCCTCCTCGATCGCGGTTAGCAACTTGAACCTTTGATGTGTCGTTGATAAAATGTGCATGTGTGTGTAGTTCATTGTTTAATTTATATTGTTTGTAGCTAGTTAGTTTAACAAATGCATGATGGTTAATTATATATTTTATATTATAATAATGCAGATGAATCGACAATGGATGTACGGTAACCGACTCTCCGGCGAGTTCAAGTACGGGTTTGAAAGATTTCCTCGTAGTGGCTAATGCGAACAAGCTGTGGGGGTTTTGTTATCTCGTCCATGTGTTAAATGTAAGAATCAGAATTGTTACTCTTCCTCAAGAGATGTTCACATGCACCTGCTTCGGCACGGTTTCATGCCAAGCTATAATTGTTGGACCAAGCATGGAGAAAGAGGGGTTATAATGGAAGAAGATGAAGAAGGGGATGATTTCATCGATGAAAGCTATCTTGCTCATTTCGGTGATACTTTCATGGAGGATGCTCGAAGGTGAAGGGGAAGGTGAAGGGGAAGGTGAAGAAGATGCACGTGATGATCCCATTGATGATCTTGGTCGGACCATTGCTGATGCACGGAGACGCTGCGAAACTGAAAAAGAGAGGGAGAATTTGGATCGCATGTTAGAGGATCATAGGAAGGCGCTGTACCCCGGATGCGATGATGGTCTGAAAAAGCTGGGCTGCACACTCGGATTTGCTGAAATGGAAGGCACATGCAGGTGTAGCTGACTCGGCATTTGAAAACTTGCTGAAAATGTTGAAGAATATGTTTCCAAAGAATAACGAGTTGCCCGCCGACACGTACGAAGCAAAGAAGGTTGTCTGCCCTCTAGGTTTAGAGGTTCTGAAGATACATGCATGCATCAACGATCGCATCCTCTACCGCGGTGAATACGAGAATTTGAATGAATGCCCGGTATGCACCGCATTGCGTTATAAGATCGAGGCGATGACCCCGGTGACGATGTTGAGGGCCGAAACCCGGAAGAGGGTTCCCGCCAAGGTGATGTGGTATGCTCCTATAATACCACGGTTGAAACGTCTCGTTCGGAACAAAGAGCATGCCAAGTTGTTGCGATGGCACAAAGAGGACCGTAAGTCGGACGGGGAGTTGAGACACCCCGCAGATGGAACGCAATGGAGAAAGATCGACAGAGAGTTCAACGATTTTGCAGCCGACGCAAGGAACATAAGATTTGGTCTAAGTACGGATGGCATGAATCCTTTTGGCGAGCAGAGCTCCAGCCATAGCACCTGGCCCGTGACTCTATGCATCTACAACCTTCCTCCTTGGTTGTGCATGAAGCGGAAGTTCATTATGATGCCTGTGCTCATCCAAGGTCCGAAGCAACCCGGCAACAACATCGATGTGTACCTAAGGCCATTAGTTGATGAGCTTTTACAGACTGTGGGGCAGACCTGGTGTCCGTGTGTGGGATGAGCACAAAGAAGAGGAATTTGACCTACGAGCGTTGCTTTTCGTAACCATCAACGATTGGCCTGCTCTTAGTAACCTTTCGGGACTGTCAAATAAGGGATACAATGCATGCACGCACCGCTTACATGAGACTCAAAGTGTACATTTGCCAAATTGTAAGAAGAACGTGTACCTTGGGCATCGTCGATTTCTTCCGAAAGGTCATCCAAGAAGAAAGAAAGGCAAGCATTACAACGGCAAGGCAGATCACCGGCCGAAGCCTCGCGGAACACACTCGGTGTTGAGGTATTTGATATGGTCAAGGATTTGAAAGTCATCTTTGGAAAGGGTCCGGCGGACAATTAGTTCCGAAGGGAGCCGACGGGCACGTAGCCATGTGGAAGAAGAAATCTATATTCCGGGAGCTAGAATATTGGAAAGTCCTAGAAGTCCGCTCTCGCAATCGACGTGATGCACGTTACGAAGAATATTTGCGTGAACATCCTAAGCTTCTTGGGCGTGTATGGGAAGTCAAATGATACAAAGGAAGCACGGCGAGACCAGCAAAGTTTGAAAGACCCCGATGACCGGCATCCGGAACGGTTTCAAGGTCGTGCCAGCCTACGCTCCGACCAAAGAAGAGAAGGTCATCTTTTTTGAATGCCCGAGCAGTATGAAGGTCCCGTCAGGATTCTCGTCCAATATAAAGGGAATAATAAACATGGCGGAGAAAAAGTTCCAAAACCTGAAGTCTCACGACCGCCACGTGATTATGACGCAATTGCTTCCGATTGCTTTGAGGGGCTCCTGCCGGAAAATGTTCGAGTAGCCATTGTGAAGCTATGTGCATTCCTCAATGCAATCTCTCGAAGGTAATCAATCCGAAGTTCTACCACGGTTACGTAACGATGTGATCCAATGTCTTGTCGGCTTCGAGTTGGTGTTCCCGCCATCCTTCTTCAATATTATGACGCACCTCCCGGTTCACCTAGTCGATGAGATTTCCATTCTCGGTCCCGTATTTCTACACAATATGTTCCCCTTCGAGAGGTTCATGGGAGTATTAAAGAAATATGTTCGTAACCGTGCTAGGCCGGAAGGAAGCATCGCCAAGGGCTATGGAAATGAGGAGGTAATTGAGTTTTGTGTTGACTTTGTTCCCGACCTTAAGCCGATTGGTCTTCCTCAATCGCGGCACGAGGGGAGACTAAGTGGAAAAGGCACGATCGGAAGGAAATCAACGATATGTATGGACGGCCATTCTCTCGACCGAAGCACACCACACGCTTCCGACCAATTCCAGCTTGGTGGCTCCGTACTTTGAGAAACACAAGAATATTTTACGCTCGGACAACCCCGGGAAGCCTCGAATCCTGGATTAGGAAGGCCCACATGGAGACTTTCGGCAGCTTGGTTGAGAAAACATTTAATGAGTGACAATAAGGTTGTAGATCAGCTGTACATGTTGGCCAAGACACCATCTTCGACTATAACGACTTTCCAAGGGTACGAGATAAATGGGAATACATTTTACACGATCGCCCAAGATAAAAAGAGCACCAACCAAAACAGTGGTGTCCGCTTTGATGCAAGCAACCGAGAATGGGCAAAAGGTCACATATTATGGTTACATAGAGGAGATATGGGAACTTGACTATGGACCCTCCTTTAGGGTCCCTTTGTTCCGTGCAAATGGTTCAAGCTAACGGGAGGTGGGGTAAAGGTGGACCAGCAATACGGAATGACAATGGTGGATTTCAACAATCTTGGTTACCTTGACGAACCATTCGTCCTAGCGAAAGATGTCGCTCAGGTTTTCTATGTGAAGGACATGAGTAGCAAACCGAGGAAACGGAAAGATAAGAAAACGATCAGTACATCATGCGATGATTTAAAGCGCCACATTGTTCTTTCAGGGAAAAGAAACATCGTGGGAGTGGAGGACAAGACAGTACATGTCGGAAGATTATAATATGTTTGCTGAAATTCCGCCCTTCAAAGTGAACACCGACCCAAGCATTAAGTTAAATGATGAGGATGCTCCATGGATACGGCACAATCGTAAGCAAGCAGGGACACAAGGGAAGAAATGATGTGTAATAATTTATTATTGTACCAAACTTTGTTGAATGAATCATGTGAATTATATTACCCGTGATGTGTTTGGTGTCCATTTTCGAATGATTCAATTGACTCGAGATAGCACCGATGATACATGAAATTTGGAGTGACTAAGTCATACTCCTGCATACATGAAATTTGGAGTGACTAAGTCATACTCCTGCATACAGAAATTTGGAGTGACTAAGTCATACTCCTGCATACATGAAATTTGGAGTGATTTAGTCATACTCCCGCCTAGGCATATAATATGCATACTCGTAGTCTTCATAGCCGCCGCCGTTGTACCGGTAGTCGTCGCCTTCTAAGTTGCCGGCGTCGTCGCCGCCGCTGCTTGTCGTCGCTGCCGTCGGGCGGCGCTCGTGGCTCGAACCGAGGGTAGCGCAGGCGGGGATATCGCCGGCCGTGATGTAGTCCATGACGCTCCGCAGAGTCCGGCCGTACCACCATAGCCGACGGCCGGCCTCGTGGAAGTTTCCGTGGAGGCGGCACCGTCCTCCTCATACCTGGCGAGCGCCCTCTCACGCCGATTGATGAAGAAGGCGTCCCAAGTATGCTGGTTATCGGGATGCCAGCGGGATTCATCCGCTGCTCCGGCGTGAGGTCGAGGTAGTAGTGATTCGTGATGGCCGCCCGGCGCGCAGCACCCCGAGGGACGGAGGGACCGGCACGCCGCCGGCGCTTAGGCTCCAGCCGGCGGGGACGCGGTAGCCCGGGGGGCAAGGGTAGTTCGAGGCGCAAAGCTCCTCCACCCGCTGGTAGGTTAGAGTGGGTGCGGTGGAAGCCATGAGAGAGTGATGAGAGATTGTAGAGATGTGATAATGCTGGCCAAGCCGGGCAACATATATGTAGTGAGAAATGGCGGGAAAAATGGGAGCGGGAAGACAGGAGGCGGGAAGAAAGTGGCGGGAAGAAACAGGCGGGAAGACATGGAAGAAATGGCGGGAAGAAAGAGGCGGGAAGACATGGAAGAAATGGCGGGAAGAAGAGGATTCCGGAGCTGGTCATCTAATCTTTAGTCCCTACTGGTGGGTGCAACCGGGACTAAAGGTGGTTTTGTATCATCTAATAAACCGTTTCGGTGGAATAAGGACGTATCGCTCCTCGAAAAGACAAAGGCGGCCGGAAGAACTGGCAGGGAAGATGGGGCCGGCGGAAAGACAGAGGCGGGAAGAGGGGGCCGGCGGAAAGACAGAGGCAGAAAGATTTTTAAATGAATTAGTTTTATTTTTCTGAATTTTTTGATATATTATTTGTATTTTTAAGATTTTTAAATGAATTAGTTTTATTTTTCTGAATTTTTTGATATATTATTTGTATTTTTAAGATTTTTAAATGAATTAGTTTTATTTTTCTGAATTTTTTGATATATTATTTGTATTTTTAAGATTTTTAAATGAATTATTTTTATTTTTCTGAATTTTTTGATATATTATTTGTATTTTTAAGATTTTTAAATGAATTAGTTTTATTTTCTGAATTTTTTGATATATTATTTGTATTTTTAAGATTTTGAAATGAATTAATTTTATTTTTCTCGAATTTTTGGATATATTATTTGTATTTTTCACATTTAGAAATGATTAGTTTTATTTTTTTGAATTTGTTGATATATTTTACACATTTAGAAATGATTAGTTTTATTCTTCTGAATTTTCTGAATTTCGCAAAGGCCTTTAGTCGCGGTTGGCCTGGCCAACCGCGACTAAAGCTCATTTTCCGCGGGAACCGCAAAATCGGGCGAAAAATGGGATTTAGTCGCGGTTGGTGTTACCAACCGCGACTAAAGGGTAACCTTTAGTCGCGGTTGGTAACACCAACCGCGACTAAATCCCCTCCCCTATAAATACGCGCGGGCGGCCCGCGCAGATTTCACTTCGTCTTCTCGCTCGAACCGCCAGGCTGCCGCTTCGTCGTCCCGCGCGCTCGTCCTCGCCGACCGCCGCCCTCGTCGCCGCCGTCGGCCGCCGCGCCTCCTCCTCGTCCTCGTCGCCGCCGTCGGCCGCCGCGCCTCCTGCCTGCTTCTCCCCGTGTACGTCGTCGTCATCTGCCGGCGCCCCCCCCCCCCCGCCCCGATCGAACCCCGGCCTTGCACACGCCGCGCCGCCGCACGACGCCGCCGCGCGCCGGAGTTGCGCCGCGCGCGCCGCCGCCAGCCGCCGCCGCCGCAGTAGGGGCGTGCCGCGCGCGCCGCGCAGTGCGCCCGGCCGCCGGCAGAGAGGAGAGAATAATGGCCAGGGCGCGCGCGCCGGCCGCCTCTCTGGCCGATTTTTTTGTTTTTTTAATTTGTAACTTTTGTGTTTTTTTTTAACTAACTACTTAACCAAAATTAACATAATAAGAAAAAAATAACTTAAGAAAAAAATAACTTAACCAAAATAACTTAAGAAAAAAATAACTTAACCAAAATAACTTAAGAAAAAAATAACTTAAAAAATAACTTAAGAAAAAAATAACTTAACCAAAATAACTTAAGAAAAAAATAACTTAAAAAATAACTTAAGAAAAAAATAACTTAACCAAAATAACTTAAGAAAAAAATAACTTAACCAAAATAACTTAAGAAAAAAATAACTTAAAAAATAACTTAAGAAAAAAATAACTTAACCAAAATAACTTAAGAAAAAAATAACTTAATTGGCATGTTTGGAATTTGGAAAACTTTTGTGTTTTTTTCTAACTAACTACACGGGAATGTTAACTGAAAAATTGACTCTCGCTCACCGCCACCGCTCTCTCGGCACCGCCACCGCTCTCTCGGTCACCGCCACACCGGTCTCTCGGTCACGCGGTTGCGTCCCCGCTTTCAACTCGCCACCGCCACCGGTCTCTCGGTCACGCGGTCACCTGCGTCCCCCTTTCGCCACCGCCACCGGTCTCTCGGTCACGCGGTCACTGCGTCCCCCTCTCGCCTCCATCGTCGCCCTCTCTCTTTATATGTAGAAGAGATGTGATAATGCTGGCATATACACAATTAATTTGTTTTGACTACATGTTTTCGGGACTCGACATATGGCGGACGATAGAGCTGACCCGATTCTGGACAACTATGATCCGGACGCTGAAGACCATATGTTCGGCATCATAAAAGGCGATATTCTATATGTGCCGACCGGACAAGAAGAAGATGATATCTCTTCTTATCCGAACCCGGACGGTGAAGATGAAGGGCGCCGTCGGCAAGATGATGCCGAAGAAACGTCGCATAGCGACGATCTTGAATTGGAAGTAGCAACCACCTCCGCGCCGAGGTATATATATACATTGAGCCTCTGGTGATACAAACTAACTGATTTGAATAAATATGTGTGTACTAACGCGCGCGACTCTCTTTCTTATTTTAGCCCTCGGCCGGATCGTCGAAAAAATCGAGTACGTCGTCGTCAAAGCGTGGCGCAACCAAGACGATGAAACCAAACGAAACATGCACCATCGAGGTTGTCGAGGAAGCAACCGGCAGGCAGCCGGAGCCCAGCAAGAACGCCACCAAGTTTATCGGCCAATGCGGAGCCGTTGTTAGAGACAACGTCTCGATCACCGTCCAGGAGTGGAATGAGCCAAAGAAGGCACGTCTTGGTTTCACTTTTGTCGATAAGAGAACAAAAAAAGATTGCTTCAAGAAGCTTATAGAACATTTCGTTCTACCTCCGGAATACCGCAGATACGATGAGGCGGGTAACAAGATTCAGGAAAACAAGGAGAGGTGCAAGCTAGTCAAACAGTTCGCTCTTTCTAAGATGGCCGACGCATTCGGAAATACAAGCAAAAACTAGGCCATGACTTTGTCAAGCGGGGCAAGACTCCGGTTTTCGAAGGACAATATGAGAAACTGCAACATGATTGGCCAGAATTTGTGAAGCAAAAGAAATCGGAGCAGTTCCTTGAAATGTCGAAAAAAATAAGAAGAATGCGGCCAAGAAGGAGTACAATCATATTATGGGGCCAGGAGGGTATCGCTTTTGGCAGCCTAGGTGGGAGAAGATGGAGAACGAGCCGAGGGCGCGAGGAATCCGTCCAGGTACGGAGGGATGGGACCCAAGGGCCAAAAGCTGGTGGTACGGGCATGGGGGATCGCTGAACCCGGAGACAGGGGAGTGTGTTTATCAGGGCAAAATAATTAAACCCACCCAAAAGCTTATTGAGGCAATGAGGGATGCTCAAGAGGGGAGGATCAAGTTCAACGGAGAGAACGACGCCACGACAAAAGCCCTCGGGAATCCTGAACACGGAGGACGTGTACGAGGCATGCCCGGGGACATTCCGTGGAAAGTAGGGTTCCCCGTAACGATGACCCGTACGGTTACGAAGCCGTAAGAGAAAGATGGATCGGGATGCAGATGTTGTGGCGAAGTTGGTAACGGAAATGGAGGTGATGAAGAAAACCGTGAGTGTACTAGTAGCCGAAAGAGATGCAGCTCGGGCGCAGCATGAAGATCATCCAATGGATCTCGGAAGCCAGGAGCAGAGAAGAAGCAGCGTGGCTTCCACGGAGGCCCCACCGGCTGGTGCACCGACGATCGAAATTACTGCACCGGAGCCTCTGGTGGTCGAAATTACTGCACCGGAGCCTCCTCGCTACCCCGTGGACGATATAAAGGAGATGAAAGCATGTCATCTGTATTATCCTATCGGGAACATGTCCATGAAGGTAGCCATCGGCGGTGCTTTACCACCTGGAGCACTCCACCACAACAACCCCATTCGGGATGGCTATGCTCGTGTCACGGTGGAGGACATAGTCCAAGGGTTTGAGGACCTGGACATTGACATTGCTACACCTGAAGGGGCGACAAGACTTGGAGATGTCAAGCGCCAGTTCATTCTATGGCAGAAGAAGTTTATCAAGTTTCCAGGCGAGGCGCCAAGGCAAACAAGTCCACCCCCCTCCGGTGGTGGTGGCGGCGGCGGTGGTGGTGGTGGTTCACCTACACCTCCTTCACGTCAGCCGACGCCGTCCCCCAATTCACCTCCGGCGGGTAAGCAGACGCCGCCCCCCAGTCCTCGTCCGGCGGGTGATTAGACGCCGCCCCCCAATCCACCTCCGGCGAAGAAGCAGAGGCAGTCTTGGGTTATTAACCCGGAGCCTTATGTACCTGCAACCACAAAGATACCAGAGCCATCACTAAAGCCTCTCACCCCGAGGCCTTATGACCTTAGTGTGGAGCAAAATGCAGCGGTCGTGGCTGCTCAGCATGAGAAATGGCAGGCGGACTGCAAGAAGAAAAGAGAGCCCGAGCCCAAACAAGTATTTTCTGAGAAGGAAAAGAGCTGGGCTAAGTCATTTTTGAACACACCGTCCCGGGCCGCGAAGAATCCGCTCGACGACTATGAACGTGAACTTCGTAGTCAAGCACTCGCGGTCGGGGGAAACAAGTTGCCCAGCTCGGGGAACAAAGTAAACGGTCGATCGCCCCGCTCATAGTGAAAGCCGCAGGTCCGGAGGACGATGCCCCCGATGTCATAGCAGCTGCGGCAGCACGAGGGATTGACCGTAGCGAGAGCCAAAGAACAAGCGGCAGACTTAGGTCTGACTCTTCGTGCAGCATTAGGCCTTGATGACGTGGCAATGAAGGACGTAGTATTTGCATATGTGAAGGATGGTCCTCTCATCGAGCCTGCGCAGGAAGAGGATCTACCTCGACAAATGAAAGGTCTGCTAAATTGGTACAAGGGTTACATAAAACTTAAAAACACCAGAGAATATATTTATGCGGAAGTTAGACCTGAGCATCACTTCAAACATTACTATATAACAATTCATCGGAGTGAATTGTTCCAGCTGTTCAATCTGCGCGAGCTCGACAAATCTATCATCAGCTGCTATGTTACGTAAGTGATTTATTAATTTCTACCCTATCTCGTTCATTGCCCGCACTATAAATATATATATTGTCCTAACTATCTTGTTGTGTACGCTATTATGCGAGAATGAAGAAGCGGGAAATGCGAATAAGGCACACCCATGATGTTGGGTTCATTGACCCACAAATCGTTAATTCATATGTGTTAGAACGCCACCCCAAAGACGTGGAGGATGACCTGTGGCGGTTTCTTACAAAACAGGAACTCAAAAGTGATATTCTATTTCCTTACCATTTTGGGTGAGTGTTTCTGTCTTGAGCACATTCTCTTTTGTTTACTCCATGCATGGTATGTGGCTAATCGATGAGTTATGCATGATCGTGCATGTATCGTGTCCGCAGGTTCCACTGGATTCTACTAGTAATTCAAATTCAGAACTCCACGGTTCTCGTCCACGACTCTCCGAATATGGATACGAAGCTTTGGGCCGACATGAGAAAAATGATGCAAAAGTAACTACTTTCATTCGTTTGCGCTCTATATCGATCGGCCTATTTCATTCATCATTTCCTAATATCAAGTAACTAATTAATAACTCTCTTGTTCATTTAATTTTCCTTGCCTCGTAGGGTTTGGAGACGGTTCGTAGATCAAAAGGTCGGTGAATTCAAAAAAGAGCTACATTTTAAAATGGCAAAGGCTGCGACCGGGGATATTCAGCCACCGGGGACCAATCTATGTGGATACTATGTTTGTGAGAGGATCCGGAGATACACCACTGAGCGGCAGCCGTCCGAGAACAACATCGGGAGGAATAACCTCCGGACGACGCTTACTCCGAAGCTCGCTTCCGACCACTTCAAGAGGAACTAGCTGGATGGTTCGCCGGAGAAGTCATCGATCCTAGAGGAGAACACTATGTAGAGGACGTAGAACTTTATATGCACTAAATATGTATGGAAACTTGTTCAAAATTGTATATGGTCATCCGATATTGAATATATATTGTATATTCCTCTTGAATTCTTTTTGGTTCTAATTTCAAATTTGTTTGAAATTGTACATTCATATGCATGTATGTAGTACGGTAGAATATGTGAAACTCCTTCAAAATTAAAACCCAAAAGAAATAAAACAATACAAATTAAAAACAAACCAGATTTAGGGGAGGGGGCTAAACCCTAAACCCTGCGGAGGCCTTTAGTCGCGGTTGGCCGGAAGAACCGCGACTAAAGGTCCTCCGCCCTGGCGCTCGCCTGCCGCCCACGTGGACGGGCCTTTAGTCGCGGTTCGTAAGGAACCGCGACTAAAGGGGGGCCTTTAGTCGCGCCTAATTGGTCGCGGTTGCGCAACCGCGACTAATGGCAGTTGCCAACCGCGACCAAAGGCCATTTTTCTACCAGTGGGTATTCTGTGTTTGGCTGATTTCCCACGATGACGACGGGAGGAATACTGATGGATCGTTGCCCGGTTGATTTTCTTTGCTGCTTTTTGATTGGTGGCAGTCCGATTTGCCCATGGCAGCAGGGGGAATAATGATGGATTGTCGGCCGATTTTCTCACGGCTGCAGTCACAATAAAATTGCTAAGGCTAGGCCCGAGTGGATGTGCGAGTGGCTAGGCTCTGTTTTAGAGATTTGTATTGTGCTTTTAGCATATAACAGATAGATGCCTGAGTCGCTCCGCGTGACGGCCGGGAGAAAACCTAAAACCGTGCCGCCACCACCCCCCATCCCCCCTCCCCTCCCTCGCTGCCGTCAAGGGGCGCGACCAGGCTAAGCCTGGTCGGCGTCGACGGCAGCGGGGACCTCTCGTCCTCTCGCGCGCGAGGGTTGGGATGCGGGTCTTCCTCCTCGGGCCAGGGCGTGGCCCTCATGTCGGGGGCCTCGGTGGCGGCGCTCGAGCTCGGCTCGGCGGCGGCACGACGGATGACGAGGTGGTGGTTCGCGCCCTGTTGGTAGCCATGCCGGCGGCGGTGGTGGTTCGCGCCCTGTTGATAGCTAGTTCTTCTATTGCCTGGAGTTTGCTGGATCGGTGGTATTCGGTCGTGCGCACCCATGTTTTTATTCCGACCGTTTAGTTCTGGAGGGAGCTGCGTGAAGCTCTGTTCTGTGTTGACATCAAGTGACAGTTGGTCCATGGTGAAGTCAAAAGAAGAGAATATCATGTAGGCCGGATTGAAAAACTAGCTAATGGAGGTTCAAGTCTCTGCGCTGTTGAGGGACTTGCTTGGTGTTCCGGGCTTCACAGCAGTGGTATGAAAGTGGGGGCGGCAGCACATGTGAAGTTCGGAGTCTTACCTTTCAGGGTAAAAAAGGTCTGGCCTTAACTGGTTGTGCCTGGCAATATCCTTATTGAAGGCATTGTTTTGAGAGCGAAGACTATCTTCAGGGTGAAAACCTAAGATCTTTGATCGGACGACGAAGGCGCTGGTGTACTGTTTCCTTATTGGAGGCGTCGCTTTTGGAGAGTCTGAATTTCAGGTGTTGTCTTGGTGGTGGATGTATTGTTATTGCTAGGGCTGGAATGTTGTAGCGGAACTTTTATTTCTTTGTTTTCGTTTTCTCTTTGTTGGTTGTGTGCATCCGTAATGTTATTAGGGCATTGCGTTGTTGAAGAGGCTGGATGTAATTGATATCTTTTAACATTAATATATTATGTTTATCAAAAAATATAATAGATAGATTAGAGAAAAGGTTTTGTCCTCCTTACAAAAGAAAGCAAATAAGGGCAATGTACAATAGTGATATGTTAGAGTGCCACGTAGGATAAACGTTGAGGTGGAGGAACAAGAAAGCTGAAAAAATGGTGTGTCTTCTCTTAATCAAGAGATGATCTTTTAGCATAATTTATCTCACCACAAATTTAGAATATCTAGTTAGTAAAGATAAGATTAAAGAATAACTCATTGTACATTATATTTTATTGTCATGTCTAGATTGTGTGGCATGTTAAGATAAAGCGGGTCTTATCAATCATTGTACATGCCCTAATAATGCAGTGCGAATCCAACGTCACATGCACGGGAAGTGCATGGGACGATCGTTGCGCTCACTCCGGCCACAGGCCTGCACTTTCCGACAGCCGAACTCGCACGAAAGTTTTCCTCAAAACTCACACGAAAGCCCATAAAAAAACGAGGGGCATGGTTGGTGTGTCTTCTCTTAATCAAGAGATGTCTTCTCTTAATCAAGAGATGTACAGTACAAAGATAAGGTCGTGTGTATGCAAAATGATTTTACACGATTTTTTTTTTGCGTAGAAGGCAGGAGCTTTATTACTCAATAGTAGGGTTACAATCACAAGCTACAAAGTCATAAAAAACGAGGGGAACAGTCAGATCAAAGCCGGCTGAACTGTCCCACTCTCGCATGAGTAGCTAAACAATCTGCAACTCTATTCTGTTGACGATCTACTTTCATGAGAACAAGCTCCCTTGAACCATTGATGACTTGTTTCAGCTCCATCACAAGTTTGGTATGTGGTGATCGGTCCAAACCTTCCTCCGAGTCTTTAGGATAGCTGAACTATCAGATTGTACAGTAGTGGTGCGTCAGGTACTGAAGAGCCAACACCAATCCTTCCTTAATTGCTAATAGCTCAGCTTCATATGCATCAGTAAGATTTTCGTAGGCCTTGCATGCTGTCATCAAAACAGCTCATGTGTGATCACAAACGATACAACCAATACCAGCAGAGCCATTAAATTGGAGAAAAGATTCATCCACTGTTATTGCTACCCAACCAGTAGCTGGTTTGGGCCACGTAGTTGTGGTGACCCGGCATACCACTGCATGGTGTAGTATGCAAGTCTGATATAACACCAATGAAACACTGTTCCACTAGTATTATATCGCTCAGAGTGGTACAACAGAAACATATGCGGGTCCAAGGCATGTCTATAGAATTACACACAGACTCTGTTACATAAGATCATCACAGCCTCCTACTTTACAATGAGGTAAAACTGCAAATAAACTCCAGAAGAACGACTCGTAGTCTAATCCTATCACGAACTCTACTTGTAGAGTATTTAACTAGCTATAGAGGCTAAGAATAGATTCTAGCTAAATAGGAGCTAGGTTTAGGAAGCTAGTTCCCTTCTATTGCTAATCTAGGTTTTCTCCTTGTTGAATGTGGTATACGACTCTCCTGACATGGTCCTGTCCCTTGAAGTAGTTGTTGACTCCTCGGCCTTCGAGTTGCACTGTAGATCCTCCTTCGCTGCCTCCATATCTAAGCAGGGGATTTAAGAGTGGGATGAGTACGAGCGTACTCAACAAGTTCATTTTAGGAAAGAGGTGTTTAATGCACTAGCTACAGCCACAGACCAGAAAGTCATAGGCAATGCAAGTTTTTGTAAACATTTCTTCAAAAGGTTGCTTTTATTCTGAAGAGCTATGTCCGTCGGCCTTCACCGGTTGACTAGAACTTCATGGAGTTCCTTTCCGGCAGCGTTCGCAGTTCCATATCCCGGAACAGGGAGTGACTGGTCACAGTTCGTTACACTCTGCAGAGGTGTGTTTCTTTACCCATAAGAGATCTTAACCTTGGTGCCAACCGGGTGTACTTTCCGTTCACACTTCCTTTGGTGTGAGGCCCGGTATAAGGTCCTAGCCGTTCATATTCCTCCGCTACCTCGCACACCCACCCTTTGTTGCATGCCCCGACCCTGGGTCCTCGTCGGTCCCATTATTCCCGTAATTTCGGGGTGGACCCCGACCACGACAACGGTTTGGGACTCGTTAACCAAACTCCTTCGCCGGTAGCTGCAACCCATCATAGACCGCATTACCGTGGGGAATTAGAAGGGGATCCCCACCCTCAAGTTGTTCCGCAAGCCGCAACCGCTACGGTAAGCACCTGCTATACCGTGGGGAATTAGAAGGGGCTCCCCACCCTCAAGTTGCTCCGCAAGACACAAGCTGCTACGGTAAGCGCATCCGTTGATGTACGAGAGGTGGAAATACAATTGGCTACTCCGTCCCACTCCAGATCTTATGGTGAACACGAGTTTTACGGCACAAGAATCACTGGACGACATTTGTTGTTTAATCCTAGATGGATATAAACCCTTGCAATGGAACCTCCACCATATCAACACATACCATGGTTCCATTGCCCACCACATAGTCATATTCATAGTTATGAAAATAGTTCTTTTGATTTTCATGCAAGAGTGATAAGTATAGTACTTGGCAAGTAATTTGGTAAAAATACTCAAATGACATGAGCAAGCGATGAACTTGCCTTTCTTGACTGCAAGATTATGCAGACAAGGTCTTCGATACGCAATAACTCCAAATTCTGAAATAGCATCATCGTCCGGTAAGGACGATGTTTAAAGATTGGCAAGGATGCAATAATGCATAAGTATGATATGCACTCGCTCTAAGCGTGACCTAACCCAGATGATTTAGGATTAGTGAGTTGAAATGATTTGTTTAGAGTGTGTTGCACTTTTAGATTGATTCACAAACAAGGTTCTTATTCGAGTGTGATTACTTGGTATCCTAAACATGTGCTTGCAATATATCATAATAATAGCATTAATAGCACACAACAATAACATTTAGTAAAATCCTAACATGTAATGAATAGTGGTTGGTTTTAGCACTCTATGGCATGGTTAATGATTAATTATCATATACTTCAAAAGAATAACTTTTGAAGAACATGTTCTTTGATAAAGAACAAGTATGATAATTAGGGTTGTGGGGTTCTATGGTTTACTATGGTTTCCACTGCTTCTGGAGTAAGTAGTAGATGGATCACAACAGTGTTGGATTCATTGACATCTAGGGTTTGTAAGGTTGGGTTAAGCCTAGGCTGCCTAAGCAATTATTTATTCAGGGCTGCTATCAAGGTTGGTTCATCTTGCTGGTGATAGCTAGCTAGGGTTTATAGGTTCTATAAGGCAGGGTTGATGATGATTCTTTATTTACTTCAAAAGAATAACTTTTGAAGAACATACTTCTTAAATAATAAGAAGTATATCAATTAGGGTTGAGGTGGTCTAGATTTTATTGTTGGTTCTATTAAGTAAGGAATAATTTGGCTCCTAAATAGGAGGGTTCATAAGTATCCAATACTAGTAGGGTTTAGTGGAATATGGTTAGGTGATGCTCAGGGTTTGGCATAGTTGCTCACGAGGTTCATCACAATGGTGTGATGCTAAGCATGGAGGAATAAGGATGATGGTTTTGACAGTAGAGACCAGGGTTTAAAGTTGGTTGATCCTACTTGATCAACAAGGTTTAGTGATATGCATACATGGGATACTAATTTGCTAGTGATAGGGTTCTACATTTTATGTAGACATAGGTATGTCTTTTAGTTGCTAATGATGGCTCTATGGTTTGAAATAAAGTACCATGATCACCTGTTCTAACTTTGGTTTTAGGTTAGAAGTAATTTAGGTTTCATATTTATTATTGGAGCTAGGGTTTGGTGCATAATTGAATTAGGGTTTTAGGGTTTTAGGAGTCACATGAAATGATGAGTTCCTGGTTCTATTACTTATGAAATTAGGGTTTTCTAAATACCCTAAAGTTCTAGAATTAACAACTTCACTTTAAGGTTGAAGTTATTAATAACTTTAAAATTAATATTGGATTTGGCATTTTATTATTTTCAATGAGTTAATAAATAAGGTAATTATTATTTAGGGTTTTAAATCCTCCTAATAAGGATTTAATAAGTTAATGGTAAAGGAAAAATTAATTTTATTGTTTTCCTTATTTACTTACTGGTTTTTATTTATTTTATGAAATTTTTACTAATTATTGAATTTTAATTGAATTTGGAATTAAATTTAAAGGCTTAATTAACAAGTATTAAATAATTAAATTTTTATTAAAAAATAAAAATTTCATTTTATATTTTTATTGGATAGATTTTTCTTTTATAAGAATTTTGATATGTCATTTGTATTTTTCTGAGCTTTTATGAATTTTCTACAATTATTTGAAGTTGCAGGTATTATTGAATTTTGAAATAAAACGAAAAGGCTAAACGCACCCGGGCTAACCTACACGCAGAGACTGACCAGTGGGCCTGTGGTCCACGTGGACTGCCACGTGAGCGTGGACTGGTCAAAATAGAAACCATGTCCAGGAGCTCACGGTGGCCGGCGGAAGTCGGCGATCGCCGTCGATCCGGACTCGCGCGGACGGGGGGACCGGGCGGGTTCGACTCGGGGCGACACGGTGAGAAGTTCGGTGGCGGCGCCGCCCGAATAGGTCACCGGAGAGTGGCCGGCGGCGAGGTGCCGCGGCGGCGGAGAGCGAGGGACACGGTGCGGCGGTACTACGGGACGCAGGTGAGTCGGGCGAGCATGCGAGGGGACTCAAGAGCTCACCAGGGTTACGCCGGGCTTGACGGCGAGGTCGGAGCGGCCTGAGTCGCCGGAATTGCTCGATGCCGGCGCCGGAGAAGACGGGCTCGTCGGAGGTGATTCCGTTCGCGGCAGCTCGATTCTTCTTACAGGCGGAGCTAGTCGAGGACGGCGGTCACGTAGGTGGTCACAGCTTGGCCTAGGGAGGTTTCCACCGACGGCAATGGCCGGAGGCAGTACGGGCTAGGGTTTCGGTGGGCAGAAAATTGAGACGAAGAGGAAGAAATCGAGCAGCTAGGTTTCGTCGCGGTATTTATACGGAGCTTTGGAGCATGCCTCGTCACACTGCCAGTGAAGGAGAGGACGCCAGCGAGGGGGAGAAGGAGAACACGGCGTCGAGGTGGCTTCGGTGCACGGAGGGGATGAGGACGACCCCCTCCTCGATGATTTTTTTTTATGAAGAGGTACGTGGGCTGCGACGGGCTGTGCTGGACTGGGTCGTTCTGGGCTGCTGGTGGACTATCTTTGGTGGGCTGCTGCGGCCAGGTGAGGTCCAGGTAAGGTTCTTCCCCTCTTTCTCTTTTATTTCTGTTTTCTTTTTCTATTTATTGTTTTCGGATTTCTAATTTGAATTCTGTTTTGAATTCTCTTTTTGCAGGTTTTTCTTATTTCAAGTTGATGGAACTAATAAGAATGGTTAATAGTAATATTGTTGGATTAGGGTTCTATATGTGTGTATAAACACATAACACATAGTTAATAGTATTGGGTTGAGGATAGAATATTTCATATATATATATATATATTTGGATTTTATACTCCAACTATAAAAGGGTTCTAAATTATTTTCCAAAAGGGCCTTACTAATTATCTAGTGATGATTATTGTTTCTTATGGTACTTCTTTATAAGAAATTATCTGCAAAGTAAAGCCAACTATTTGGTTTCTTATATAGGATTATAGTTTTATGGCATGATCTCATGTGCTCCAATATTTATTAATATTGGAGATTAAGTTTGGTTTGTTCCCATGGCTATTGGTATTACTTACTTAAGTCTTGGAATTGAATGATTTGAGTAGATCTTACTCCACTTAGGAGAATTTTATTTGTTTGAGAAAATAGTTGGGTGTGCCTAAGTTGGCATGGGTTGAAACTTATTTGTAGCTTAGGTTTTAGTTGTGATCACCCAAATGATACTCAAACTAGGTTTGAGATTTAATTCTAGGTTATAGAGATGGGGTGTCTCCATATTGTATGTGTTAGGGTTTAATCTCCCCTAACCATGGTAAGGTGTTTACTTGTTTAATATTTCATGTGCTTCCCTAATTACTAAAGATTTGAGAATTGGTTTTATCTTCTACCAATTAACTTCTTTTATTACTCCCAACTTATCATTAAGGTAACTACATTGATTTAAGTTCTTTTTATAGTTAACTTTGGTCACATGGATTTATGGTTTCTCACTACAAAAAGTATAGCGTTTAACTCTAAGGTTCTCTTGGGTTCCTTAATTTAGGAAATATATACATGGTAGGATTCTAATTGTGAGCACCTAGTGGTTCACAAGTGAAGGTTGGGATATAAGTCTAGGGTTGCTTACTAATGATCTCCCCATAATTTCATGTGGTGAATGATATCTACTTATCATATTAGGGTTTATCTGATCCTCACATATCTCAAGAACATGATCATGATTAGACATGATCAACTTGTTCTTGATATCAATTCCTCAAGTTCTTAGATTTTATGATTATTACTCAATTTATAATGATCAAGGTTTGGCTTCCTAAGGTATCTCTCCTGAGTTAGGTTTCTCACTTCTAAGATCAAGTATTGTCTTGATCACAAGGGTATAATATCTCTCTTATAGTTTCTTGGGTGGACGTGGCTATGGTTGTCTCAGTAGACTATATCCCAGGAGAATACCGAGATAATTACTTAGAGTTATTCTCAAGATATGATGATATAATCATCATGTTGATTGGTTAATTATCTCCCTAAGGTTCAAGTGTTGCCTCAACTACTTATGTGTAGCTCCATCGCTTGAGCCCACTCATATAAGAATAGTTATTCTAGGGTTTATGGTGTACTTACAAGATCTCACTATGTATGAAAGGTTAAGTCTTCACCTAGATGACTTAGTTGAGTTAGTCTCTACTTTCTTTTACCAATTCATGGCTATAGTCTTGTTCCATTTGATATTAGGTTATCCCATCATTTCAAAGTGAAATGGTTTAGGTCCTGATACTTTAGTTCAAGAATTGTTCTTGATTCTTAATTAGGTAAAGCTAGGATTGATATGAATGCTCTCTCTCATTTGGGAAAGACTTCAATACTATCCTAGGGTTCCTCTTGAGGATGATGTTGTGATCATATGGATATTTATATCCAAGGTTTGCCTCTAGGTTTGATGTATAATAATATGGAATAGAGAAAGATATGTATTCTTTGGTTGGATCTCCTTGTCTTGTTTCCAAGGATGAAGTGAAATGAATACCATGAGGTTCATGGTAGGATCAAGGATTAGTTTAAGACATGGAGAAAATAAGTTAGGAATAGTTACTCCAATTATTGTTACTTGACTTCCAATTAAATGGATGTTCATATGTTGTGGCAAGGATTACCATATTATAATCTTTTATAAGATCAAGCATTAGATCATTGAGTAAAGTGTTGTTGTGTTGATTATAAGTTCCATTTGATCTAACCCCTTAGATCAAATCAAAACAAGGTTTTAACAAAGTCACATTGAGGTTTATAGCGCTTGACTTGATGAGATACCTCAATTCCACCAAGGTCAAGTGAAACTTCGATTCTTGTGTATTGTTTTACTTTAAAGCGCGAAAATTCCCCAGATTTTCTATGCATGAATGCAATGCACACATCTGTTTCCTCTATTTTTGTAACCCCATTATCTGGGATATTACAGTCTCTACCCCTTAAACTAAACTTCGTCCTCGAAGTTTGATCTCTCTTAAGTTTCGGAGTGTGGATCTGACTTGTGCAGACTATTTTTTTTTTCTCAAACTCCGTGGTGATCTCACTGGATATAATTGAATATATCCCTTGTCCAGATTCTTCCTGGAATCCATTAGAGTTTGTCTCCGAACCATGGTTCTTACTTTGATTCTTTGATTTCTTCGAACTCTATAAGCTTGTTTCCTTTCTCATTGAAGATTCAATGATTGAGACTTCTTCTGGTGCTGCTGGTCTTATTTGAAGGCTAAATTTGATAATAAACTCCTAATTGCTAAATAGGTCTTTGTTTTCCCTTACTACCAAAATTGCAGTAATGGTACTTAATAAGGTACTAACTATGGAATTGGTCGTGATGGTTTATTTTTCTAATAATGGATTAGACTCATTTAGTCCATCCAATCATGGTTTATAGTTGACACCTATAACTATTTTGGGTTATTTAGGTTCCATGAAAGGAATCTTTCTATTAATGCTAGTGGTTACGGTATGGTCAATTTCCTTCGGTCTTTGGGTCTTCTTGAGCTTTATTTAGTCTCCTACAATCCTTCATCCAACTTCCTTAGCCTTAATTTACTTGGGCTATCATACTTCTGAGTAAATATTACTCACTTTCTCAAGCTACAGTCCACTTCCTACTTCCTCGAAGTATAAACTTCGGCTTCTGGTCTGACATCCTTCTGAAAGTAATATCCAACAATCTTATGAAAATAAGATCGAACTTCCTCTCAGTTCAGACCTTCTTCATCTATCTTGCTCAAAGTATTTAGTCATTGTACATCCAACTCAATATTTTACTCTACCCCTTAGAGTTTTCTTATGGTCTTCAACTCCTTTTCTTCCAACTATCGGACTTATGGTTGGAATATTGGTCTGGTTCTAACTTATGGGTTGTACTCTTCTAAGGTCTTACGAAGGATATCAGTGGTGTATCCACTCAATTGTGGACCTCCAATGTGAATCCTTCGACTAAATGTTTATAGATCATTGTTATTTGGCTAATAAGGTTTTATTTGTTCACAAACTTTTGTTACAAATAATTAAGTCGTGGACTATTTGTAATACCAACTGGTACCAGCTGTGGTTATTATACCAACCGTGGCTATTTGATATCTAAAAATGGATTCTATTATAGGTTCTGATCAACTGGACGAGACATCTTCTACTTTATCTCGCAGTATTGATCTTATTCCAATTGTGGTCTTCTGATATCGACTATGGTCTTCTTATATCTGTTATAGTTTCATATGTTATCTTCCTTCCTTCAGGGTTTATTTTGCAAGAAAACCACTATGAATATAGTATCCAAAGTGATTTCCCATGCATTCCCTCTTCCATAATGACTATGGTTCTTCATTTACTTCACCATAATCATCATATTTCTCACCTTCATGCTCCTCATGTACTAAAGTACTCCTCTGTTGAGGCAAAGCATGAGTTTTGATTTATACTTCCTTCAGAGTATTGTGGTTACTTCCCACAACTTTACTTCCTTTTTCTTATGAACCTTCATCTTGTCTTCAGAATCTTCAGAATTCGTCACTTCCTCACACAAATACCATTACCCTCTAGATCTATAGCACCAAGTAAGAACTTGATATTGCAACATGCATTTGCATATCAAGGTCAAACTTCATGTATGGATCTAGTCAATCAATGAAAATCCAATAAAATCCAAGAAGATTCAGCTTTGTGTTTATAGTACACACCATCATAAGCCTGGACAAAATAATTGAGTAAGACATCTCTAAATATCAGGCTCTGATGTGTAGTATATAACACCACATAATATAGGTTTATATCGTGATACTTAGCACGAATAGATGGGATTCTACTATTTGTCTCAACTTTTACCTTAATTGCACATTTGCAATGAGATAAACTTGAAACAAAGTGGTTTAGGATAGTTGTGGTTAACCTATTTTCCTTTGGAAGTACTAACTTAGCTTCCATTTTGTTGAGGACTACTTCACTGATATGTCTGGTTCTAACATCACTATTCTAGATACATAACTATTGAAATATAGCTCCTATACTTCCCAGTGTTTCTATCATAAGACTATGATCATGATGTGCTTGGCACACTTCCCATGGTTTTGGGAACCCAATTCTTGCACTATTGTTTAAACAACTGGCTTATTATTGTTCTCCTACTAAATATTTATGATGTTGTACTTCATCACATAATGATTCTCAGGTGAATCATATATGATTACCATCACTATCATGTAAGTAGACAAATTTTTATTCCTATCACTCTTCCTTACCTCCCATGATTGACTCATCATGGTCTATACTATCTCATATAGCTTATATTTATCACTTACTATCAGTTGTTTCACAAGTTTGGATAGATTTTACTTACCCATTACTTGTCTTGGTATTCACCTTCTAATAGGGTATTACACATATCTTCATTACTTGATATCACTCCTATTACAGGTCTGCATAACTTTTACTTTAACTATAACAAGTGTTGGTACACATCTTCCAATAGGATATCTTCCTTATGGTTGTATCCTCTCTTTGGACTACCATGTATTGTATACCAACTGTGGTCTACTCATGTATTGTTTTGAGAACTTAATGGTATGCTACCGACTTGGGATTAGCTAACTAACTTCACTTAGGAAAGATAGGTCAGAAAGGTTGACTCAAGTGTGTCAGGATTATTCTCAAGTGAATATCCATCTCGAGTCATAAGAAGATTTGGTTTAGCTAAGACCACTTCCTATAGACACTACCAATCCTATAGGTCTCCTTTAAAGGGTTTTAATCCTAAGGTCAAAGCATTTGCTGCGATACCAAGCTGTGGTGACCCGGCATACCGCTGCATGGTGTAGTATGCAAGTACTGATATAACACCAATGAAACAACTGTTCCACTAGTATTATATCGCTCGAGTGGTACAACGAAACATATGCGGGTCCAAGGCATGTCTATAGAATTACACACGGACTACTGTTACATAAGATCATCACGACCTCCTACTTTACAATGAGGTAAAACTGCAAATAAACTCCAGAAGAACGACTCGTAGTCTAATCCTATCACGAACTCTACTTGTAGAGTTTTTAACTAGCTATAGAGGCTAAGAATAGATTCTAGCTAAATAGGAGCTAGGTTTAGGAAGCTAGTTCCCTTCTATTGCTAATCTAGGTTTTCTCCTTGTTGAATGTGGTATACGACTCTCCTGACATGGTCCTGTCCCTTGAAGTAGTTGTTGACTCCTCGGCCTTCGAGTTGCATTGTAGATCCTCCTTCGCTGCCTCCATATCTAAGCGGGGGATTTAAGAGTGGGATGAGTACGAGCGTACTCAACAAGTTCATTTTAGGAAAGAGGTGTTTAATGCACTAGCTACGGCCACGGACGAGAAAGTCATAGGCAATGCAAGTTTTTGTAAACATTTCTTCAAAAGGTTGCTTTTATTCGAAGAGCTATGTCCGTCGGCCTTCACCGGTTGACTAGAACTTCATGGAGTTCCTTTCCGGCAGCGTTCGCGATTCCATATCCCGGAACGAGGAGTGACTGGTCACAGTTCGTTACACTCTGCAGAGGTGTGTTTCTTTACCCATAAGAGATCTTAACCTTGGTGCCAACCGGGTGTACTTTCCGTTCACACTTCCTTTGGTGTGAGGCCCGGTATAAGGTCCTAGCCGTTCATATTCCTCCGCTACCTCGCACACCCACCCTTTGTTGCATGCCCCGACCCTGGGTCCTCGTCGGTCCCATTATTCCCGTAATTTCAGGGTGGACCCCGACCACGACAACAGTTTGGGACTCGTTAACCAAACTCCTTCGCCGGTAGCTGCAACCCATCATAGACCGCATTACCGTGGGGAATTAGAAGGGGATCCCCACCCTCAAGTTGTTCCGCAAGCCGCAACCGCTACGGTAAGCACTGCTATACCGTGGGGAATTAGAAGGGGCTCCCCACCCTCAAGTTGCTCCGCAAGACACAAGCTGCTACGGTAAGCGCATCCGTTGATGTACGAGAGGTGGAAATACAATTGGCTACTCCGTCCCACTCCGGATCTTATGGTGAACACGAGTTTTACGGCACAAGAATCATCTGGACGACATTTGTTGTTTAATCCTAGATGGATATAAACCCTTGCAATGGAACCTCCACCATATCAACACATACCATGGTTCCATTGCCCACCACATAGTCATATTCATAGTTATGAAAATAGTTCTTTTGATTTTCATGCAAGAGTGATAAGTATAGTACTTGGCAAGTAATTTGGTAAAAATACTCAAATGACATGAGCAAGCGATGAACTTGCCTTTCTTGATCTGCAAGATTATGCAGACAAGGTCTTCGATACGCAATAACTCCAAATTCTGAAATAGCATCATCGTCCGGTAAGGACGATGTTTAAAAGATTGGCAAGGATGCAATAATGCATAAGTATGATATGCACTCGCTCTAAGCGTGACCTAACCCCGATGATTTAGGATTAGTGAGTTGAAATGATTTGTTTAGAGTGTGTTGCACTTTTAGATTGATTCACAAACAAGGTTCTTATTCAGGTGTGATTACTTGGTATCCTAAACATGTGCTGCAATATATCATAATAATAGCATTAATAGCACACAACAATAACATTTAGTAAAATCCTAACATGTAATGAATAGTGGTTGGTTTTAGCACTCTATGGCATGGTTAATGATTAATTATCATATACTTCAAAAGAATAACTTTTGAAGAACATGTTCTTTGATAAAGAACAAGTATGATAATTAGGGTTGTGGGGTTCTATGGTTTACTATGGTTTCCACTTCATGCGGAGTAAGTAGTAGATGGATCCCAACAATGTTGGATTCATTGACATCTAGGGCTTGTAAGGTTGAGTTGAGCCTAGGCATCCTAAGCAATTATTTATACAGGGTTGCTATCAAGGTTGGTTCATCTTGCTAGGGTTTATAGGTTCTATAAGGTAGGGTTGATGATGGTTCTTTATTTACTTCAAAATAATAACTTTTGAAGAATATACTTCTTAAATAATAAGAAGTATATCAATTAGGGTTGAGGTGGTCTAGATTTTATTGTTGGTTCTATTAAGTAAGGAATAATTTGGCTCCTAAATAGGAGGGTTCATAAGTATCCAATACTAGTAGGGTTTAGTGGAATATGGTTAGGTGATGCTCAGGGTTTGGCATAGTTGCTCCTGAGGTTCATCACAATGGTGTGATGCTAAGCATGGAGGAATAAGGATGATGGTTTTGACAGTAGAGACCAGGGTTTAAAGTTGGTTGATCCTACTTGATCAACAAGGTTTAGTGATATGCATACATGGGATACTAATTTGCTAGTGATAGGGTTCTACATTTTATGTAGACATAGGTATGTCTTTTAGTTGCTAATGATGGCTCTATGGTTTGAAATAAAGTACCATGATCACCTGTTCTAACTTTGGTTTTAGGTTAGAAGTAATTTAGGTTTCATATTTATTATTGGAGCTAGGGTTTGGTGCATAATTGAATTAGGGTTTTAGGGTTTTAGGAGTCACATGAAATGATGAGTTCCTGGTTCTATTACTTATGAAATTAGGGTTTTCTAAATACCCTAAAGTTCTAGAATTAACAACTTCACTTTAAGGTTGAAGTTATTAATAACTTTAAAATTAATATTGGATTTGGCATTTTATTATTTTCAATGAGTTAATAAATAAGGTAATTATTATTTAGGGTTTTAAATCCTCCTAATAAGGATTTAATAAGTTAATGGTAAAGGAAAAATTAATTTTATTGTTTTCCTTATTTACTTACTGGTTTTTATTTATTTTATGAAATTTTTACTAATTATTGAATTTTAATTGAATTTGGAATTAAATTTAAAGGCTTAATTAACAAGTATTAAATAATTAAATTTTTATTAAAAAATAAAAATTTCATTTTATATTTTTATTGGATAGATTTTTCTTTTATAAGAATTTTGATATGTCATTTGTATTTTTCTGAGCTTTTATGAATTTTCTACAATTATTTGAAGTTGCAGGTATTATTGAATTTTGAAATAAAACGAAAAGGCTAAACGCACCCGGGCTAACCTACACGCGAGAGACTGACCGGTGGGCCTGTGGTCCACGTGGACTGCCACGTGAGCGTGGACTGGTCAAAATAGAAACCATGTCCAGGAGCTCACGGTGGCCGGCGGAAGTCGGCGATCGCCGTCGATCCCGGACTCGCGCGGACGGGGGACCAGGCGGGTTCGACTCGGGGCGACACGGTGAGAAGTTCGGTGGCGGCGCCGCCCCGAATAGGTCACCGGAGAGTGACCGGCGGCGAGGTGCCGCGGCGGCGGAGGCAGGGACACGGTGCGGCGGTACTACGGGACGCAATTGAGTCGGGCGAGCATGCGAGGGGACTCAAGAGCTCACCAGGGTTACGCCGGGCTTGACGGCGAGGTCGGAGCGGCCTGAGTCGCCGGAATTGCTCGATGCCGGCGCCGGAGAAGACGGGCTCGTCGGAGGTGATTCCGTTCGCGGCAGCTCGATTCTTCTTACAGGCGGAGCTAGTCGAGGACGGCGGTCACGTAGGTGGTCACAGCTTGGCCTAGGGAGGTTTCCACCGACGGCAATGGCCGGAGGCAGTACGGAGCTAGGGTTTCGGTGGGCAGAAAATTGAGACGAAGAGGAAGAAATCGAGCAGCTAGGTTTCGTCGCGGTATTTATACGGAGCTTTGGAGCATGCCTCGTCACACTGCCAGTGAAGGAGAGGACGCCAGCGAGGGGGAGAAGGAGAACACGGCGTCGAGGTGGCTTCGGTGCACGGAGGGGATGAGGACGACCCCCTCCTCGATGATTTTTTTTTATGAAGAGGTACGTGGGCTGCGACGGGCTGTGCCTGGACTCGGGTCGTTACGGGCTGGCTGGTGGACTATCTTTGGTGGGCTGCTCTGCGGCGGGTGAGGTCCGAGTAAGGTTCTTCCCCTCTTTCTCTTTTATTTACGTTTTCTTTTTCTATTTATTGTTTTCGGATTTCTAATTTGAATTCTGTTTTGAATTCTCTTTTTGCGAGTTTTTCTTATTTCAAGTTGATGGAACTAATAAGAATGGTTAATAGTAATATTGTTGGATTAGGGTTCTATATGTGTGTATAAACACATAACACATAGTTAATAGTATTGGGTTGAGGATAGAATATTTCATATATATATATATATATTTGGATTTTATACTCCAACTATAAAAGGGTTCTAAATTATTTTCCAAAAGGGCCTTACTAATTATCTAGTGATGATTATTGTTTCTTATGGTACTTCTTTATAAGAAATTATCCGCAAAGTAAAGCCAACTATTTGGTTTCTTATATAGGATTATAGTTTTATGGCATGATCTCATGTGCTCCAATATTTATTAATATTGGAGATTAAGTTTGGTTTGTTCCCATGGCTATTGGTATTACTTACTTAAGTCTTGGAATTGAATGATTTGAGTAGATCTTACTCCACTTAGGAGAATTTTATTTGTTTGAGAAAATAGTTGGGTGTGCCTAAGTTGGCATGGGTTGAAACTTATTTGTAGCTTAGGTTTTAGTTGTGATCACCCAAATGATACTCAAACTAGGTTTGAGATTTAATTCTAGGTTATAGAGATGGGGTGTCTCCATATTGTATGTGTTAGGGTTTAATCTCCCCTAACCATGGTAAGGTGTTTACTTGTTTAATATTTCATGTGCTTCCCTAATTACTAAAGATTTGAGAATTGGTTTTATCTTCTACCAATTAACTTCTTTTATTACTCCCAACTTATCATTAAGGTAACTACATTGATTTAAGTTCTTTTTATAGTTAACTTTGGTCACATGGATTTATGGTTTCTCACTACAAAAAGTATAGCGTTTAACTCTAAGGTTCTCTTGGGTTCCTTAATTTAGGAAATATATACATGGTAGGATTCTAATTGTGAGCACCTAGTGGTTCACAAGTGAAGGTTGGGATATAAGTCTAGGGTTGCTTACTAATGATCTCCCCATAATTTCATGTGGTGAATGATATCTACTTATCATATTAGGGTTTATCTGATCCTCACATATCTCAAGAACATGATCATGATTAGACATGATCAACTTGTTCTTGATATCAATTCCTCAAGTTCTTAGATTTTATGATTATTACTCAATTTATAATGATCAAGGTTTGGCTTCCTAAGGTATCTCTCCTGAGTTAGGTTTCTCACTTCTAAGATCAAGTATTGTCTTGATCACAAGGGTATAATATCTCTCTTATAGTTTCTTGGGTGGACGTGGCTATGGTTGTCTCAGTAGACTATATCCCAGGAGAATACCTGAGATAATTACTTAGAGTTATTCTCAAGATATGATGATATAATCATCATGTTGATTGGTTAATTATCTCCCTAAGGTTCAAGTGTTGCCTCAACTACTTATGTGTAGCTCCATCGCTTGAGCCCACTCATATAAGAATAGTTATTCTAGGGTTTATGGTGTACTTACAAGATCTCACTATGTATGAAAGGTTAAGTCTTCACCTAGATGACTTAGTTGAGTTAGTCTCTACTTTCTTTTACCAATTCATGGCTATAGTCTTGTTCCATTTGATATTAGGTTATCCCATCATTTCAAAGTGAAATGGTTTAGGTCCTGATACTTTAGTTCAAGAATTGTTCTTGATTCTTAATTAGGTAAAGCTAGGATTGATATGAATGCTCTCTCTCATTTGGGAAAGACTTCAATACTATCCTAGGGTTCCTCTTGAGGATGATGTTGTGATCATATGGATATTTATATCCAAGGTTTGCCTCTAGGTTTGATGTATAATAATATGGAATAGAGAAAGATATGTATTCTTTGGTTGGATCTCCTTGTCTTGTTTCCAAGGATGAAGTGAAATGAATACCATGAGGTTCATGGTAGGATCAAGGATTAGTTTAAGACATGGAGAAAATAAGTTAGGAATAGTTACTCCAATTATTGTTACTTGACTTCCAATTAAATGGATGTTCATATGTTGTGGCAAGGATTACCATATTATAATCTTTTATAAGATCAAGCATTAGATCATTGAGTAAAGTGTTGTTGTGTTGATTATAAGTTCCATTTGATCTAACCCCTTAGATCAAATCAAAACAAGGTTTTAACAAAGTCACATTGAGGTTTATAGCGCTTGACTTGATGAGATACCTCAATTCCACCAAGGTCAAGTGAAACTTCAGTTACTGTGACTGTTTTACTTTAAAGCGCGAAAATTCCCCAGATTTTCTATGCATGAATGCAATGCACACATCTGTTTCCTCTATTTTTGTAACCCCATTATCTGGGATATTACAGTAGTGTTTTTCACCACCACGTTTTTGGCCTGAACAGGTTCCTGAAGGCCAACAACACTCTTCCCCTTCTCAAGATCTCTTCCATCTGGTTGTTTTAAACACATAAGGGAGTCCATATAGCTGCATAAATACCGTCTCGTCATCCCCACTGGCGGATTCGGTTTGTCTTGAACTGCATCATTACGTAACTTCCAGTTCTGCCAAACCAACATCATACTTCTCGCGCGTGTATGTTCATTTGATCTAGCCAGCAGGTCTAACAACCATTCATGGCCAGTGTGCAACAACTCTTCTTTCTCCGGCAACTCCCAAACTTCTCACATTGCCTCCAATACCATTGCTGAGCTAGGACGGGAGATCACCGCATGGAACGCATCTTCGGCCTCCATTCCGCATTGTATGCATGTATCAAGTGTCGCCATAGTAGGCAGTCCATCAACCGCCAACCTCCAAGCACATATTTAAACCTTCTATGGGATCTTTGCCTGCCACACAACTTTCCAAATTGGTCTAGCTCCATCTGGCCTGTTACTAGATGCTACACCCCTGCCTCACATAGATTTTCAGTGACTGCCAAGTGATAGGCACTTTTGACAGTAAACATCCCATTATACTCTGGTTGCCATGCTATAAAATCACCTTCTTCTCTCCTTGCTGTCTTGATTTTCAAGATCAACTCGATGTCCTCCTGTATCATATACCTCCTAAGGAGCTCCTCATTCCATGTGCCAACACCCTGTACCGTTACGGGCTCCTTTGATTCATATGATTTTGTGTGGGAAATGTGTATCATTTAGATTCTATGAAAAAACCTTCTATATAAATTGTTTGATTCATAGGAACATATCGGTAAGAATCTTATAGGAATCTTGCAGTATAAATTCTATAGAAAAAAGCATTAGCTCATGTCGCATGAAAAATTCTTTTCTTACAAATAAACAAATTTCATTTTTCTATAGGATTCTATTAGACATGACATATCAATCCTATGTTTTTTCCTATTCCTATGTGTTTTCTATCATACGAATCAAAGAAGTTTCACATAAGTTAGGGACGACCAAACCTTTGTAAAATATCCGCCTTGATAAGAGCATCTCTGTCAGAAGGAGAAAACTTTACTCCCAAGAAAACGTCTGTGGGAGCGGAGAGAGGAGGTATTGGGTGGTGATTGTTTATCTTCTCTAGCAGATCACGAATATCCACTCCCTAATTTTAATTTAGTCTACTCTGCCGTGTGAACCCCACCTCATCCTCTTCCTCAACCCAATTTCTCAAATCTTTCTTTCCATAGCCTTCACGTCCACATGCCTTCCCACCTCCGTACGCTCCCTATCCCCCCCTCCCCCCCCGCTCGGATGAGGTCAAGGTCCCTTGCCAACCCTGACCATGGAGAAGCAGACTCGCCGGCGAGGATGGGGACGAAGCGCTGAAGCGACGGACCTAGAGGGCGAGGCGTCCGGTTTGATGGTGGACCTCGGGAGAAAACGTCATAGGGGACGAGGAAGGCCACTGAAAGGCTCGCGCACGTACGTGTTAACACGATGTGGCCGGAAGTTCTCATGAAAGCAGTTATAGCTACCCGTGTGCGAGCATTTTGGCTGTTGGGAGTGAGGAAAAGAGGGAAGATATATGGGAGATAGGGGTCTCACACAATTTTTAAAAGGATTTGGCGGTTTTGGAACTTTGTTGGAGCACTGTTTTTGTCTATTTTTATGAGTTCGATGGTTTGTAGGAATTGGGAGCTAGTATTCTCCTTCTCATGGAGATGCTCAAAAGAGTATTACATGTGTAGTATATGGCTGCGACAATTACTTTGGGACATATGAAGTATTATTTTGTTGTACAAAGTGCAAAATACTCCACGTGCATGCCTCGTATGAATACTTATAGGTTTTTCGATAAAGGATGCTTTATTATTTTGAAAAGCAATTACATACAGCCTCTGCATAACCAGGATACACACAGCCGTTTATATGTCTCAAGTCATAAGTCGAAAAAAGGCGAAATACATATCGGAACGATGAATCATATGACGCCTAGGGTGTGGGTGGAGCTTCAATCCGTAGACTATGCTGCCACCCATGTAGAGAAAAAGTATCCCTCGCCGTAGCCTCCAACCGTGTACAAACCTCCATAAACAGGTCTCGGTTCTCCACTCGCTGAAGAGGTAACCACAAACGGAAAATATCTGTACATATGTAGATGACCTGCAAAACGGAACAGTTTTTGTCATTAAAAATCTTGTCATTTCTACATAGCCAAAGCGTCCAGATAACTGCTAGCGCCCCCACCCTAAGGAGCAACTTAAACCTTGAATCGATAGCATGAAGCCAATTACCGAAGACATTGGCTACACTACTCGGAGGATACAGGCTAGACGCTACTTGGGTGACTGACCATATAGATCTCGCAAATTGGCATTGGAAGAACAAGTGTTTGATAGTTTCTTCATGATGACAAAAAACACACCGTTTACTTCCATGCCAATTTCGTTTAACAAGATTATCTTTGGTGATGATAACTCCTCGACGAAGATACCATCCAAAAAATTTAATTTTTAATGGTATTTTCATCCTCCAATTTTTTTTATTATTATCAAATGGTATATCAGAATGTAGGATCACATTGTATAATGGTTTTACTGAGAAAGTGCCATCTACATGTAGATTCCATCTAAATTCGTCCGGTCCAGTTGATAGTTGTGTAACTTCTAACCGGTGAATTAGGGAATTCCATGCCACTAGCCTTTGCCCTAGCAAGACCCGTCTGAATGTCACATTTGGAGGTGAGGTAGCCATTACCGTGGCAATGGTATCACCCTTGCGACGAACAATGCTATACAAGGCAAGATACTGTTCACTTAAGGGTGCATTGTCTAACCAATTGTCTTCCCAGAACCGTATCTGTGCTCCATTCTTAATCGAGAAAGTACCATGGAGAAAAAGACATTTTTTATCGCCATGAGACCAGCCTAGAAGTGTGAATCCCCAGGTTTCCAAACCACTTGGGATAGCGTCTTCGAGCCGATATATTTTCTCCGAAGAATAGTTTGCCAAATCCCATCCTCGGTAAAAAGCTTAAACAACCATTTACCAAGAAGAGCTGAATTCTTGATCTCCAGGTCATGAATCCAAGCCCGCATTGATCTTTGGGACAATAAACTATACTCCATTTAACTAGTCGATATTTCTTTTTCTCGTTGTCCCCTTGCCAAAAGAATCTGGATCGATAATAATCGAGTTTATGCAAAATTCTTTTCGGTAGCAGGAAGAATTATAACATATACAGTACCATATTTGTCAGCACTGAATTAATGAGTACCAATCTTTCCCCAGGGACAACAATTTGCCTTTCCAGTTATTAAGGCGTTTTTGTAATCTTTCTTCCACAATTTTCCATTCAACCATTGTAAGTCTCCGATAATGAATCGGAATTCCCAAATAGCAAATAGGAAATTGGCCTTGCCCACAACCAAACAGCTCTGTATATAGAGTCGTATCATTTTAGGCATCGCCGAAACAGAATAATTCACTTTTATGGAAATTGATTTTTATTCCCGACAACTGCTCGAACGCCGCCAAAATTAATTTGAGGTTGCGAGCTTTTTCGAGATCATGATCCATAAATAAAATTGTATCGTCGGCATATTGAAGGATAGATAAACCCCCATCAACCAGATGTGGGATCACACCTTCAATCTGACCATCAGACTTGACCCGCTCTATGAGTATAGCCAGCATATCCGCTACAATGTTAAACAACATTGGAGATAACGGATCCCCTTGGCGTAACCCTTTTTGTGTTTGAAAATAGTGGCCGGTGTCGTCATTAACCCGGATTGTCACACTACCTCCATGCACAAAATCATTTATTAGAGCACGCCATTCAGGAGAAAAACCTTTCATCCTGAGTGTCTGCTGAAGGAAAGACCACTTGACTTTATCATACGCCTTTTCAAAGTCTAATTTTAAAATAACCCCATGCAGTTTCTTAGTATGCATCTCATGTACCGTCTCATGCAAAACCGCCACTCCATCCAGGATATTCCTTCCTTGCATGAAAGCGGTCTGTGAGGGCTGGACAACATGGTCCGCAACCGTATTAATTCTAATGTTGGCCACTTTCGTGAAAATTTTGAAACTTGCGTTTAAAAGGCAAATAGGTCTATATTGTTGGATCTTTTCTGCCTCGTTAACTTTCGGTAATAAAATACTTATAGGTATATAAGTGAAAAAGTAAATGGAAAAGTGAAACGAAGTACACTAAATGTGGAACAGTCGCTTTTCCTTTGAAAGAAGGAAAATACTACTCCCTCTCCTAAAAAAATGTCGGAAGGCACAGTCTAATTATGTTTTCTAATTAGCCCCTTTTAGATTAATCAAATTGTTTGGCTGCATATGTGATCAACGGCACCCATCAACAAACCAAACTCAGCTCTGAAGAAATCATATGTGCAGGTTGTGGACGAGCAAGAGGGAAGAGGAGGACCCTAGACCAAAGTGGGTCCGTACCACGGTGAACATCGACGACCACGTCATCATCCCGGAGCTGGATCCCACCGCCACGTCGGCCAACCCGGACAGGGCCCTGGAGGACTACGTGTCGTCCCTGTCCACGCTTCCCATGGACCACTCCCGCCCGCTCTGGGAGCTCCACGTCCTCAACTTCCCGACCTCCGAGGCCACCTCCGCCGCCGTGCTCCGCGTGCACCACTCCGTTGGCGACGGCGTCTCTCTGCTGTCGCTCCTCATCGCGTGCACCCGACGTGCTTCCGACCAGTCATCGCTCCCGGCTCTGCCGACCACCGCTGGCCGCCGCCGCGCTGGCCCCGTCTAAGCCCTGTCGTCGCGGCCGCAGCTCTCGCCTTCTTGGGGCGCCCTGGCTGCTTTCTCCGCGTGGGTCGTGTCGTTTTTCGTGCTCCTGTGGCACACGGTGGTGGACGTGGCGTGCTTCGCCGCGACGGCGACGTCGATCCTGGGCGACCCGCCGACGCTGTTCAAGGGCGCGGAGGGCGTGGAGTTCCGGCCCAAGCGATTCGTGAACTGCACGCTCAGCCTCGACGATGTCAAGTACGTCAAGAACGCCGTAAACTGCGTATGTGAATTCTCATATCTTGGCTATCCGATATTAGTTAACCTCTTCGGAGTAATTAACTTCTGAAATGTAATTCTTCTCCCCATATGTACTTCTGCAGACTATAAACGATGTGCTGCTTGGAGTGACTTCTGCCGCATTGTATCTGTATTATTTAGGCATCTTTACAGTACTTTTACCACACCTAGGGAGAAGAGAGGTATGATTTGAGGAGAGGTCAGGATTAACCGGTTTAGATTAGGCCCAACAACCCAGTAAGACGTTGATAATAGGAAAAAATATTAAAACTAGCAGTATTTGGCTCGGCCCAACAATTGGATAACAGAGTTTAGGTCGAGAGCTAAGCTATATCGTGAGAAACGTGCCACAGGCGACCGCCGCCGGCATCGACGCCTCGTCTGCGTCGAAGGTGACCGATGCTGCCAACACCTGATCGGCCTGATCCTGCATCGCCGGCGAGCGCACGAGGTCGGCCCTGTCCTCCATCTCGGGCGACCGCCGCTGCCAGTGGATCGGGCTAGTCCTCATCACCGGTGAGCTATGCCGCCACCACGTCTACAACACCACCACGTCGAGACCACCACCAGTTCTACATCGTCGCAACATCCAGAGACGTCGCCAGGTACGTCTACCTGAAGGATCCTAGGAGAATGTATCTATTGTTCTGAGCTAATTACTCCAACACCATCTGTATTCCTTCATGTACTCCGTATTTGTCTTCAGAACAAAAATCTAGAGTACAAACATTATGTCCCTGGAAAATTTGGCCTCCTTTGTTAAATAATCCTAGCTACAAAGAAATTGAGAGAGAGATCAGGCGGTCCATGCCGGATCACAATGAACTGACATATGTACTATGCTACAGTTTCTATCTATGATGGCTTATTAAAGGGTCTAAAAAAGAGAAGCACCATCTCCAATGAACATTTCAACTATCGGAACAAAGGAGGTGTATATAGAAACCGAGCGAGCGATGGCACCACTGTTGTATGGTCAGATGCGTCCATTGCCAGAATCAGTAAATGAAGAGAGTCTAAATTCGCTTCTTCAACTGAATTTGTATTTTCATAGTATTCCTTCAGTGTTCTGGTCCAGTATTGGTTTTAGTTAGGCTGACAGGGTTACAAACGGATGAGAGGTAAAAAAAATCCATGCACGAGTTGCTCTCTTTTAACAAAAGCTTGCAAGAGAGGTGTGCAAGTCAAAAGATGCAACTTCCTGATAGGGCCTTTCTTGGTGGACTTGCTGATAGAATTCCATAATAGTTAGTTGATTTATATGATTATATCTGATAGAACACCACAAATGAATCAGAGACCCCACCTGACTGTAGATGACAGGAGACTTGTATGAGATGATTTGTAGGATTGCATGTAAATTTATTTATTATACTACAGTATGATACCATATAAATCCAGTACAGTAGTATTCTAGTCTGCTATGTTGACACAAAATCTATGGTGCTAATGCACAGTTATGAGTTGCTGTTTTCCCCTTGCTAGCGGTTACGCTGGCACCATGTTCACGCAGAAACCTGTAGTATGTGTTTTTATACATCTCCATCTGAGAAATTGGAGTATTATTACTGTAACTTACAAGATGATTATTACTGTAACTTACAAGACGATAAAACAGAAGCTCATTTGTTGTTCCTGAATCATGTACCACCCAATTGTGCCCGACTGTTATAGCTATGTACCAAACCTGGCCATATCTATTTTTGGCTCTCCTGCCTGACTTCGTGCGTCCCTCTGATGGCTCAAGCTATAGTCTTATGCATGATCAGTGAAATTTGACAAAAATAACTATGATATTATTTAAAAAATAACTATGTTGTTATTTGCAGTTGCATTATCTTCCTCACAGATGCGGACATGTCAACGCCAGGCCAAGGCTCCATGGCTGCCCCATCAGTGAAGGTGTCGACATAGCGGAGTGGCCTGCAGTTCCTGGTCATTCAACCCGTAATTTTAGAGTGAACTGCATTTTTAGTGTGTCATTTACACATTTTCAAAACCTGTCTAGGAACATGCATCGGTAATGCATTGTATATACTTCTATCCCAAGCGCATAATACTGCAAATCCATAGTGCATAGTACACTATGAATGGTATGCTTTGTATTTATCAGTTGAATCTGCTACCCTCTCAGTTGTATGTTTAACTTCAGTTTCTTCATCAGTTAGCAGAGCTACCAAGAGGACAATTGTGAGGTGCTCCATATCATGCTGAGGCAGCAACGACCTGTGGTGAGGCCAGCGATGAGGTACGCGCGGCCGGTGACGGAGCTGCTCGGAGGTCACCAACGATGTACTGGAGGCCGGCCACGAGCTTCAGTTTGTAGTCAAGAGTGTGATGGCTTCATGTCTTGGTTTGTTTTGACCCGTGAGGGCTAGCGCAGCTGACGTGCAACATATTACATGGTGGCAAAGTATTGAACGAAACTGTTGCATGCAATCCATTTTAGCATACAACTAACAGGTTTACGTACAACAATGGCTAGTTCTGAAACTTCACCTATATGATGGCTGTATTAAATATGCGGACATATGAAGATAAACAACTTTTCTGACCGGCTAGGAGCTTGTATTTTGTATTATCTGTAATTGGGCAGAATGAAGATTCAGCTAGCAACAATTTATTTTGGATGTGCCCGCAACTCAGAATTGAGTTGCTTGCATGTGCCATTAAGCAAAAACCATACACCAGAGCCAAGCCATGGGGAGTTTCGGTGTGCAATTGAACTAGTATTTTAAAAGTAAGATAAAGAGTACTCTGAATAAAAGATAACTAACTTAGTTGCAAGATTTCTCAATCAAACAGATTTGACAAATTAAAGTAAACACTAGTAGTACCAAACTTGATAAAAAAAACAGCTAGTCCGAAACATTATAAAATGAAGTAAACATTGGAGAGAAGCATAGAAAATTCCAATCATGCCTCCTCTGGAAAACCCTCGATGCTCAGCTTGGTGTGGAACTCCATCCTTCCCAGCGTCGCCCCGCAGCTCGTTGTCGCCCTCCAGAAGATCATCGCCGGCCGCGTGCAGCTCGTAGCCGGCCTCCCCGCAGCACGTTGCCACCTCACCATGATATGGAGCACCTCACAAGTCACAATTGTCCACTTGGTAGCTACGCTAACTGACGAAGAAACTGAACTTAAACATACAACTAACAGAGTAGCAGAATTAACTGACAAATACAAAGCATGCCATTCTAGTACACTGTGCACTATGGATTTACAGTATTGTGCGGCTGGGATAGGAGTATATACAATGCAGTACTGATGCATGTTCCTAGACAGGTTTTGAACATGTGTAAATGACACACTAAAAATGCAGTACACTCTAAAAATACATGCAAAGGTACAAAAGGATTAATGCACAGAGTTATGGTTCTAGCCTGATAGAGCAAATCACTTAAGACAAGTTGGCCTTACAGGACAAAGCTGAGCATGGTCTTGCACTTGACGATGTACAATCTAAGTACCACAGCGGTTACAAACAACAGGGGAGTTTCCATAGGCGGAAGCAGTACCATGTGTGATGGATTCAGATAGATTTCCTTGTCACTGGCAACCACTCTTGTTATACAGACATTATACTACAACTTTAGGAATTGTCTCATCAAGCAATTTATTTGAATCAACCAGAGGCTGCATATTGGAAAGCAGGTTGTAACAACGAGGGTACTAATTCCAAATATACTTAACTTTACTTATTAAGCACAAATCACTGCATTAAGAAGCAAGCACATACCTTGGAATCGGCTTCTGTCACCAAGTAGCCATCATAAGGGCAGGCTTGTGTTGTTGCTGCTACATAAGTCAAGCAAGGTTTGCAGTAGAAATGTGTGCACCTTTGCAGAGCCTCGTTGAAGTATATGAGTGTCCGGCAAACAGGGCAAAAATATTCACCAGGAAGAGATTGTATATTCAGATTACATTCATTATCGAACCCCATTGTATGGTCGCACTAACTTCTGTCCAATAAGGGTTCTGATACTTGCACATATGCTAATTTCATAAACTTGTGCCTTCAAAATGTATGAAGAGCTAAAACCAAGAATGTAACGAGAATACAATATGTCAATTACTCAAACTAATAAAAGGGAGCTCGGGCGGGGGTAGGAAGTACATCAGCAGGGTTGGCGCGCGGGCGGCGCATGCCGTGTGGGAGGGCGCTGCCAGCGCCAAGACCGTCAAGGACAGGGTGCAGAAGCAGTCGGCCTCGTCCATGGCGAGGACGACCGGGACGCCGGCCACGGCGCAGACAGTGGAGTCGGGGATGGGGATGGGGAGACCGAGATCCTCCACGTACGGCGATGGTGAGGAAGGCGGCCGAGAAGGTGGGGAAGACGGCCGAGGAGTCGCTGTGCAACGTCGTGTTCCTCTCCATCTGGGACGGTGATGCCGGAGTTGGGTAATGCATAGGGCGGCGGCGGCGGTGGAACCTCTCGCAGCAACGCTGAGGAGGAAACGAGGAATTCCCACGCGGTGTGGACGGCAGGGGTGCGCCTATTGATCGCTTTAAGCGGAATAGAGGATCGGCTCCGCTCACCTGTATTAGGAAGGACAGGCTTAAATGGGCTCGGCCCAATTAAGCATACCGTTTCGGATGCCGTTGTGGACTGTTTCGCACGTAGTGTTTCGTATCGATGACCGTTTCACGTGTAGGAATGACCGTTTCGCGTTACTTTCTCCATTTTGTCCTGTAGCTTTTCACACGTAATGTTTGTAGCTGTTTCTTTTTCCAAATTTTACTTCTTCTTGATGCACTCTATTTTACTGCTCCGTCTCAATAAAATGCAGACCAATTTTCATACTATTATTTTCGAGAACATTATGGAGAAAGTAGCAGTGCGAAATCAAAAAGAACGAAAGTCAGAGTAGTATTAAGTCTTAGGATAGAACTTTCGTTTTAGGAAAGTACCAATGCGAAAAATCAAAGTAGAAAAGTACCAATTGTGTATGTGAACATTTTTTAAAAAACGAAAAGGATTATCACCTCGAACAGTTCCTAACTTAAACAAATTCTAAAAAATGAACTTTTTTCCCAAGGTTGGTTACATGAAGGGATATCGATGATGAACAAAATTGCAAAAACATGAACGGTTTCCTTCTTTAAAAAATTTCGAGGACGAACGGATTTTCGAGGACGAACGGACTTGAAAATGTACGAAGTCCCACATTGAATTTTTTTGAACCTTGAACATTCCTATGAATTTCAACTACGAACGGTTTCCTCCTTGAACATTCCTATAACAGGAATGAATTTCACCTATGAACGGTTTCCGTTTTGGAACAATTTTGAAAAATGAACGCACTCCCACCTTGAAAAATATTTTTGAAAAATGAACGGATTACCACATTGAACAATTTTGAAAAGATGAACGGATTTTCCAAAAAGACATGAACAGATTTCCATGATGAACAAATTGCAAACAAGAACGGTTTTCTTCTTTAAATAATTTTCAACAGATAAACGGATTTCATAGGCTTGGTTACATGAACGGATATAGATGATGAATAAAAATTGCAAAAATCATGAACGGTTCCCTTCTTTTAACAGTTTTCGAGGATGAACGTATTTTGAAGGATGAACGGATTTGAAAATGTACGAAGTCACACATTGAATTTTTTTGAACCTTGAATATTCCTATTACATGGACGAACGATTTCCTCCTTGAACATTCTTATAACATGAACGAATTTCACCTATGAACGGTTTTCGTTTTGGAACAATTTTGAATTTTTTGGAAAAATGAACGGATTACCACCTTGAAACAGTTTCCAACTTAAACAATTTTGTAAAAAAAAAGTTGAACGGATTTTCCAAAAGACGTGAACAGATTTTTAGGGTGAACGGGTTTCTTTTTTAAACAGATTTCAAAAGATGAACTGATTAATACGGGTTGGTTACCATGAACGGATTTCCATGCTGAACCAATATCAACTATGAAAATTTCTATTACATGAATGGATTTCAACTATGAAATGGTTTCATCCTTTAACAATTTCCATCTTTGAACAAATTTGAAAATATACTAAGTCCCACGTGGAACATTTTTGAAAAACCGAAAAAGATTACCACCTCGAACAACAAATTCTAAAAAATGAACTTTTGTCCCAATATTGGTTACATGAACGGATATCGATGATGAACGAATTGCAAGCATGAAAGGTTTTCTTCTTTAAACAATTTTCAACAGATGAACGGATTTCACGGGGTTGGTTACATGAACGGATATAGATGATGAACTAAAATTGCAAAAGCATGAACGGTTTCCTTCTTTAAACAATTTTCGAGGATGAACGGATTTGAAAATGTACGAAGTCCCACATTGAACATTTTTGAACCTTGAAACATTCCTATTACATGAAAAAATTTCAACTACAAATCGTTTCCTCCTTGAACATTCCTATTACATGAACGAATTTCACCTATGAACGGTTTCTGTTTTGGAATAATTTTGAAAATGAACGCAACTACCACCATGAAATATTTTTTAAAAATGAACGGATTACCACGTTGAAACAGTTTCCAACTTAAAACAATTTTTAAAAAAGATGAACGGATTTTCCAAAGATTTCCAGGATGAACGGGTTTCTTCTTTAAACAATTTTTAAAAAGATGAACTGGTTAATACGGGTTGGTTACATGAACGGATTTCCATGCTGAACGAATATCAACTGTGGATATTTCTATTACATGAACGAATTTCAACTATGAACGGTTTCATCCTTTAATAATTTCCATCTTTGAACAAATTTGAAAATGTACGAAGTCCCACGTTGAAGATTTTTTAACCAATGTACCACCTCGAGCAAACAAAATCTAAAATTGAATGTTTTTCCCAAGGTTGGTTACATGAACGGATATCGATGATGAATATAATTCCAAAAAGCATGAACGGTTTCCTTCTTTAAACAATTTTCGAAGATGAACAGATTTTCGAGGATGAACGGATTTGAAAATGTACAAAGTCCTACGTTGAACATTTTTGAACCTTGAAAAACATTCCTATTACATAAAACGAAATTTCAACTACGAACGGTTTCCTCCTTAAACATTCCTATTACATGAACGAATTTCACCTACGAACGGTTTCCCATTTTGGAACAATTTAAAAAATGAACGCACTCCCACCTTGAAATATTTTTGAAAAATGGACAGATTACCACGTTGAACAGTTTCCAACTTAAAACAAATTTTAAAAAAGATGAATGGATTTTCCAAAAGAGAACAGTGTTTGCCATTTTTTTCTTTAAACAATTTTCAAAAAGATGAATAGATTTCACATGAACAGTCTTTGCCGTTGCGTATCATGTCGAAACAACTTTGGATCAACACATCATATTTCAAAAGATGAACAGATCTTTTGTTTGTGTAGAAATAACTTTGGATCAACACAGCATATTATGTATGGTTTAGTAGGCATTGATGAAGGTACAAAATGAACCATCAGAGTGATAAAGAAGTTTGAGAAAAAAAAGATTGTCAAGTCTTACAACAATAATTTTTGAAGGACGATCGCTACCAGCGCTAAAAGGAGAAACGAAATGAGGAGGCAAAAAAACAACTAAAAAGCAGACAATCAAGACCTCGTCACAAAAACTCTCAGGTTTCTCAAAAGTCGACTGAATCATGGGCTTTCCGACTTTTTCGACTCAAGGACGAACGAGTTCAAGGACGACACCTCCGCTTCAGTGAGACTCGCCTCGCGCCACAGGTGTTGCTGCTGGCTTTGTCCCCTCTTCAGCCGCCACCGCTGCTGGAGCCGGAGCCCCATCGCTCTTCACCTCGGGCTCCACCTTCTTCTTGCCGAAACACCTGCAAAAAGCCAACGCACACGGATTAGCCCACGAAAAAAAGAAATATGCTAAAAAGACCAGCATACTTTTCCAGTGTGGAGGAAATGGCAAAGACTGACCGATCACAAAACTGCATACATCGCAAGTACAAACTCTCAACCTGTCCTTGATTCAGTTTACAAATACAGGTTATATTAAACTCTGAACATGTTCTTGGATCAGTTTCCAATGCAATCTATGTTGAAATCTGAATCTGTTGTTGATTCAGATTATATGAAATCTATGCTAAACTGTGAGAAAGAAGAAATTCTTGATTCAATAATCGGTCAAGCAAAATGCAGTCTGAGTTACTGTTGTAATTCGAGGTGGAATCTGGGTATAATAATACACCTAAGTAAACTATACCATCATAAGTATTAAAGCTGATAGGGATTTGTGAGTGCAACAACAATAGATGAACAAACCGGACATGCTTACATGCAGACATAATCTCTTGTACGTAGAAGCTGCGACAAAAACAGAGCACTATCGTCTATGCTGAACTCTGAACCTGTCCTCGATACAGTTTACAAATGCAGGTTATGTTAAACCATGGAAGGCTTCTTCACAAAAAAACACACTGCCAACAAAATCTCAACTAAAAACCACGCTTTCTGGAACCTGAAACTACCTCCAATTATCAAAAAGAAATCTTACAACTATTAGATAAAGGGCTTCCATTTTGTTTTCCCAACCGGTCACTTACCCCTGCTTAGATAATGCCAGGCCAGGCAGATATAAGTTTTGAGCTCTACTCTGCTATCTAGATAACATTTTCACCTCTCCTAGCATAACAGAGATTTGCTATGGCATGACCAAGAGAAAGACTGAGATATGGTAGGGAACAACATGAGACTTGCATGACAGCCCATGCCAATTTCAGTTTCTAACACTACTGTGCAAACCTAGAAAACATTCCTTCAACAGTAATTCCTTATTCAACAAAGTGTTAAACAGCCAGATAAGGCCCAAAAAAAAAAGATCACAGAGCAAAATCCAACAAAAAGCCAAGTGAAACTGCATCTAATCTACCCTGCTCCTGTCTAAAAGCAGAGAATTATACAGACCAAAAAACAAGGATATTTATAAATAGCAACCCCTATCACAAAGTTTAAAAAATCGGCAGAAGGATAATAATTAGGCAAAACCAGAAACTGTTGAGGAAATCCAACAAGTGATGACATCCAGACAAGCCAGCAACCATACAAGTGATGACATCCAGACAAAGCCAGGTGAAAAACTTGCTTGTGCTGGCTGGCCCCATGTCAGTGCCACTAGCTCGAATTTGCTACCAACAAAAACATTTCAAACCATATTATCATACTCTTTCCAGGTTCAGGACCAGATGACATCCAGCAGATAAGACCACAAAAAACAGAGCAGCAAACTAAACGAACCAAACAGGCATATGAAAAGCACCATATATGATGGTTCATAACAAAAGGTTCAATAGAGCAGCCTCCTGACAGGATTCAAGGTTCAACAGTAGCCGTACTAACGGAATTCAAAGCTAGGTTCTTAGGCAGCAAGTGCACAGGTGTCCAGCATACCAGCACATCCCAGGAGCTAGCCATCACTACTACTACTACAAAAAGTTGAAAATCACGCCAGCACACGCGGAGGCGGGGCTGGCTCAGCAAAAGAACATCGAGCTCTTGACCTTCTCATGAAGGCGAGGCTGCAGCTCCTGCACTCTAAAAAATCCGCCTGAAGCACCAGCACTAATTTAAAAAACCAGATAAAAAAATCCCCCCCAACCAGCACTAGCACTAATCCACCCGAAGCACCAATTTCAAAACGAGATGGAAAATCCCCACCAAGCACCAAAAACCTAATTCCAAATCAGTAAAACGTACAAACTACACCAGCGCCTACGGGAAAATACATCCAAGAAACGAAAACGATCCAGAACTACACCCACACTCTACAGGAAACCCTAGACGGCCAAAAAAAGGTGAGACGGAAGGGGTACGGGAAATAGTAGACGAACCTTCGGCTGCCATCACCGACGAGACGAAGAATCGAATCGCCCGCCGTCGGGAGGGGAGGCGCTCCCGGAGAAACAGGCGAAGGAACCCTGCGCCGCCGCAGGAGAAGGACAAGGCGAGGTGCCCGAACCTAGCGAGAACCCAGCCCGAACCCAGCGAGAACCCAACGAGTAAAGACGAAACAGTCACAGAAAGTTAACAGGCCAGGCCCATTAGCGCGGGGAAAGAGCAAGGGGTGTGCGGAGCGCCGGATCCCTCCCGCATTGAGCGGAGAATAGGGATCGGGGGACGGCAGATCATGGGGCTGAACCAGTCTACTGAGCTGGGCCCGTCTATTGGGCCGGTCCGCCTACTTTTTTTTTTACTCATGTGCGAAAATTCCCCCAGGTATGTAACATACCTCTCAAGTTTTGGACTGTGGTATGATACTATTTGAACCATCAGATGGACGAAAATTAAGGGTTGTCATTCATTTGAGGGTACCACAAAAGAGCCCATTATTTACGGAAAACAGGTGAGCTCGCATAATTTGAGCTGTGGTTGTCGTTTTTTTAGATGCCCATTGTCTTGTTACTTCCATGATGAGATTGTTGTAACCAGCCTTAATTATGTTATTATGTTATAGGAGAAAGTAGCAGCAAGACCATCAAGGTGCGGTCCACTCTTCTTGTCAACCTAAGAAAGACGCCTGGCCTTCATGTAAAGAACCTTCCCAAGCACTATCTCCTCTCGGATCATGTTTCATTATGCCAATTGATTAATTCGTGTTATGCGCAGACGCTGGCTACTATGATGGAATCTGGCAAAGACAACGGTGCGTAGTGGGGGAATCGGCTCGGCTACATGATACTCCCGTTCCACATAACCAAGCACAAGGACCCTCTCGAGTACGTCCGGAAGGCGACCCAGGTTTCGTGCAGGAAGAAGAGCTCCATGGAATCGATCTTCACGTTCTGGAGCGGGTCGGTCATATTGAAAATCTTCGGCATTAAGGTACTGCTCCATCGTTTTCATAGTTTTCATCTTGATTATTGATATATAGCTTTGTAACCTGGCAGGCGGCAGCTTCTCTATGCTACGGCATGATGAGGAACACCACTCTGTCCTTCTCCAACGTCGCCGGGCCAACCGAGCAGGTGCTCTTCTACGGCCACCCCATCGTCTACATTGCCCCCGGCTCTTACGGGCATCCACATGTAAGTTACAATCAACATCTTGCCGATCGGGCTCACTATCTTTCGGTTTTGCTGCCTCAAATTATGTACTAGTACTGTATAATGTCTTCAGTTCTTTCATTGGTTACCACCGATCATTTTCTCTTGGAAAATGTGATATGTTCTTTATATACGGCTGTTAATCACTTGGTTTCTATGTTTACTACAGGCCTTAACTATGCATTATCAAAGTTACGCGAACATTATCAAGCTAGTCCTAGAGGAATTTTACAGTACCCGGTACTCCAAAAACTCTAGGATGGAGTACCAAGACGATCTGGCCGTCCGTGATCAGGGACAAGTGTGTAATGTAAATATATAAGAGTTAATATAAATTTTTGAAAGTGCTAAAAGGTCAATCTGCATGTTTACCCTCAACCCCGTGACGATAGCCTAGAACAGAGCAGCGCCGCCTCCCTTCTCCCTGTTCTGCGCCCCTGCGTCTGCCGCGATCGGCAACCCTCGCGGCCCTGCCTCCGGCGCCGCTCAAACCCTCGCGTGGCCATCCACTGTGCCGCCATTATCGCCCGCCTCGCGCCACGTCGATGACGTCCACCCAGCGCTGCTTCGCCCACGCACGTCTCCCAGCCCTACTCGGCCCCGGTACCCGTGAGCCACATCCTGCCGCACAAGTGCAGCTGGACGTCGTCGCCGCACGATACAAGCCTCCGCACTGGCGTTCTTGAACCAGCAGCTCGCCGCCGGCAGCCCCGACCTCCAGGGCGCTGTAAGCTGTAAGTACTTCCTCGACTTGGGTAATCTGGTAGAGACGGTGACCTTGTGTGTAGTTTGTAGATTTGCATAGCCATATTCGTATTGTTGATTCCTTCTATAGACTAGCATAATTAATTCTCGTACCACGCTGGGAGTGTTGGCTCATGAATTCCATTCAGTTCACTACTGCCTCTTGAATAGTTGTGTGCAGAATTAAATGTAGTTGAAAGGCAGGCATCAACTTGTATAAATTCATATTTTCGCATGGAATTAAGCTTGGGTGTACTTGGTTTTGATATTTGAACTAAATAAGTGTTGAAAAAGCCAGCAGTTTGGAATATATAGATCTTTTGCACATAGCAGGACATAGTTTAACTAATTTGGTGGCTTTAATCATGTATTTGCTGCTTGCATCAGGTTAACATTTTTTTGCTTATTGGTAACAATTAGATTACTACAACGTTAATCTCAATGATGCATACATATCATGAAGCTAGATTTATTTAGATGTTCAGAATGTGGCTCCTGCAACAATATGAATCAACTTTGTGGCTTATGAAGCTAGATTTGATTAGATGTTCAGATTGTGGCTTATCAAGCTAGATTTACTGCTAACAACTTTTTTGCTCGTGCAAAACACCAAATGAATTTACTTCATTACAGAAAATCTAAGTACATCTAACTAAACGTGAGACCATCTCATACGAGCTCTACATAAGAACTGCTCTGCAGTAGCAGCTTCAACTTAGAGGAAATGCCATGCCCATAGAAAATTGACTTGTTTCTCATACGAGCTCTAGTTGAACCTTATCTACCTTACTTTTGTATTACATGAGAGGTTGATCAGAGGAATTATAAGAGAGGTTCCTTCTACATTCAGTTTGGTTGCTTAAGATGGCACAGTTGACCCGTTTCTCCTTCAGCCTATGTGCTCTGTCAAGTTTATGGACAAGATGATATATACTGTCTGTTTGTTTCTTGTATTGGCAGTGAGACATGTTTCAGTTTGAAATTCTTCAACCTTCAGCCTGAGTGTTTTCATCGAGTCAAGCTTATGGACAAATGCATACTGCCTGTTTGTTCATTGTGTTGATAGTGAGACACGTTTCAGTTCAATTTTTTTGAATCTTCAGCTGTATTAGAATCAAATGAATATTGCATGAAAAGAAAGGGTTACATCATAGATAGTGACTACTCTACACAGTAGGAATCATTACACTAGCTACATACAATATTAGCATTAACCAGAAAAGTGTACAGTATTTCCTAGATTTGCATTTCTCGTCTTCAAGTCTCCTGTCTCCGAGTCTCTTGTCATGTGCTATGTGCTTCTACTTGTAATCAGACAGTTGTGATTACAATTGTAAAATGTGTTATTCCTTCTCGTTCACAAGATATAAAGATGAATCCATTGCATCATGCAGACTACTGTTTGAAGCCACAGTGCAGCATACTTGGTGAGAAGGTCCAGATTGACAAACTACAACCCTGCATGTCACATCAGACCAGAGAAAAGTTAGTACAATGCAATTCAAGAGGATATGTCAAAATATTGTGAGGAACAAGATCAAAGTACGAAAGATGTCAAAAAAACAGACGTGGTTCCTGCTCGACAACCTTCTCGCAGAAAAAGAAAAACTTCATAAGAACATGTTTCCGGGAGTTCAAGTCCTGAAAAGTAGATCAGCCTGACGGCACAACAAAGCAGTTTACTACTACATCCGTTTCAAAGAATAAGGCGACGCATATTTAAGACGAACTTTGACCATAAAAATTGAGCAACAAAATCTTGATTATATTATATGTAATTAGTATCATTGGATTCGTATTGAAAAGCACTTTTTAATGATACTAATTTCATACAAACAATCTTTATCTATTTGAAGTAAATCTTGGTCAAACAAAAAACACGTAAAACAAGGGCGCCTTATTCCGTGAAACGGAGGTAGTACAAACATTTGAAAGTTTCCTAGCCGATGCTGCATCCATAGGGACAAGAAGAACAATGCGGCAAAGGAGAGCCAGGATGCTGAGGGCTAGAAACAGTGCAAAGTGTAGGCTAGGTGTGGGTGGTGCCGGTGAAATATCAGACCCCAGCCGAGACTCGAGAGTGGCCAAATGGCTCCTGAGCTACATGTAGCCCATTTTTGGAGAAATTTGAGAACAGCATTTGAAAGTTTCAAAATAATCGGAACAAAAATTCTTGATGTATATAATAATAAAGTCTACTAGTGTGCAAAAAATCAGCCCGAAATTCATTGTATTAAGCTAGAAGAGCAGCGCGTCTATCCTGAGTTTTCGTGTCTAGCTTGCTTCCTCACTTCCTATAACGTGGTCTCAGCAAATATGACCAATGTGGGGATCTGGGTCTAACATTGTATATCCAGATTGAATCATGTTGCGCTGTCGATACTTCTTGTTATTGCTTGGTTTATTTGGACAGCTAAAACGAAATGATTTTGCGGGGTAAAGTTGTGGTGGACAGTCCGTTTACGCTGAATGCGCTTATGTTCTATTAACTTGACTTTGTTCGTCTGCATTTGGTCTCAGAACAGCCATTCAGGAGAATTGTTGATCTACTCGTGGACAGTGTGTTTAAGGTGGAGGCGCTTTTGTTCTACTTCTTGTGCCAGAACTTCAGTTCGTTACTCTGAATTTTGTGCAACTCAAAATTGTCTGTTGGGAGAAATTTCGATGACCAAAACAAAACAGAGACGGCCTCTAACAACAATTCGAACTCCATAGCTAAGCAATTGACAGGTAGCAATACGGAAAAAAAGAGGGATTGGGATTGGGAAGATCCTCACATTTTCAGCTCGAAGAGGTGCTGCCACGGCCGCTGCTCCCTTTCCCCATCCTCGCTGGCGCTGAGAGCCAACCAACACTCCCGCCCACCCATCGCCGCTAGGAGCTGAGGGCCGGACGCCTCGGCCGTGCCTAGCCTCGCCCACATTCCAGGCCGGCTAATCTCCTTTCTTTGCCCCCACCTCACCGCCGCAGGGAGCCGACGACGGAACTGTCGGGCGTCGCCTTGCCCACCTCCTCGGCGGCTAACCTTGCGCCCATCCGTCGGGGGCCTGGATGCCACGCCCCAGTGGCGCCTCGTTTGGGAGCCGAAGGCTGAACAGCCGCGCGGCGCCTCGCCCACCTCCACGGCCTGGATGCGACGCCCGGACGGAGCCTCGTCGCCCTACCAGGTCGCCTCCTCCTGCGCGCATCCGTCGGGGGGATGCACGCCACGGCCCCTCCTGGTCGGCTCCACCTCCATTTGCCCCGCCGCCGCCAGGAACCTAGGGTTCGTCCAGGAAATCAGATGGTTTGAGTGTTTGAGACGAATTAGGTAGAAAATGCAAAAACACCCTCACACAAAGAAATATACATGCCAACACCCCTACCGGGAGGAAATAACTATGAGAAACTAGTACATATGCACGTGCAGCGCACGTCGGCAAAAGAAATGAGAATAATACATATTACCTATGTTTATTAAAACATGGCGTATAAATTTTTTTCTGAAGTCAGCTAAAGTAAAGTTTGATTAAGTTTACTGAAAAAACTATAAAAAATTATTACACTGTATCAATATAACATGAAAATATCCTCGATATATTTAATAAGATTGATTTGACATTGTAGGTTTCCATAGTTTTTCTGGAAGTTTGGCCAAACTCAACATGCTTTTACTTCTGACAAGATTTACACGCATCAGATGAGTAAATGTATGGGAGATACGTGAGTTTCAGTATTTCATAGATAATATTTGTACATTCCAGAACATGTTGTACATACAAATTAAAAACAAATTTTCATGGACCATATGTCTGCCCTGGCCAGCCAATAGTTGACTTGTGCTCTATCACGGCTTATGAGCAGTCAACAAATTCTCATGTGCCAGAAAAAATTACAAGTTGAGATTGGAGGCTTTATGGAGCACAACACTTTACCATTACCTAGTCTTACTAAAGCCCTCTAGCCAGTCAAGAAATTATAATATCATTGCATCACTCGGCATATCATTTTAATGTTGAGATCAGACATATATATCATATTGATATTTAAAGCTTTCTCAAACAAGCCATCCATGATAGAGGCTATGACGCTGTGTATCCATCCACATAAAGAAACAGCACATTCAGTTACAGAAAGTTTGGGCACTGATGATGTGACGCACATGAAGGAGGACACCATGCAACTGAAAGATTGATAATGACATTGCATAATTGATCATGCCATAGATGTGGCAAGAAGGCTGAAATTGTTCAAATTTGGACTCTTCCTGTAGAAAACACACAGAAATACAGATTATAAGTATTGGATGGTATACTCCATAGAAAATATTGATTAATATCTAAGTGAATCATGGATTCAAACAGAAAAGAGATTAAACCCGTGAGATAGGAAGTTTCTGCTCATGGCAAGGAACATGATTACAACTGGACTTAGTAAAAAAAAAGATAAAGCGTGGCTGAATCTAAACTAAAGCACAAGCATTCTTCTTATGAACAGGGTAGAAGCGGGCGTTCAGTGGCAAGAGAAAAATGGCATCTTCTGAAGTATGACAAAACTGCAACCTTCACATGGTTTCAAAATCTTAACCGCTAGCAAAAGTTAGCAGGTTAGATATCTAAACTGAAGGAAAATAAAGTAGAACAAACATGGTGCTGAAAATGTGCATGCGACAAAGAGTCTTAATTAGTTTTTTTTTTTCATGCCAGAATGTTACGTACAGAAAAAGGAGCAGAAAAAACATGGTGTTGTTAACATGATTCGAAAATACTAATTTGAGGTTTTACCTTGGTCACTGTAGCACATCACTCCGCCTATAATACATTTAACATATCAAAACATCTTTATAGACAATATTTTTAGTACTTCTCTCCAGTGGGTCGATATCTTTGTTTGATTTGGCAAGAATTCTTGTCGTTTGCCGTGATATCCCTCTAGACAAAGCAACATACAGTTGACCATGTGAGAATACAGGTTCCGGAAGGTAGATGCCAACATTTGGAATGGTTTGACCCTGAGCTTTATTGATTGTCATCGCAAAGCTAAGACGAATAGGAAATTGTTTTCTTGTGAATTTAAACGGAAGTACATCATCTTCAGAAGGGTACAAAGGGATCCGTGGAAGGAAAACTCGCTTTCCAGAATGTTGTCCTCCAATAATCTCAGCGTCAATAACATTACCTTGAAATGCCTTAACAATAAGCCTTGTGCCATTGCATAACCCATTAGATGGATCTAAATTCCGAAGCAAGATGACCGGAGAATTGATCTTCAATCTAAGAACATGAGGAGGAAGACCATTAGGTGTGAGAGAATTGAGGAATTCAGATGGGTAGTGATTGTGTGTATCATCCACTGCTGAGTCAAAACTGTAGTATATTTTTTCTTCTCCAGGAAATTGATCTATGAGCATTGCATTTAATTCATCCACATATTCGTTTTTTGTGGAAAGAATGGCACGGGAACTTATGTAAGATGATGATCTTCCATTCTGATTAAGTGAAGGAAATACATCATTGATCAACTTAATAATGGAGGCTTTAGAATTTGTGTAACTTATAACTATCTCTTCAGGTAGTTGCACATAGTCTTCTCCAATTGTTTCTTGCGTGCCATTTCCGATTCTCAAGAGAAAATCAGAGAACCATGGATCAGATTGTGCTCTCATATTGTGTTGGAGTTTAATTTTCTTCATACCCTCCCAGAGATAGGATTTTTTAAGAGTAGCATTAACAATTTGCGCCCTACTTGCACGTCTCACCACAGGGAGTACTTGCCTGAAATCTCCCCCAAACACTATTACCTTTCCTCCAAATGGCAATCCACATCCTGTAATATCTTGCAGGGTTCTATCAAGTGCCTCGACAGCTTGCCGTTTTGTCATGGCAACTTCATCCCAGATTATTAAAGATGATCTTCGAAGCAATTCTGCTGTTCCGCTTTGCTTACTGAAGTTGCACATACTGTCTTCTTGAACATTTATTGGTATCTTAAATCTCGAATGGGCAGTCCTACCACCGGGCATGATAGAAGCTGCAATGCCTGATGTTGCTGTTGCAATGGCTATTAGTCCCATGGATCGCACTTTAGCGAGTAAGGCTTTATATAGGTATGTCTTTCCTGTACCCCCCGGACCATCGACGAAGAAGACCTTACCCTTCTTTTCTAAAACATGGTTCATTATCTCATCAAAGGCAAGCTGTTGTTCGCTATTTAAAGTTCCACACAACAGTAAGTCTTCTCTATCAACCGAAATAGATATCTCATCAGTTAGTTCTCTCTGCTCCAAGCTTTCCAAATCATGTGCATCCAATAGATCAGGAAGATCAAAGATCCTGATGTCCTTCCCCATTGAGTACAGCAAATCTCCAATGTCTCTAAGCACCCTCTGCCTAATTGCTTCATTACTCATGCTCTCCATACGGAAATCATCCGACATGGCTTCAAAGTGCTTGTCCCACAATGCACGAACATGTGTTACCTCGCAGAAGGCCAAAATCGTAGCAAAAAGCCTTCTAAGTGCATAAGGCATTTGAAATGTTGCAGCTTCCGTGAGACAATCAGAAATACTATTGTCAGCTTCAATGAGACCCCTCCTTTCTGCAGCCTCCCTAAATGTGGAATAAACAACACCTTTGACAGTACGTAAATCTCTGAAAGATGTAGCCCCTTTGACATGGTTTAGCAATACTCTCAGGTAATATCGCTCGCCTTCCGCAGGGTGAGCAGCCACAAGTCTACCTATTTGAATCCTTTGCGTACGGCGTTTCCATGTCTTGTGGTTTCTTTGCCATATATAAAATTCAGGAAAGTCCTTATATAAAAAATTTCTAGCATAACTATCAATGGAGTTCATTCTGAAATACTCAGTTAGCATCGTCCTGGAAGATGATTCTGCATCTATCACATTCTTCAAATTGTCAGAATTTTTGTAACGAACAATTTGCATATTTGGCAAGTGAAGTTGTAATTGTAGAACAGGAGGAGACATCTCGCTGAGATTAAAAGAAAAAATCCTCCATATTGCTTCAGGAGGTGATATAAACCTGGCATCTCTGTACTGACGGATTTCATCAATAACTGTATCTCCTGCAGATTCTAGGATAAAAGAAGCACGATCATGGCCTTTATATATATACTTAAATAAATACTTGACAGCCTTAATACTGGAGCAAACTTCAATATTGATATGGCAATTGTATCTCATAAGAAGGTATGGATTGTATGGAACAACCCATCTGTTATCCAAAACTGCTCCCCTTATGCGTACTTGACGACCATCATCCCTGCGTCTGTAGATTGGATATGAGTCATCTCCTTGCAACGTGGCCTCCGAAAATGGGCGGGGATAGTGGTATCTACAATTTCCATCCTGCATGCAGGAATTTTTTCTATTGAGAACACCACATGGACCATGTATCATGTGTTTAATAACTAAATCGTGCAGCACTGGATACTTAACTTTATCAGGAATTTCGGCGGATATAATCTGGTCATACTGGTCAGGGTTGTTTATTTTGTAATTTGACTTCAGAATTATCAAGAAATGTGCATGGGGAAGTCCCCTTTTTGAAATTCAATCACATACACGTGAGCAGCAACTTCCCCAAAGAATTTCTTCTTAAATATAAGCTTCTTCAGATCCTCTAATTTTGCCTTAAAGACCCGTGCTACCAAGTCTGGTCGATCTTGCGCCGATTGGCCGGGTGCGAGCTCTTTTATTATCTCTTCCCAATTTGGGTTGCATGTCATCGTTAGAAATAAATCTGGTTTCCCAAACCGCTGCACCAAGGCCATAGCATCCAAATACCTTCGACGCATGTCCCTCGGACCCCCAATGAAAGAGGGAGGGAGTACAATGCGCCTTCCAATCATGCATGCACGGGTCTCACCAGCAACAACACTATCAACCAACCCTTGATACAGATCTGCTCGTATGAGAATTTGATTTGATGGTTTTAAGTAGAATGCCAATCTTATTGATTCAATCTTTATGTACATATCAACAATGTATTGTTGAGTGAGTCGTTTTCCAAAAAGTAAGACATTAAATTCTCTGTCTCGAATTTGCAATTTGAAACAATAATATTCCCTTGGTGAAACACAAGAACCGGAGTTGTACTCTTGCCCTATACAACGCAAAATGTTTACATTAAATTATGAAAAAAAAATAAAAATGACTACACCCTCAAAATATATAACTATTTACCTTCTTCATCGAGGTCATTTACTTGATGGCTATTAAGAGTTGCATTTTTTCCAACTTTCGGTATATTCAGGTTCCAACCAACTTCCCCATTCGGGAAGAAAAGTGGGTATGACAGTGGATCGTAGCAACCTTGGTATGCTTTTATGTATTGTGGCTTATCTGATTTACCATATACAATTATACTCCTCTCAAAGTGACCTTGTGGATTATTTCCCTCTACCCAGATTGCTGCTACTTGTGACGTAGTGGGTGCATTATATACTCGTTGATCTAAACAAATGTCTGTGTTAAGCTCAATTCGATATTCATCGAGATTTGAGACTGAACCAAGGCTTTGAAATGCTTGGGCATAAGGATTACTATGTGAAAGTATGTGCGTCAACTTTCTGATTAGAACTCTATCAAGATTAGGGAGTGTCGGAATCTATGTTGCAAGTCCAGATCAGTGTCATAAAAGTATAGTTGTAGATGTTTGGGGCCATCCCCCGTTGGAACCAATTGGTCAATTCCATGATACATTTGACCTTGTGCACGGAAAGTGTAAACTCCAGACCTTTTATTGCAATATCGCTGGTCTAACATAACACCAAGAGAGGTAAACGAAAAGTGTGAATTGAAGTACCGTATATTATCTTGGAAAAACTTAGCTTCTGGATCTTGACTTGTGTACAATCGACGCAGTTCGTCAGGAACACTTGGAGTTACTATCGTGACTCTGCCTCCCATACAACAAAATGTTGGTTTCTCATACTGAAACCTTTTTGCGCCGCAATGGTTGCAATTAGGTACTGCCTCCAAGACATGATTACCACTTGGTAAATTCTGATATATGTGATCATATGGATCAGCTTGTGTTTCACGAATTGCACGGCTTGGTTCTTGATAGGACGCATATTCAGAACCTGTCCATTTTCTTGGGAAAGTGAGAAAACAGTATGTAATGATCACGATGTCTGCAAAAAAAAAAAAAAAACAAAAAAAATTAGGCTACATATGTATTAACACGTTTACCTCGTCCACATAATATATAGCTCTCATCATCTTCATCATCGCCTTCAAGCATATCCTGGGTTTGCCCATATTCAACTGTCATGTCATCTCCATTTTCACTGATATTACCTGATGATACGAATCATTTTAGTAAAAATGGTGGCCATAATTAACAATAATTATGAGTACAAGTAATTTATAAAAAACATTGTTATCTGGTGCTGAAATTACCTTGGTTAGCAGGAAAAATATTCATTGGGACGTAGATTGCATCTTCAGATTCAGAAACCATATGGTCATGAACTTCCATATAAGTATGTTGACTAAGTAAGCTGTCACTTTGTCCAGCTCTATTTTTTCTATTACTGCAACCTACCCAATCAGTCTTATCGTGTGGATTACTACAACCTGCTAACTGAGACTTTCTTCTGTTCTTATACTCACGATTCCTTTGCAAGTATGCTTCTCTTTGTTCTGGTGTCAAGTGTGAGTACCAGCTAGTGCCACGTTGCCGCTTACGTTGACTGCTATTTTTCAATGCAATATCTGCATCTTGATATTCAAGAGAAGTAGAAGATGCATATACTCCAGACTGACTAACTGTGCCACAAGTTCCATTATCTGGGTGGCACATATTTGACTGGATATTTGTTTGCCCAGTTATGAACTGTGCACTACTACCACTTGCATTGTTATCTCGTTTAGCTCGTTTGTACTCACGATTCCTCTGTAAATAAGCTTCTCTTTGAATTGGTGTCATTCCCAAGTATCTATCCCGGTCACGATAGCGCTTACGCTGTGCAGGATTCATCGGTACATCTGTTGGTTCAACAACATGATGATTTAGCTCAGTAAAATTAGCCCATGTATGAGTACACATAACAAAGCATATGCCATCCAGAAAATAAATAAAGATTAAGCTATATTCAAGAAGATGATTAGATTAGATAGACATAGAACACTACCATTCCAATAATGTTGAATTATCCACTACTGTGACATATTCAAAAAAAAAAAAAGACCTCATACCGATTGAACAGACCTCACATGTGATCACCTACATTCATATGATGAGCACATAGAACTGGATGAAATCAGTTTAATCTTTTCTAATGACTTTGTACCTCCAACTGAGCGGACCTCCTATGTAACTATCCGCACTCATAAGATGAGCGCAAATAACTGGATGAAATCAGTTTACATCTTATATTACTGTACATCTCAGGAGACCGCAAAGTTATTTATTTACTGTGATCGGAACAGTAGACCCAGGATTAAAGATTATGCACTTTTTTTAGGGTAAGGATTGTGTACCTGACACTGATAAATGTGAAGCAAATGAGCTGATATTCAGGCCGGAATGTTGACACAGAGTCATGCGGGACGCCGAGGCTGGTCTTCTGAAGTTGCAAAACCCAAATCTATAGAGAAGTGTGAACACCATGTTCGGTATTAGACATATACATAAGCCAAGATGTAAGAGCATATAATTTACGAACAGATCAGAACAGTTTATCTAACGATGCCATGTGATATAATAAAGGAAAGAAAATTGATGAGTCTCAAATGGCAGACACGTACTGAACCAACTGACAAAAAAAGGTACAAAATTTGGACCAATCCACTTATCCATTCGAGTCTGGTATGCAAATTCACAACCACACACTAATCCCATTTACTCCTATTGGTATATCACTGATCAGCAGTTCCGACAAAAACACAAACACCTGACGTGCATAAACACACATAGCCACCTCAAGGACAGAAAAAGCGGAGATTTGCAATGTACAAGAAAAAGAGAAGTTGTTAGCCAGAAGCACTGACTGTGACGTTACTCCAATGTGATAAATGACCAAGAAAATCTGGAACCAACAGAAAAGAAAGATAGCGATGTGCTTACCTGTTGCCTATGCACTTCAGCTCCCACCCGTAGATCCCACAGGCTAGATGCAGGCGAAAGCAAAGCAAGAAGATGCAACCGTAGCAGGGTGTAGAGAATAGGTGGAGGGGATGGAGATGCTAGCTTTGGCGCGCTGGCTGTGTATGGTGTCCGGGAGTTCCGCAGGCAAACTGGATTCAAATTTGGCCGGCGCCATACCGAGTCAGTCAAGAGCTATCTAGAACGTGCGGGCTGGTTCAGGCACATGTGGAAAGCGGTGCAGCGAATCCGGTAAATATTAGCCGTTGGATCCAGGAGAATAACGTCCGATGGAGGGTGGATAGCAGTGAAAGATAGCAAATCAATGGTTGGGATTGAGTTTGGCTTGCTCCGGCGGGAAAGTTGAAATAGAGGTGGTAAATCCAAATTCAAAACTGCTACACTATAGGTGTAGAGATAGAGATAGAGATTATCTTTTGACCCTCCGGTGGAGGTACTCCGCGTGTTTCACATCTGATTTTTGCTGTACTCTATGTCCAGGTAGGTAGTGGAGTACGGAGGCTCCTTAGCCGCCCGATAGGCTAAAATGGATGGCCCATGTTTACTTCGGGGTACTGTAAAACTCCTCAGTCCTATCAGTTGACGAAGCCCAGTTCCCATATGCTCATGATTTTCTGGATGACTTCGACCAGTCTCTCAGGCTCATTAAGGACAGCTTCAGAAAAACAAAAAGACATATGGACAAATGTTTCACAGTAATTTTTTTTCTGAATTCAATAGATTCTTGATGTATGACTGGAATGGTAGGGACAGACCATACGTGGTGAACAATACGGGGGAGAAACAGAGGTTCAAAGCTTTCTCTGTATATATGTGTACAAAAAAAAAACTATGTACGTAGTGCATGATTACTTATCAACATGTTCCTCCTCTTGGATGTGGAGAAACCCTAGCCATTGCTACTTTCGTCCCCTACCTCCTCCTCTTCTCCCTCGCTGTTAGTGTGGAGGTTGTCTCTCATTGTAGATGATAGCGATGATGAAGGATGTGCTTGCATGGTGAGATCGTTACGGTGCTCTTGTGGCCTCCATACGGTGGGAGGGTGTCCTCCAAATGCTATGCACGCCATATCGTGCTAATAGCTTGCTATATTTTAAATAGCGTTTAAAAAAAAAAGATAAAACCTAAAAATAAAGGATTTCAGTCTAAAAGTGATTGATTCATACATACATAATCACATACAAAAATAGTTCCTCCAAATTTTTTAGAAGCCTAACATCATTATTTCACGAGGTAACAACATTGTATAAATTATTTATTAAAAATTACCAGTATTATCGATATTATCTTCCGATTTAGAAGAGGAATCAACAGATTGGCGTTCATCACCACAACAAATAAAAAGAAATTTCATCTTTTCTTAACGAGGAAAAACTCAAACCCTTGTATCAATAGGATGTTAAAAATAACGAGCTAACGCTATGATATTTTAGCGCGATATAACATGCTAATTCGCAAATAGCATCATAGCAAGAAAAATTACTAAAATTTACCGTGGAGTGTCAAAGTATGCTATATGGCGCTATTAGCGAACAAATAGTGTCTATTTTAAACCTTGGTCCTTGTCGATGAATGGGTCCTCTGGAATCTAAGGTCACTGGAAATAGGTGATTACCACGAAGTGTGGTGGATAGTTGTAGCACCTAGTGATGTGAAAGTAAATAGTGTCAGGACTAAGAAGGTCGATGCAACATCATGATGCTTTTTTATCGAGCCTTTATTTTGTTTTTGAAGGCTGGATTGTTGAACAAGTGTGTGCATCTTATCTATGCAGAAACTGATTGTAATGCTTAAATCTTCTTTAGTAATAAAGCGACGTTTATCGAAAAAGAAGGTTATGTTATTTATTCTCTCACCCTAGAGTGGCACAATTCAAGTTTTCCTTGCACTAGACAAGTTAAAGGAAACAAGATGGTTGTTTTGATAATGGTGGCATAGAAGTGTTGTTGTGGGGGTGTAATGTTTTACCCTTTTACTTCCCGGCAATATGAACACAAAAAGAAGTGACAAAAAATTGAAGCAAGTATGAAGAAAAAAAAGTCCGGAATTCATGGATTCACTGTCTCTCATAAATGTGGTGGCACATAAAGCATAGATATGCATCCCTGGCAACCCGGGCCATGGCTCTGGGTATAAGACTTACTTTTTACCTGCATATTGGCTGAAACATTGATTTCCTTTAGGATTTAACCTAACTATACAACAATTGATATGAAGTTGGCCCCGGGTTTTTTCCGATCCCGGTTCCACCTCTACTTATGTGAATATCACGTCCTAATGTCAAGAGTGCTGATGGGGTGGGGGCTTGATCGATGTCGTCTTGGCGAGCCTTCACTGCCCCATTCTATAACTTCCCTTCTTTCGTTCGTCCAGGAGGCAGTCAACCTCAATGTCATTAGTTCACCTAAGATCAGCAGGACAAATAACTACTCGGTTTGTGCCATAAAAGTGCCTTGCGAAAACATGGGAAAATAAAGAATTACAAGACAAAGCAACCATTAAAATAAATTACTTAGAATTAGAAGTTCTCATGAAAACATAAACAATTCCTTTTACACTAAGCAGCCTAGTACAACGCTTGCCAGTTATCCCTAGTAAGGTGGAATACGAAAGGTGGAACATGAAGGTAAAAGCAGAGTCACCACAAATCTAGTTCTTCGCCACACTTGGAGTTAAACGATACTTAAAAACCGTCAAGGATAACTATGTTGGGAAAGGTGAACATGTAGCTCTTTTTTGCACGCCTCATAGCACTATGACTATCTATAAACACAAAAACTCAAAATCTTAAAACATATAATATCTATTATTATGAAACACTAAAAAAATACTACTATCTAGAACTATTTCGCTAATATAACTTCTGAAAAACACAACTTTAGTAAAATTTCCAACTAGAACTGAAGTTGTACTTCATAAAATCGATTGACAGGTAGGAAGCTCTGTCCATTGGCGTAGACGTAGACAGACCCAAGCTTGTAACAATAGGAATGTACTCCGCTACTGTGCACATGTAATCTGGATTTAAAACTATACGGTACTATTTTGCTGTCATTCCAATTTATCTGAATTGCACAACTGATACATAATAATGGACCTCATGCGGTGCATATAAATTGTTGACTTGCAAGCAACAAGGTGGCTAGCTATGCCTGATTTTTATGTACATCAAATGTGCATTGTTACTTCCATTGGTCAACATGCGGCTACAGTCAGCGATTCAGCCTCTAAGGTCAGTGCCTCTCTGTCTGTGTCTAACATCACTTTGGAGACTGCGCCAAGTACAGAGATGCAGATGGTGCCGCGAAACTTGTATTGCCAATAAACCAGTACAGAACCCACTTCAGGTTGCACAGCATATATTTTAATGCCTTTGTCCAGTTCTCAAGCTTATTAAAGCTTAAGAAGATTGTGTAGCTCCCTACTTTGTCACCATCAATCCTGTGAAGTGAATAGATCTAAATTAACAAGAAAGCCAAACAAAAATCCAGAGGGTGGTGCATGCATAAGATATCTTCAATTTTGTTGTTATATACATTCGCAGCACATATGATCTCATCCTTGTAGTTACACTAATTGTTATATGAACCAACGAAAAAAAAACCACAATGACAGACAAATCAGTCCACCCCACCAAATAGCATGTTTATATGGTTGCCAATCAACTTAGACCATCAAAATAAATTTCACCTCACGTGAGAACCTTTACTGAAGTGCCCTGAAATTCAGAAATATTGCCAGAACCAGAAAGTTACAAGAAATCTTACTTGTAGGGTAGCTTCAATGACTTATCAAATGGAACATTGTTCTCTTTATCCAAATTTATGGCAAACTCAGCAAACTCTTGTAGGCAAGTCAGAAACCATGTCATTGCTTTGTCAAATCTGGTGCTCCAGAATAAATTCACAGGACCAAACCTAAACACCAATGATGCATTATTTACTTCCAAAGCATAATGAGATTGCACAGCTCAACATGAGGAGAAAAAAGTTGAAAAATAAACACCCAACACACACAGCCAGCACCTAGATTGGGCAATGATGATTTTAGAATTTCCATTTTAATATACTTCCAGTCTTCCACAACACTGAGCGACATAACACATGCTCGGTGGAAGCAGTTTCGTACTGATTAACAAGTCTGTAAACATGCAATTGATTTTCAATTCATATATTTTACTACCATATAATGTGGGCATGCTTGATAAAATAAGCACCATTAATCTAATTTATGAGGGTCACTCTACATATCTTCCTAGGCAGAAAAGGAGTAAATTTCCAGGATAAAGCTTACAGTTCATAGGTATTATTGTTGATGTCTGTTACTCTTGGATAGCTTCCCATGGGGTGAATCTTGATCCGGTACCTAGATAGAAGTTCAGGAACTCAACTGCAAAATCATCTCTTCTTACAGAAATTTTAGTGTACTTGGTAGTAATATTTATCATTTATGTTACCTAGCAATAAAAAATATGCACTTATCACCAATAACAAATTGAAAAAAAAGGTCATGTGTGTCAAGGATACTTAAATTTTGGGAAGTACTGAGCCATGGTATGCAACAGAAGAGCAGCCTGACCCCAAGCAGCATTTATTTCATCCCACTCAACCTAAGGTCAGAGCAAAAGAGATTTGTGGCGTTAGTACACACGATAACTGTATGTACTCCAAGTACAGATCGTATATAGCACAAGTGAAGCACAGATGACAGTGAATGAATCAATGATGTATCTTCCGTTTGCGTAGTTACCTGTACATTAGGGAGACGACCGAGACGGAAGTTGTTTATTGTTCCGATCACTCCATCATGTGAAATATAGAATGCATCATTGAGAACGTTTGTGCGCTTTAACAGTTCCAGGTGAACCTGTGAAACTTCTATCTTGGCCAAAACTGCATCTCTTTCTTCCTGAAAAGTGGAATAGGACATATGTTATAGGCAATGACTCAAAGCATCAGGTGAAAATGTTGATAAACAGTTCAGATATAAAAAAGCATGCGCATACAGAAGGAAAGCAAAGTTACAATGTTCTTTTTGTTAAGTATGAAACATTGAAATGCAGATTCGGTGTATTACTTCATCATGGAGTAAGCAAGTGTTTTTGTGTTCTGTTTCCATACTGGACTTGCTTAGTTATTTTGTGCAACTTCTCTCTGTTGAACTCTCTAATGAATGGCAGAGCCCCTGCTTTTTGCTTGAGAAAACCGTGTAAACCGTTTGGGCTTCTTAAGAGAGAACCAAGTGTTGCTCGTTGGCTAGAGGTGCAGGTGCACGTCCCAGCTTGCCTAGGTGATAAAACACTAGGCAATTAAACAAGGAGTACAAAGTAAACCATACACCTGGTTCAGTGATCTGGAAAAGATGCATGTCTGATTGTACATAAGTTGGAATTTGCTAGTAGTAACTTTCGTGTCAATGACAATGTAGGAAACCTCAAAATATGACAAGACAACAGGATCACTGTTATTCTGATAAGTAGAAGTTCTTGTGGCCTGTAATAGGAATACCTGGTGAGATGTCAGCTGAAACTGGAAACTGTTGAATTCATGCCAATACCTGAAAAAAAATGATATATTAGATTTGTTCAGAAACTAGTTGGAGCTTAAAAGCAAACCAAACAGTTCAGATTTGCCTAAAACCACTGTGCAGAAAAGCCTTCTTCCTCTGGACAAATTGCAAAACTAGCAACATGATACCTGAATCGAAAGTGGCAAAGTGTAGGAAAGACGTACCGCTCTTCCAGTTCTTCAAATTCTTTAGACTTTGTTTCCAGTTTCTTCATCTCAGAAGTAACTTCTGAATATTGCTTTTCAGCCTCTTCAATAGCAGCTTTTAGTTTCTTCTCTTCTTCCTCTATCTGAGATGGCAAACACACATACTTACACTAGAGTATTGTAAATGAACTGATTATAACTGAATGTACTGGTCCGGTCCCTACATGTCTGATTTATTGATAAAAACTATTCCTTTGTCCTCATTTTCTCATCCCAAGCCGAGCAACTCTCTTACATTTTAGTAAGGTTTTTAGTCTTATCTATAGGAAATTAGAAATCAGTTCAGCATAAAGGGCATATACACAGTTGTCTACTTGTCCAGGTTGTAACTAGCTGTGTCAGAAAGTATAACACTAAGAACATCTACATAACTCATACAAAGTAAAGTTTGAAGCTCACTTCCTAGAATATTCATGTAAGGTTTGCGATGTACTCCCTCCGTTCCAGATGTTCTAGGTTTGTTGTAAGTCAAATTTCTCTAAGTTTGACCACAGTTATAGGAAAATGTATCAATATCCACAACATCAAATCTATATAGTTTGGAAACTTATTGTATGATGGATGTGATAAAACTAAATCGGTGTTTTAAATGTTGGTAACAAAACTAGAACATCGATTATTTTGGAACGGAGGGAGTAGCTGCTTAAATACTTTATCAAATATGAATCAGAAGACAAATGCGTTTTATTTATATTTTTGAGGAGATAAATGTACGTTTTCATCAATCGCTGGTTGATATGATAGTTCCAAGTCAAAGCATGAAACTGGAGCTCACCATGTTTCGTAGTATACGGAGACTCTCTAAATGTATGATTATGGCATACATCTAGGATAACGACAAAACAGTAAAACCTGAATCTTGTGACCTCATTAATTAACATCCAACATGTATATGTTGTTATGTGACAGAGATTGATACCTTTTGTTTCTCCTTGTTGAAATCAGTTTCACTAAGTATGTTGTAGGATTCTTGCTCCAAACGTTGAAGACACACATCATAAGCTTTAATGTCAGTATTTACATCCTCAATCTCCTTATCCATCTTATCAGAAAGCACCCTCATACATTCCAGACAGAGTGGCTGCTCAACCTGCAAATATATTTCATATGCACACCTGTGTTACCATTGCATTTCATGAAACGGTAACAGGTGCATATACACACACAAATTCAATGTGAAGACGTCTTAAGCAAATTACTTTACCTGAGTTTGTGAACTAGCAATCTCAAATGCTCGCTTTAATACAGTCACACTAGAGTGAAATCCAGAATTGTTTCCTGGCAAAGGGCTAGTGGAGTTAGGACTTGGAGGTGGCAGATGTGCATCACCTCCTTCAGAGGCAGAAGTCTTGTATATGGAAGCAGCAGCAGGTGGAAGCATTATATATGACCCCTCTATTGCTCTTGTTGATTGGTTAGATTCGACATGCCGGGCTGCTGCAGTTGGTGGGCGTGGGGGAATTCCAGGGCTTTGAGATTTGTTCTGCTTGGATAGCACGACGTAAGAACTGTCCATCCTGCTCGCTCCCATGATACTGCCTTGAACAGAGGATGCATGCATACCTGTATTCATTAATGGCATAATACATAAGTCAAGAACCAGTACCACCACAAAACAGAATCATAATGTAAACAAGGAAATGGAAAATTAAACTGCTTTTGCTTTGAATATAAATCTGTGATGCTGATGCATCAGTTTACAGAAGGCAAGCAAAGCAAATGCCAACCGTTATCGGCTAAGCAATGAAATAGCTTAATACTGAACTGACTAGCAACTGGAACCAATTCCAGCAGGTATTTCGTGAGCTGAAACTTACAGTCCCTACCATGATATCTGAAAGCACTATATAGGTCCCACTACCATATCAAACAAACTGGCTCCAGAAAAAAAACCCAATGATGCACAGACTTAGATTTCTCGTCCAAAATCGGCTATATAGAAGTAAAAAACCAGAAACAGTTGCCTGTCATGTAGTGGGATATAACACCGAACCCCTGGACCTCTGACGCGCGACTCCAGCCGTGGAGGGGTTGTCGCGCAACAAAGGCATGGGAGAACTAACTTAAGAGAGGGGGATAATAGATCTGATTCTTTATTGATTTTCCATAAGGGTCTAGGGGCAGGCATAAATAGCCCTCGTACATTACGTAAGGCCTAAGGCCAGAATCCTAACAAACTTGGAAACGACTAAATAACTTGGACACTAACTCCAGAGATACAATCCTCTTAAATTAAAAGGATACAGATTGATTTCCTACGATTTGCTCCAACAACTGAAGCCTTCACGTGGCAAGCCAATAATGCATTCATTAGAACCTACATGACACAAGACTCCCTTTTTACAGAAGAAAACTCCACTTCTAACACACAATTCAAAATGTGCCAAATTCTCCGGCTCAACAGTAAGATTACTACGGGCTCATGAAAGGAAAGGGTGACAAATCCATGCATGAATGTGCCAGGGGGGAGGGGTTACCTGAGTTGGTGTGAGCGGGCAGCCTATCAGGGAAGGACTCCACACCGACGACCACGAGCGCCCGGTGGCACTCCTGGCACTTGAACCGCGGCAAATATGGATCCACGGTGCGGCCCTTCTCGCCACCGCCAGCTGCGGCAACCTTGGGCTTCATGTTGCAGCAGACTCTCAGACTTAGCTCTGGACGTTGTCGCACCTGCATCACAAATAGAATATCACAAATCATGATAAATATTAACAAGAGTAGCAATTAAAAAACAGAGATCACAGTTGTTGCTGCAATAATCATCAAGAAATGGCTCAGTTCTAGTTTTGCTACGTTGAAAAACAGGTAAAAATTATTTGGAAAGGATTAGGTGTACATGTACAGAACATTCTATAGTGTGAAGGAAGCAGAGCCATGGGAGAGAGAGATGCAGAGGGAGAGACAAGAAACCATGTATATCTATATATATATATATATATATATACATACATGCAGAAATCAAACTTCTTAGGAATTAGGAATCACCAACATTATCGAACTAGGTTTTTCTTGTTTGATAGTTCAATCTTATTAATATTATAAGCTACCTTAACAATAGTAGTAGGTTAATGAGAGGAAATCACACATATTTACCAAACATCATCATATATTTTACCTAAATTTTCATCTAACAAATCAGGAGTCCAGACCAGATGCAGGTACCAAAGGCATAACAATAACAAAGATATAGATTTCCAGGTTAACGAGAGGGGAAATATTGTTGGAGAAAACAGATGATCAGTGCATGAGCACACATCTTATGTGTACTACTACTATTAACTCCAAAAAAAAACTAGTACTCAAACACCATAAGAGTAGTGAGAGTTATTAACTGCAGGCTGGATGATTCAGTTTGTATCATTTGCTCGAATTTCTTTGTACATGAGCATCACCATCATCACTAGGTAGCTAGATTAATGTAATGTAAAACATCCAATTCACGAATTAAACCAAGCGCTTCTCTGTAACTTTGGCCAGCCTGCCGGCGCAGCCCAATATTGCTGAATTGGTCGGCGGTAGAGAGCGAGAGAGAGAGGACGAACCTGATGGTCTCGTGGCCGGCGTGAGGCGGCGGGGAAGATTGGGCGTCGCGGAGGCTAGGGTTCAGCCGGGCACCGGGGTGAGGCAGTGCGGCGATGCTGGGTGAGCGCCCGTCCCCGTCGCCTAGGATTCCAGAAGCTGCAACTCGTGACGAATTCGGGCGCGGGGGTGAGGGGATCGAATCAGAGTCGCGGCCTCGCGGGCGGTGAGTCCGGCCTGCACTCCACCTCCACGCCAGGAGGAGTTGGCCAAGTATTGGAACCGGGTGACTTTAGCTACACGCACGTATGAGTGCTGCAGTCACTGACAGGGGAACCCCACACACGCGAGCGAGGAGAAGCGAGGGGCGATCGAGCCGGGGAGGGCTCCGATTGCTTGGTTGGGCGCAGGGAATGAGCGCGAGATGGAGTGGGGGAGAGAAGGAGGGGCTATGTGCCGGCGGCGCTTGGTGGCGGTGGCGGTGCCGGTGGCGGTGGCGGTGCCGTGGTCCGACTCGACGCCGCGATAGAGGAACCGGAGATAGAGAAGGGATAACGGGCAGGAGATAGAGGAACCGGAAACCGGGTTCGGGTCTGTTTAGGCTGCTTCATAGCCCGCCAAAGTTGACCCCGTCCCTCTTCTCCCTCGCCCAGACCTCCCACCGAACCTAGGGTTCCGTCCACCACCACCACCACCGCGAGCCATGGCGGAGGCCCCCCAGTACCAGATCCAGGTGCGCCTGCTCGACGGCCGGACCCGCTGCCTCCAATTCCCCTCCCCCACCCTCACCGGCTCCACCCTCCTCCACACCATCTCCGCCCTCACCCACATCCCACCCACCTCCCTCCGCCTCGTCACCGGCCGCCGCACCATCTCCCCCACCACCACCCTCCTCGCCCCGTTCCCCTCCGCGTCCACCCTCCTCCGGCTCCGCGGCGGCAAGGGCGGGTTCGGCTCGCTCCTCCGCGGGGCCGCCTCCAAGGCGGGCCAGAAGAAGACGAGCAACTTCGACGCCTGCCGCGACATCAACGGTCGCAGGCTCCGCCACGTCAACGCCGAGCGCCGCCTCGAGGAGTGGCGCGCCGAGGCCGGCGACCGCCGCCTCGAGCGGCTCGCCGAGGACTTTCTGAAGAAGAAGGCCAAGGAGGCGGGCCGCGGCGGCCGCGGCGTCAGCGCCGCTGAGGTCGACAAGTACCTCGACAAGTACCGCAGGGACGCCGAGAGCTGCGTCAATGCCGTGGAGGAGTCCGTGCGCGCGTCGCTTGGGAAGAGGAAGGCTGTCAACAAGCCGCGGGACGCCAAGAAGCTTAAGATCTGGTGAGTGCTAGTAGAAGAACAACTTATCTCTTGTTCTGTTATGCCCAACTGTACACCAAGTATTGTGATAATTTGACTAAACTGATGCATGTTGTTTCAACCTTAGTTCATCTGAAATTGTAACCGAATATGGTTTAGGTTCTATTTTTTATTTTATATGGTGAACATATATTGGAGGCGTTTTATACTCTATGTTCTATTTGTGGTGAAATTTACATAGTTATTGCTGATTTAAGTCTGTTGAGGGTGCAAAAAATGGTTTTCTCTGGTTGCGAATCTGCCTATTATTAGCTAATGTAATCAAGCATGTTACACTCAAGAGTGGTGTGGACTGTTATTTTGTGGTGCTAACTATCTGATTTGATCAAATTATTTTAGGATGGGCAAGAAGAAGGTAGCAGACGATGAGAGCGATAGTGAAAGTGACAGTGACAGTGATGTGGATGATGATGAGGATGCAGATGCAAAACCTGCAGCTCTTGATGATGGGAATTGCTCAAATGGGTCCAACAAAAGTGAGGATGACAAGGTTGATCTGGCTTCAGTTTCCGGGTCACATTCAGAAGGAGAGTCCTCGGGTGAAAAGTCCCATAGCAGTGATTCGGAGAAAAATGGAAATGCTCTTCAGGAATCCATTGAATTAACAATTAGATCAGGGTGTGAGTCTGAGTTGCCCACTTTAGAGTGTGAGGGGGGAATGACGGATCAGCCTGCTCCTGAGAACACTTCTGAAAATGGAACTTCTGAGAATGGTGTGAGTGCCCTTTCAGAAGAAGTTCTCAAAACTGATGACAAAGCAGATGTGGAGAACACCGGTTCGGCTACATCACTTCCTAATGACCCTGAGGTGCCTCCAGTGGAAGAATCTGCTGATGTAAATACTAAGTCTCCTCTGCCAGAGGAGCCTGTGGATCTGACAGCATTCAGTTCAGCTGCAGAATTGGAGGTATGTTGTGTTCTTTGCTGCTCCTGGTACATATTTATCACCAATTCCCCATAGTTACATAATAACTGTTTGCAGGCATGTAGGTAGTAGCGTAGTGATGTTGTCATAATTAAAAGGTGATTTGCTCTTGACAGTTGGATTCTCGTGAAAATTCAGCAACTTGTCGAAAGCCAATTGTTAGGATCAATTAGTAGTAGTAATAATATAGCATAATCAGTCATCTATCACAATGACGGCACAATTTCACTTAAGCAGGAGTTCAGATCAAATGAATTTCAAACCACCGAAATAGCATATGTTGTTTGTGTTTTACATTACCCTTAGAATCACCAGGTCAGCTATCACAATGATGGCCCAATTTCACTTAAGCAGGAGTTAAAGATCAAATGACTTTCAGACCATCCAAATAGCATTTGTTGTTCTGACCACGATAGTTTGTTGTCTAATAGACTCAACATGTTTCACATTACCCTTAGAATCACTAGCTCAGCCTATTGTGTGCCCAACTTGTCTTACAAAAAGTGCTAAACATTAATCGTGTCAAATGGATGCATAAGCAGCTGCCAACTGGCGTAGAAGCTCATATATAATTAGTACTCCACTTGCATAATGAGCTCGTGTAGTAGCAATGAAGATAAATCATTTGAACTGGCATATTTTCATCGGATGGACTGCAGTTACAGCAGCACGAATTACCTTCTCCATCTTGTCTGTGCTGTCCATTAGTTTGATTACAAAATTATCTTTAAGATTTCAACTTAGAAATTCTAACTTATGACCAGGATAGTGTTTGTTTTATTTAGATTGGATTTTAGAGTTTGAAGTCTTTGATCACAAGTTGAGTCAGCTCTATAGTAAGAAAATTGCTTCTTTATGCCGTACTGACCCTCAGTTTGCTGAATTGCCATCGAATAAACTCTTTTCTGATTTTCCATCACGTAAACACAACTTCCTGTCTATATACCATTGCTGTTATTTTTCCATGTGTGAACTTCCCCTAACCGTCATATACATGTGACATGTTAGTATTTTGTCTAAATCCCCAGACTACCCTCGCTCCACCTCCTAAAAAAAGGAGAAAAGAACATTATGTTCTGTACTGCCATGCTTTTTGCTGCTATGTCTTACTTTTGAGGTAGAAGAAGCATCTGACAGATGGGATTCAAAGGGAAAAAAAAGAAAGAATAGATTAGTGATTGGCTGAATATTTAAGACATCTGATTAGCTAGGAAAGAATAGAAAAGAAAAGAAGGTCATGTGTGGAGCATGGGCCCACAAAAAGCTAAGATATAGTTTGGATTTTCGGAATTGTAATCTGGAGGAAAATAATGTGGCTAAAGTAAATATTGAATCAATTCCAAACACTTTAAACAATCCAATATGATTTTGTAGTGAGTCATATTTACAAGAAAATCAAATAGGTCTTTATCTTATTGCAGGGATCAAATAGTTCTTTATTAAAGGAATTAAATCTTCAAAATACAAATAGTTCTAGAAAATTGTTTTGAACTTAGAAAAAGGTAGTACCTAATCAAGATAGTTATTTGGTTAGTTGTATTATTACACCTTCTTTATTTTTTGCAGCGATCAAATAGTTTTTCATTAAAGGAATTACATCTTTAAAATGTAAATAGTTCTAGAAAATTGTTTTGAACTTAGAAAAATGTACTCCCTCCGATCCATTATAAGCGTCGAAACTTAGTACAGAAGTTGTACTAACTTAGTATTAAATCTCCGACACTTGTTATGTATAGGAGGGGGTAGTTTCTAATCAAAATAGTTATTTGGTTAGTCGTATTGTTACACCTTTTTTTTCTTATTTGCTACTGAGGGCAGGAATGTCTTTTTGCACAATGGATGTCCTTTGCCCCTTGGGCATGGAAGCTAGAAGTTGTGTTTGTGTGCTGACAAATAAGCAAATTGTATTTGTTCGATGCAATTTGAGCAAACTGAGCGCTTCTAAGGGGAAAATAAGCAATTTTCTCCTTTATAATAGTTTGTGCATCACATAACTAGCTAGATCAAGCGATTAGAATTACTCCCTCCATCCCAAAATATAAGGCACGCCATTTTCGTACGTTCTTTGATGCACAACTTTGACCAATAATATATGCAACATTATATGGTTTCAGAATGTATAAATGGTATCGTTGCATTTGTCTTGCAAATCTTTTTAATTATATATATATTTATTACAAATTTTGTGGATATATTATAAGTACAAATTATAGTTTAAGTTATAAGTTAATGAATAACCGAATTTAATACTGTCTCATATTTTTGGACGGAGGGAGTAAGAAATAATTGAATAATCAGTCTTTCTGTCATCCAAGTTTTCTCTCATATATATTCTACCATCTCATCTCCTTCAAGATGTGTGCAATCTACTGTATTTTATTTGACCAGTTGTGAGCTGAGGTTCATGATAGACATCAACCAGCTCCTTACTACTTGGTCTCAGTTCTTCATTCTAATGTCCTCCGTATGTTCATTAGGTCAAATCTATTTACCATCTTCAGATGTTTTGCTTATTTTGTCTAAATCCTGTATTGTTTATACACATTTCACGGGAGTCCCGAAGATTGTATGCTTTTTATGGTCTGAAATAATTCTTTATATCATGTGGCTCATCAACTCTGTTGTCATCTAGGTGCTTGGCATGGAGAAGCTTAAGCTGGAGCTCCAGACTCGTGGACTAAAATGTGGCGGAACCTTACAAGAGCGTGCAGCCCGACTTTTCCTTCTGAAAACAACCCCACTGGATAAACTTCCGAAGAAGCTGCTTGCGAAGCCCAACTCTGGAGGGAAGTGAGTTGTAGTAATAAATAACGACTACTATTACTAAGAAAGCAAAATACAATGTCTGAGCTCCTCTGTTTGACTGTATTTGTTGTAATGTGATCAGAAATATTTTGCCTTGGCACTGGAAATTAATGTGATCTCTGTATGTATAATATTTGTTACTCTTACTCCCTGATTTTTTTGCTGTGTTATCACTTGGAGCTGCTTCCGCCTCAAGCACTTCTACATTCATGTATCCTGGAGCTGACTTTTGGTTGTAATCCCTGACTCCTTTATAAAATCGTTATCATGATAGAAGTTAATTTGTGCAAATACAATAGTACAGTCAACTAAGTGGTATGCTGCCACTTCCGCAGGGTTTCACCTGGCTATTGCCTGATTTTGTTTTCTTCTAAACGCTGACTGGCGACTGATCCCACTTTACTTGTAATATATGTTGTTTTAAGGATAGAGATTGGCGCTCAAGACTTGAAACCGTCGTGGATTGCTTTGGCAGTCGCTTTGCAAAATTTCTCCGAGACCAATCAAGTGAACTTGGGCGTCAGCGGCGCGAATGTCTCCATTGCGCATTTGCTTTCCCTTTTTACCTCGTTCGAAACGGTCTTGGATAAGTCTCGCGTAGCCTTCTCTACAAGCGCACGATAACTCCTTTGAGCCGGTCTGCAATCGCGACAGTCTGATAGCGGCTTGAGGTCTCCGAGGTAAAGAATCTCGTCCTCCCTGGCTGAGGTGACCGTATTTTCCAAGATTCTTACCTTTGATTCAGACCCTGGTACTCACGGCGTTGGATCACTCCAAAGTCCAAGTCGATCAATCTATGCTATCAGAGTCATGGGTATGGGTGTAGTGTAACTTTTGAGGTAAAAGTCGTTTGCATGGACGATCCGTGGGTCAAGCTTGAAGATCAGGAGAGATGGGGCATGATGGTTAGGGATTAGGGGTGATGCACTGCACCAGACGATGCCGTTACCTTACCATGTCTGGAGGAAGAGGCGAGAGTATGCACGGACGTGCCGTGACTGGCACGAAGACCGCCGCAAAATTGGCCGCATTCGGGTGGTCGCCGTGTTGCTTTCCTCTTCAATGGGCGAGTGGCAGTGGCTCAGTGGGTCGCCTATTCGTCTATTTAATTTCTCCCTGTTAAGGAAATGTCCAAGAAAGGGCGATCTTATCAAAAAGATTTGGGCTGTTTTTTTTTTCGAATTCAAAGATTCATTTATCAGGATTATAATAACTTGTAAAAGTGTTAGAAAGAAAATCTTGGTTATAGTTAATTCACATACATCTTCTCCTATCTGGCCTAGCTTGTCTCTAGCGCACAAGTGAGCTGCTCGATTAGCAACACACCCAATAAAAGAAACTCTAAAACTAGAAAAAACCATGGTCGTTGTTTATGCATGTTGCGTGTTTTCCTCCAGCTAAATACTATGGACATGTGCAATGGTTGATAAGATCATCTTATCTTAATCATGCCACTTAATCTAGATATAGCAATAAAATATGATGTGCAATGGGTTATTTTTCAGTTTTATCTTTAGTAATGAGATATCTTAAATATGTGGTGAGAGAGATTGAGCTCAGAGGTGATCTCTTAGCTTGCAAAGTCATTTTTCATCTCTCTCTTTCCTCCACCTCAGCGTTTACCATACATGGCACTGCTAAAATATCACCATTGTATATGCCCTAAGATAGTCGTACCACACAAACTTTTGGACATCTTTGTGATTTCGTTATCTCGCTGGTAATGAAAATCGATCCTCGTGGATCGCTAGGAAAAAATAACGAGAAAATTCAGAGTGGATAAATGGAGACCAAGGTACATGTGGCTTTTTATTTTAAAAATATTGGAAACTATATTCTAAGTTTTGATTTTTTTTAAAAAAAAAACTTCAATTTAGCAAATGATGCATCACAAGTGTGCAAAAAATCTTAATGTGAACATCTGTATATCAAGGCCACATAAAAATGAAAAAATCTGACAAACTTTATAGTTATGAAATATACTGTTTTCACTATGATCAGATTCATTTGTAGCGTGGCTTTCATTTGTCGAGGAAATTCAGGTATGTAGAACTGAATAAGAAAATATATTGTCTTGATCTAACTGGTTGCCACCTCTTTCGACGGACCACTACATATGCAACATACAAACTGAAACAAAGCGCATGTCTGGGTGACTGACACAAGGTTACGAAACTGAAGCTAGAACTAGTAAATTACAGAGGCGCCGGTCTGCCGGTGACTAACCACCGCGAGCCAGGCCAGGACTAGGCGCGTACACACGTCTACAGGACCGACGAGCTAGACCTCCTGTATCGTCGCGAGCCTCGGCGGTGTCCGCGCTCCCCCGCGCGGCGCCGGGCACCCACTCCCGACGCCGCCGGCCCCGCCAGCCTTGAGCTGGCGGGTGATCTGGGCGATCCTGGCCTTGCGCTCCTTGGCGTTATGCTCTTCCAGCCGCGCGATCAGCCTCTCCGCCTCCTTCCTCGTCACCACCACCTTCACCGTGATCACTGCGTCGGTGCCGCCTCCCGGCTTCCGCTCGTCCTCAGCAGCCACGCGGGGTCGACGAACGGGAGCGTTCCGCTCCGCCTTGCCGCCATGTCTCCGTCCAGATGGCACGGGCATCATCGCCACCGTGGTGCCGCCGCCCGCCTTCTGCTCGTCCTCAGCAGCCACGCGGAGTCGGTGCACGGGGGCGTCCCGCGCCGCCATCCCGCCATGCCTCCGTCCAGATGGCACGGGCGTGGTCGCGCCGGAGCGCGGAGCCGTGGCTTCATGGCGGTGGCGGTGGTGCGGCACGGCGTTGCCCATGTATTGTATGATGCTCTGGCCTGTGTGCACGTATATGGTGGTTACGCAGCTGAGGCCCGGACAAGTGACCAGTAGTGATGATGGTGGTGGTGGTGGTTCCACTGGTTCGTTCGACTTCAAGTGAGATTGTGAGAATGATACGAAGAAGTGCCTGGTGCGCTCGGTGATTTATAGCGAACGTGCGTGGCGAGGAGGTGTGGTGAGATATACGGGCCGGACTGGTTCAAAAGGGGGGGGTAAAAGTGACGTGCGCACGGGGCTGACTGAGCTGAGCTGAGCCGAGCCGAGCGTGTTAGACCAGGGCAGAGGGCTCACTGAGTGGACTCGAATACTCGACGCAGGCGCACGAGGGCGTACGCGAGCGGGCTTGGTCTGGACCTCGCTCTCGACCTGGACCTGTGTGGTTTGGGCGTGAGATCGACGGGTGGCATCTACGAGGTACGAGTACGTCGTTGATCCAACTCGGCGAATGCTTGACCGGGACGCGTTTGGTAGGCTGGACTGGAATCCTGCATCACTGACGTAGCGAGATGGTCGTCTATGCGCGTTGTGAACGAGCCACGGGCAGCCCATCGTTTGGCAGCATGTGCTGCACCGGTCCGAACAGAAGTGCACATTGTTTGGATGTCTGGATACAGCGCTCCATTTCTGTTCAGCCACAGCAAATATGGTGACCTTACCATCACATAACGGCACACAAACACGATCATAAGCACAACACATAATTATACACAACGAACAAAGTACTTAATTCCTAATCTAGCGTTAGAGTGGTAAGACGCGCGCCTAAACCTGGGGGCAGACTACCCAGATCTAAAAAGATTGTTCACCAGCCTCTACAGGTCAACATGACAGTGAGATATGCACAAAAGCAAGTGTTTAACTGCCTCCTAGAGGCCAGCACAACTACAAGATCAGACATAACAGAGACAACGATGGAGCAGCAACACCTTAACGGCGAGGATCAGCATAAGGACCCTCACGGTGCCTCTTGCAGCCGAAGATGCTGGAGCATGATGTCTCCTTCCTGAAGACGTCGACCTTGAAGCCGTCGTCCTGAGGGGTGAAGACGATCGTGTTGTCGACGCGGAGCAAAAGCCTAGCGGCGAACTCGCTCCAGGAGTTGATGAACCCGACGCGCTGGCCTGTCCACTGCAGCTGCACTTTTCACTTGCAACGCTGGCCCATGTACAAGCAGACCTTCACCAGGGGGGTCATTGTTCTTGAGCTTGTACTTGGTGATCAGGAGCTGCTCCATGTACGGCGGCACGACGAGGGCACGGGGGTCGTGGCTCTCCACCTGCACGAAGAACGCCGGCAGACGCTGCCTGGCAGCGTGCCCCATGTCAGCAGGACGGCCGATGTGAACCCTTGGCGCTGTGATCTGGTGGTGGGCTTCCATGAACGCTACGTTGGGGTCACGCAGCTACACCCGGACAGCCATGTCCCTTGCATCCAGTATGGGCTCTTCCGAGAATACTTCCAGGAAGGGCCACTTCTGCAGATGCAATGAAAATGCAAAGAGTTAGCAATGCACAAATCGCTATGAAGTCCATCATGGTGCTTGAGCTTGGCATTGCCAAGCACAAGCACTGTCATGGATAATGGAAATGCCAAGTGATACGTCTCCACCGTATCTATAATTTCTTATGTTCCATGCTAGTTTTATGACAATACCTACATGTTTTACTCACACTTTATATCATTTTTATGCATTTTCCGGGACTAACCTATTAACAAGATGCCGAAGCGCCAGTTCTGTTTTCTGCTGTTTTTGGTTTCAGAAATTCTACACAGGAAATATTCTCGGAATTGGACCCCACGAAGACAGAAGTCAATATTTTACCGAGGCGGACCCAGAGAGCTAGAGAAGGACCAGAGGGGGGCCAAGGGGCCCCCACACCATAGGGGGGCGCGGCCCACCCCTCTGTCGTGCCACCAGGTGGGGAGGGCACCCTGGGGCCCCTCCGAGGCCACCCTTCCGCCTATATATTCTCCCAGAAGTAAAAACCCTAGGGGTATCGGTCTTCCTCCACGAAAAGTTACGTAGCCGCCGCCATCGCGAAGCCAAGTTCGGGGGACAGAAGTCTCTGTTCCGGCACGCCGCCGGGACAGGGAAGTGCCCCCGGAATCCATCTCCATCGACTCCATCGCCATCTTCATCGCCGTTGCTGTCTCCCATGATGAGGAGGGAGTATTTCTCCCCCGAGGCTGAGGGCTCTACCGGTAGCTATGTGGTTCATCTCTCTCTCCCATGGTGTGATCTTTATGTGATCATGAGCTTTGTAATCTAGTTGAATATGTAGATGTTACTCTTGTCTATTATGCACTTTAGAGGTTACTTTAATATGAACTCCGGAGTCACTCTCCACGGTGTGATGGTGACAGTGTGCGCATCGTGTGTGATTCTTTTATGACATTGTGGATCTTGTTTACTCCGGCTTGAGGTGTGCTTTTGTAGCCCTACACAATGAATGGTGTTTGTTATCCAACAAGAGAGTGTTTGAGAGTACCATTTATTTATTCAATTATGTGATCATTGTTGAGAGTGTTCACTAGTGAAAGTATGATCCCTAGGCCTTGTTTCTAAGCATTGAAACATTGTTTACAACAAGTTCTGCTACATGTTCGCTTGCTGCCATTTTTATTTCAGATTGCAATTACTACTTATAATCATCCATATTACTTGTATTTCACTATCTCTTCGCCGAACTAGTGCACCTATACATCTGACAAGTGTATTAGGTGTGTTGGGGACACAAGAGACTTCTTGTATCTTAATTGCAGGGTTGTTTGAGAGGGATATCTTTGACCTCTATCTCCCTGAGTTCGATAAACCTTGGGTGATCCACTTAAGAGAAACTTGCTGCTGTTCTACAAACCTCTACTCTTGGAGGCCCAAAACTGTCTACAGGAATAGAAGCGTGCGTAGACATCAAGCTATTTTCTGGCGCCGTTGCCGGGGAGGTAAGGTAAAAGGTATTGATATCCTCCGACTACTAAGCTATTTCCTAGCACTGTTGCCGGTGTGTGAGTGCTCGAAGCTATTTCCTTTAGATTCTGCAATTATATCTTTTTGTTTCTTGTTTTTATTTCACTAGTTAGGCTTAATGGAAAACAACAAAAATATTAGAGATCTTTATAGTATTTATCTTGAGTTAGGACATGAGGTGTTTGAAGAGAAAATTAAAAAACCTATGGAACTTTATATGCATGCTAATGGCAATGTTATTAGTATGAATGCTTTGAACACCATTGTTGCTAATGCTATGGAAAATTCTAAGCTTGGGGAAGTCTGGTTTTGAGGAGCATGATATTTTTAGTCCCCCAAGCATGGAGGAGAAAATTTACTTTGATGATACTTTACCTCCTATATATGATGATTACAATGATGACTATCATATTTTCAGTCCACCTACTATTGAGGAGAAAATTAATTATGATTACAATATGCCTCCAATATATGATGATTATGGTGATGAGAATAATAATGATAGCTATCTTATTGAATTTGCTCCCACTACAATTAATAGTAATGACTATGCTTATGTGGAGAGTAATAATTTTATGCATGTAGCTCATGATAAGAATGTTTCATGTGATAGTTATATTGTTGAGTTTGTTCATGATGATACTGAAAATCTTTATGAGAGAGGACAATATGGTTGTAGGGATTTTCATGTTACTAAAACACCCCTCTTTTTGCTTAAAATCTTGAAGTTGCACTTGTCTTGTTTTCCTATGCTTATTGCATTATGCTTACATGACTTGTTTATTTACAAGATTCCTTTTCATAGGAAGTGGGTTAGACTTAAAAGTGTTTCTTATTTGCTTTTGATGCTCTCTTTTGCTTCAACTCTTATTTCTTGCGAGAGCATCATTAAAATTACTGAGCCCATCTTAATGGCTATAAAGAAAGCACTTCTTGGGAGATAACCCATGTTTTTATTTTTCTACTATTTTGTTGTGTCTTGGAAGTTGTTACTGCTGTAGCAACCTCTCCTTATCATGTTTATTTCGTTTTTGTGCCAAGTAAAGTCTTTGATAGAAAGTTGATACTAGATTTGGATTTCTGCGCAGGAACAGATTTTTAGCTGTCATGAATTTGCGTTTTTCTCTCTGTAGAAAACTCGTAAAATGCTGAAAAAATTCATGCGTAATTCTCAGATATGTACGCAACTTTCGTTCAACTGGAGCTTTTCCATCTGAGCATGTTAAGTGCCTCGAAAAAATTCGTCTTTACGGACTGTTCTGCTTTGATAGATTCTGCCTTTTATTTCGCATTGCCTCTTTTACTGTGTTGAGTGGATTTCCTTGCTCCATTAAATTTCAGTAACCTTGGGTAATGTCCAGAAGTGTTGGGGATGATTGTGTCCTTGCTGAACATGTGAATTTTTGATTATGCACTAACCCTCTAATGAGATTGTTTTGAGTTTGGTGTTAATGAAGTTTTCAAGGATCAAGAGAGGAGGATGATATAATATGATCAAGAAGAGTGAAAAGTCTAAGCTTGGGGATGCCCCCGTGGTTCATCCCTACATATTTCAAGAAGACTCAAGCGTCTAAGCTTGGGGATTCCCAAGGCATCCCCTTCTTCATCAATAACTTATCAGGTCACCTCTAGTGAAACTATATTTTAATTCCGTCACCTCTTATGTGCTTTACTTGGAGCGTCTGTGTGCTTTTATTCTCGTTTGTTATTTTCATTCTCTGAATAAATCGGATCCTAACATGCTTGTGTGGGAGAGAGACACGCTCCGCTTTTTCATTTGAACACTTGTGTTCTTCGTTTTATTTTTCATGTTCATGGCGAAAGCTAAAAGCCGCTGCACTTATTGTTATTTTGTTGGAAACAGAAAATGCTTCATGTGGTAATTCGTATATTGTCTTGAATAATTTGATACTTGGCAATTGTTTTGAGCTCTCAAGTAGATCATGTTTAAGCTCTTGCATCATGTAGTTTAAATCTATTAGTGGAGAACTACTGTAGAGCTTGTTGAAATTTGGTTTGCATGATTGGTCTCTCTAAGGTCTAGATATTTTCCGGTAAAAGTGTTTGAGCAACAAGGAAGACAGTGTAGAGTCTTATAATGCTTGCAATATGTTCTTATGTAAGTTTTGTTGTACCGGTTTATACTTGTGTTTGCTTCAAACAACCTTGCTAGCCAAAGCCTTGTACTGAGAGGGAATGCTTCTCGTGCATCCAAAACCTTGAGCCAAAACTTATGCCACTTGTGTCCACCATAACTACCTACTATGTGGTATTTTTCTGCCATTCCAAGTAAATTGCTCGCGTGCTACCTTTAAAAACCTTTCAAAAAAATCCATTCCTTGTTTTTGCAATACATAGCTCATGGTAAAGTAGCCTAAAAAACTATTGTGGTAAGGAATATGTCGCTTGTGTATCTTAGTTCTTATAAGTTGCTTGTTGAGCGGTAACCATGTTATCTGGGGACGCCATCAACCTGTTATACCTTTGTTGAATATCATGTGAGTTGCTATGCATGTTCGTCTTGTCTGAAGTAAGGGAGATTTTCCATGAGTTGAAATGGTTTGAGTATGCATGTTGTTAGAGAAGAACATTGGGCCGCCAACCAAAGCCATGTATCATGGTGGAAGTTTCAGCTTGGACATTAATCCTCAAATCTCTTATGAGAGTATTATCTGTTGTTGAATGCTTAAAGCATAAAAGAGGAGTCCATTATCTGTTTTCTATGTTGTCCCGGTATGGATGTCCTCAAGTTGAGATCTATCAAAATCGAGAAATCAAATGTGATTTATCTCCTTGGACCTTTGTACAGGTGCCATAGAGGTACCCCTTTGTGACACTTGGTTGAAACATATGTAATGCGATGATAATCCATGGAAATCCGAGCTAATTAGGACAATGTGTGGGCACTATTAGTATTCTATGCATGAGGCTTGCAACTTATAGGAAGTTTTATACATAACCCATATGAATTATTACTACCGTTGACACAATTGTTTCCATGTTTTCGAAATAAAAGCTCTAGCACATGAGTAATCCCTGCTTCCCTCTGCGAAGGGCCTTTCTTTTACTTTATGTTGAGTCGGTTTACCTACTTCTTTCTATCTTAGAAGCAAACACTTGTGTCAACTGTGTGCACTTGATTCTTACATGCTTGCTTATTGCACTTATTATATTACTTTGTGTTGACAATTATCCATGAGATATGCATGTTAAAAGTTGAAAGCAATTGCTGAAACTTAAATCTTCCTTTGTGTTGCTTCAAAACCTCTTATTAAGAATCTATTGCTTTATGAGTTAACTCTTATGCAAGACTTTTTGATGCTTGTCTTGAAAGTACTATTCATGAAAAGTTTTTGCTATATGATTCAGTTGTTTAGTCATTATCTTTTTGTTAGCAAACTATAGACCATTTCTTTGAGTCACTTCATTCATCTCATATGCTTTACAATAGTATTGATCAAGATTATGTTGGTAGCATGCCACTTCAGAAATTATTCTTTTTACCGTTTACCTACTCGAGGGCGAGTAGGAACTAAGCTTGGGGATGCTTGATACGTCTCCAACGTATCTATAATTTCTTATGTTCCATGCTAGTTTTATGACAATACCTACATGTTTTACTCACACTTTATATCATTTTTATGCATTTTCCGGGACTAACCTATTAACAAGATGCCGAAGCGCCAGTTCCTATTTTCTACTGTTTTTGGTTTCAGAAATTCTACACAGGAAATATTCTCGGAATTGGACCCCACGAAAACAGAAGTCAATATTTTGCCGAGGCGGACCCAGAGAGCCAGAGAAGGGCCAGAGGGGGGCCAAGGGGCCCCCACACCATAGGGGGGCGCGGCCCACCCCTCTGTCGCGCCACCAGGTGGGAAGGGCACCCTGGGGCCCCTCCGAGGCCGCCCTTCCGCCTATATATTCTTCCAGAAGTAAAAACCCTAGGGGTATCGGTCTTCCTCCACGAAAAGTTACGTAGCCGCCGCCATCGCGAAGCCAAGTTCGGGGGATAGAAGTCTCTGTTCCGGCACGCCGCCGGGACGGGGAAGTGCCCCCGGAATCCATCTCCATCGACTCCATCGCCATCTTCATCGCCGTTCGTTGTCTCCCATGATGAGGAGGGAGTAGTTCTCCCCGAGGGCTGAGGGCTCTACCGGTAGCTATGTGGTTCATCTCTCTCTCCCATGGTGTGATCTTTATGTGATCATGAGCTTTGTAATCTAGTTGAATATGTAGATGTTACTCTTGTCTATTATGCACTTTAGAGGTTACTTTAATATGAACCCCGGAGTCACTCTCCACGGTGTGATGGTGACAGTGTGCGCATCGTGTGTGATTCTTTTATGACATTGTGGATCTTGTTTACTCCGGCTTGAGGTGTGCTTTTGTAGCCCTACACAATGAATGGTGTTTGTTATCCAACAAGAGAGTGTTTGAGAGTACCATTTATTTATTCAATTATGTGATCATTGTTGAGAGTGTCCACTAGTGAAAGTATGATCCCTAGGCCTTGTTTCTAAGCATTGAAACATTGTTTACAACAAGTTCTGCTACATGTTCGCTTGCTGCCATTTTTATTTCAGATTGCAATTACTACTTATAATCATCCATATTACTTGTATTTCACTATCTCTTCGCCGAACTAGTGCACCTATACATCTGACAAGTGTATTAGGTGTGTTGGGGACACAAGAGACTTCTTGTATCTTAATTGCAGGGTTGCTTGAGAGGGATATCTTTGACCTCTATCTCCCTGAGTTCGATAAACCTTGGGTGATCCACTTAAGGGAAACTTGCTGCTGTTCTACAAACCTCTGCTCTTGGAGGCCCAAAACTGTCTACAGGAATAGAAGCGTGCGTAGACATCAAGCTATTTTCACGGCGCCGTTGCCGGGGAGATAAGGTAAAAGGTATTGATATCCTCCGACTACTAAGCTATTTCCTAGCACTGTTGCTCGGTGTGTGAGTGCTCGAAGCTATTTCCTTTAGATTCTGCAATTATATCTTTTTGTTTCTTGTTTTTATTTCACTAGTTAGGCTTAATGGAAAACAACAAAAATATTAGAGATCTTTATAGTATTTATCTTGAGTTAGGACATGAGGTGTTTGAAGAGAAAATTAAAAAACCTATAGAACTTTATATGCATGCTAATGGCAATGTTATTAGTATGAATGCTTTGAACACCATTGTTGCTAATGCTATGGAAAATTCTAAGCTTGGGGAAGCTGGTTTTGAGGAGCATGATATTTTTAGTCCCCCGAGCATGGAGGAGAAAATTTACTTTGATGATACTTTACCTCCTATATATGATGATTACAATGATTACTATCATATTTTCAGTCCACCTACTATTGAGGAGAAAATTAATTATGATTACAATATGCCTCCAATATATGATGATTATGGTGATGAGAATAATAATGATAGCTATCTTATTGAATTTGCTCCCACTACAATTAATAGTAATGACTATGCTTATGTGGAGAGTAATAATTTTATGCATGTAGCTCATGATAAGAATGTTTCATGTGATAGTTATATTGTTGAGTTTGTTCATGATGATACTGAAAATCTTTATGAGAGAGGACAATATGGTTGTAGGGATTTTCATGTTACTAAAACACCCCTCTTTTTGCTTAAAATCTTGAAGTTGCACTTGTCTTGTTTTCCTATGCTTATTGCATTATGCTTACATGACTTGTTTATTTACAAGATTCCTTTTCATAGGAAGTGGGTTAGACTTAAAAGTGTTTCTTATTTGCTTTTGATGCTCTCTTTTGCTTCAACTCTTATTTCTTGCGAGAGCATCATTAAAATTACTGAGCCCATCTTAATGGCTATAAAGAAAACACTTCTTGGGAGATAACCCATGTTTTTATTTTGCTACTATTTTGTTGTGTCTTGGAAGTTGTTACTGCTGTAGCAACCTCTCCTTATCATGTTTATTTCGTTTTTGTGCCAAGTAAAGTCTTTGATAGAAAGTTGATACTAGATTTGGATTTCTGCGCAGGAACAGATTTTTAGCTGTCATGAATTTGCGTTTTTCTCTCTGTAGAAAACTCGTAAAATGCTGAAAAAATTCATGCGTAATCCTCAGATATGTACGCAACTTTCGTTCAACTGGAGCTTTTCCATCTGAGCATGTTAAGTGCCTCGAAAAAATTCGTCTTTACGGACTGTTCTGCTTAGATAGATTCTGCCTTTTATTTCGCATTGCCTCTTTTACTGTGTTGAGTGGATTTCCTTGCTCCATTAAATTTCAGTAACCTTGGGTAATGTCCAGAAGTGTTGGGGATGATTGTGTCCTTGCTGAACATGTGAATTTTTGATTATGCACTAACCCTCTAATGAGATTGTTTTGAGTTTGGTGTTAAGGAAGTTTTCAAGGATCAAGAGAGGAGGATGATATAATATGATCAAGAAGAGTGAAAAGTCTAAGCTTGGGGATGCCCCCGTGGTTCATCCCTGCATATTTCAAGAAGACTCAAGCGTCTAAGCTTGGGGATTCCCAAGGCATCTCCTTCTTCATCAACAACTTATCAGGTCACCTCTAGTGAAACTATATTTTAATTCTGTCACCTCTTATGTGCTTTACTTGGAGCATCTGTGTGCTTTTATTCTCGTTTGTTATTTTCATTCTCTGAATAAATCGGATCCTAACATGCTTGTGTGGGAGAGAGACACGCTCCGCTTTTTCATTTGAACACTTGTGTTCTTCGTTTTATTTTTCATGTTCATGGCGAAAGCTAAAAGCCGCTGCACTTATTGTTATTTTGTTGGAAACAGAAAATGCTTCATGTGGTAATTCGTATATTGTCTTGAATAATTTGATACTTGGCAATTGTTTTGAGCTCTCAAGTAGATCATGTTTAAGCTCTTGCATCATGTAGTTTAAATCTATTAGTGGAGAACTACTCGTAGAGCTTGTTGAAATTTGGTTTGCATGATTGGTCTCTCTAAGGTCTAGATATTTTCTCGGTAAAAGTGTTTGAGCAACAAGGAAGACAAGTGTAGAGTCTTATAATGCTTGCAATATATTCTTATGTAAGTTTTGTTGTACCGGTTTATACTTGTGTTTGCTTCAAACAACCTTGCTAGCCAACGCCTTGTACTGAGAGGGAATGCTTCTCGTGCATCCAAAACCTTGAGCCAAAACTTATGCCACTTGAATCCACCATAACTACCTACTATGTGGTATTTTTCTGCCATTCCAAGTAAATTGCTCGCGTGCTACCTTTAAAAACCTTTAAAAAAAATCCATTCCTTGTTTTTGCAATACATAGCTCATGGTAAAGTAGCCTAAAAAACTATTGTGGTAAGGAATATGTCGCTTGTGTATCTTAGTTCTTATAAGTTGCTTGTTGAGCGGTAACCATGTTATCTGGGGACGCCATCAACCTGTTATACCTTTGTTGAATATCATGTGAGTTGCTATGCATGTCCGTCTTGTCTGAAGTAAGGGAGATTTTCCATGAGTTGAAATGGTTTGAGTATGCATGTTGTTAGAGAAGAACATTGGGCCGCCAACCAAAGCCATGTATCATGGTGGAAGTTTCAGCTTGGACATTAATCCTCAAATCTCTTATGAGGAGTATTATCTGTTGTTGAATGCTTAAAGCATAAAAGAGGAGTCCATTATCTGTTTTCTATGTTGTCCCGGTATGGATGTCCTCAAGTTGAGATCTATCAAAATCGAGAAATCAAATGCGATTTATCTCCTTGGACCTTTGTACAGGTGCCATAGAGGTACCCCTTTGTGACACTTGGTTGAAACATATGTAATGCGATGATAATCCATGGAAATCCGAGCTAATTAGGACAATGTGTGGGCACTATTAGTATTCTATGCATGAGGCTTGCAACTTATAGGAAGTTTTATACATAACCCATATGAATTATTACTACCGTTGACACAATTGTTTCCATGTTTTCGAAATAAAAGCTCTAGCACATGAGTAATCCCTGCTTCCCTCTGCGAAGGGCCTTTCTTTTACTTTATGTTGAGTCAGTTTACCTACTTCTTTCTATCTTAGAAGCAAACACTTGTGTCAACTGTGTGCACTGATTCTTACATGCTTGCTTATTGCACTTATTATATTACTTTGTGTTGACAATTATCCATGAGATATGCATGTTAAAAGTTGAAAGCAATTGCTGAAACTTAAATCTTCCTTTGTGTTGCTTCAAAACCTCTTATTAAGAATCTATTGCTTTATGAGTTAACTCTTATGCAAGACTTTTTGATGCTTGTCTTGAAAGTACTATTCATAAAAAGTTTTTTCTATATGATTCAGTTGTTTAGTCATTATCTTTTTGTTAGCAAACTATAGACCATTTCTTTGAGTCACTTCATTCATCTCATATGCTTTACAATAGTATTGATCAAGATTATGTTGGTAGCATGCCACTTCAGAAATTATTCTTTTTACCGTTTACCTACTCGAGGGCGAGTAGGAACTAAGCTTGGGGATGCTTGATACGTCTCCAACGTATCTATAATTTCTTATGTTCCATGATAGTTTTATGACAATACCTACATGTTTTACTCACACTTTATATCATTGTTATGCATTTTCCGGGACTAACCTATTAACAAGATGCCGAAGCGCCAGTTCCTGTTTTCTGCTGTTTTTGGTTTCAGAAATTCTACACAGGAAATATTCTCGGAATTGGACCCCACGAAAACAGAAGTCAATATTTTGCCGAGGCGGACCCAGAGAGCCAGAGAATGGGCCAGAGGGGGGCCAAGGGGCCCCCACACCATAGGGGGCGTGGCCCACCCCTCTGCCGCGCCACCAGGTGAGGAGGGCACCCTGGGGCCCCTCCGAGGCCGCCCTTCCGCCTATATATTCTCCCAGAAGTAAAAACCCTAGGGGTATCGGTCTTCCTCCATGAAAAGTTACGTAGCCGCCGCCATCGCGAAGCCAAGTTCGGGGGATAGAAGTCTCTATTCCGGCACGCCGCCGGGACGGGGAAGTGCCCCCGGAATCCATCTCCATCGACTCCATCGCCATCTTCATCGCCGTTGCTGTCTCCCATGATGAGGAGGGAGTAGTTCTCCCCCGAGGCTGAGGGCTCTACCGGTAGCTATGTGGTTCATCTCCTCTCCCATGGTGTGATCTTTATGTGATCATGAGCTTTGTGATCTAGTTGAATATGTAGATGTTACTCTTGTCTATTATGCACTTTAGAGGTTACTTTAATATGAACTCCGGAGTCACTCTCCACGGTGTGATGGTGATAGTGTGCGCATCGTGTGTGATTCCTTTATGACATTGTGGAGCTTGTTTACTCCGGCTTGAGGTGTGCTTTTGTAGCCCTACACAATGAATGGTGTTCGTTATCCAACAAGAGAGTGTTTGAGAGTAGCATTTATTTATTCAATTATGTGATCATTGTTGAGAGTGTCCACTAGTGAAAGTATGATCCCTAGGCCTTGTTTCTAAGCATTGAAACACCGTTTCCAACAAGTTCTGCTACATGTTCGCTTGCTGCCATTTTTATTTCAGATTGCAATTACTACTTATAATCATCCATATTACTTGTATTTCACTATCTCTTCGCCGAACTAGTGCACATATACATCTGACTAGTGTATTAGGTGTGTTTGGGACACAAGAGACTTCTTGTATCTTAATTGCAGGATTGCTTGAGAGGGATATCTTTGACCTCTACCTCCCTGAGTTCGATAAACCTTGGGTGATCCACTTAAGGGAAACTTGCTGCTGTTCTACAAACCTCTGTTCTTGGAGGCCCAACACTGTCTACAGGAATAGAAGCGTGTGTAGACATCACCAAGCACAAGCACAAGTAGAAGCGCTGTCATGGACTTGACATTGTGCCAATGCCAAGCACAAGCACAAACACAAGCATTGTCATGGACTTGATATTGTGCCAATGCCAATGCCAAGCACAAGCACTGCCATGGACTTGACATTATGCCAATGCCAAGCACAAGTACAAGCACAAGTCAAGCCTGTCATGTTGCTTGAGCTTGTCATTGCCAAGCACAAGCAATGTCATGGACAATGGCAATGCCAAGCTCAAGAATTGTCATGGACTTGACATAGGTGCTTGAGTTTGGCATGGCAAGCAGAACCACTGTCAAGAACACGCATGCACATTGCCATGAATCATATCTACATTCACATCTACAATGTCATCTAGTCGATCTAAATAAGTGGAGAAGAAGTCGATTGAAGGTACTTACGATTAGGTGGAGCGACAGCGGCCCACTCTGAGCCGGAAGAGGACGCGCACATGCGTCGGTAGGTCCTCGAGGAGGTCGCACTCCAAATCCGGGTGGAGGAGGAGGCAGAGCCGGAGCGTAGGTCCTCTGGGACGGCGGCGGTGCCGCGGTCGGGAAGCGGGGCGCCGATGGTGTTTTCAGTTGCCGACGAGCACAAAGACGGCTGAACCCCGGCGGTAGCGCAACGGGAGGCGCGCCATTGGGTGCAGGCGGACGCGGCATGCCCCATGGCATCGACGCGTGCATCGGGGTCGACGTGAACCCCGGCGGGGGCTCCATCTCCCTGCTGGAGCCCGGTGCACCAGCCGCCATTGCGGCCGCCCTCGCCGTCGTAAACCCTAGTGGGGACGGGGCAAAACCCCCCGTTGTCGACGGATCCGCCGGTCGAATCCCGGCGGCTTGAAGTGCCAGGACGGCGGCGTTGCGGGTTGCCACGCCGGCCGGCCTCGTGCTCGCGAACGGCGACGGCCGATTCAACACCGGCGCGCGACGGGCATCGATCTGCGCCGCCAAGTCGCGGCCTCCGGCCTCGTACTCGCAGACGAGGCGCAGGAGCGCCTCATTGGACCTGGTGGCCGTCGGTCGGATGGCTGAATCCGTCGCCGCTGGAGAGGAAGGCGGAGGAGGAGGCGGAGGAGGCGAGGAGACCATGGCGGCGGTTGATGCGACAGGGCGGTGACTCGTGCCAGGAGTGAATGGGGAGTGAGAAGGAGCGAACCGATGAGGAGAAGTGGGGAGAGAGGACCAAGACAACGCGTTGTCTCCCGCGCTTCTCCACGCGTGCAACGGGACAGACCCTCTGGAAACTACCGATTCGGACGTTCCTCCAGGGCCTATCCCAGGGGTGCTTTGAAAATCAGTTGGGCCACAACGCGAACCTCTTACAGGCAACCAAACGGACCGGTTTTGGCTGGGCCGATGTGAACCAAAGGGCTCACAGCCTACCAAACACGCCCCGCGTCAACGACGTGATCCCAGATTACCAGGGTCTCGTTTCTACTCGATTTGACACTACCCAGGTGGGCCGTTCCGTCAGTCGGTCGTCTCTAACGCGGCGGCAAAACCACTCGCGATGCCCCCTCCCGTCGCGCGGCGCCGCGGCCGTGCTCCTCGGAAGAGGGAGCCTCCTCCGGCGCGTCCTCCTCCTCTTCCGGATCCCTCTCCGGCGACGCGTCGACGAAAGATGGTTCCCGGCTCCGCCGGGGAGAGCTAGCCGCCATCATCCTGCATCTCAACCTCACCGGATTTTATCATGACAGTGCATACCGTGCGAGGGGAGGAACGTAGATGCGGCAAAATTATTTTCGCGATCAGAAACAAATACACTGTAGATCCAATCCCACAAATCTGGCTGCCGTGCTCCTTACCGTGCATCGGCGTGTTAGGGTTCAGGGAGGGCAGAGTACGTGGGGTTAAGCTGAAACTCCAAAAAGGAGCACTATATTTTCGAAAATTCAAAATCATATTTCAATGTTTTGCAAAAAAAGACCTGGAAACAAAAAGGATAAAGGCATGAATCTGGATAGTGCGCGTTTCAAAACTATATTTCTTTTTCCAAGATTTGTCATTGTTGTGTAGCCCAGAATACGAAGAATTTCGTGTTGAGCTTTTGGAGGCTTGGAGGATACATCGTAGACTACATCCAATCTTTATGGCCATTCCCAATCAACCATTGGTATCCAAACTTCGCTGTTGTGAAGGCCCATGGAACACCTTTTCAAAAAGGGGAGGCATTCAGATCATTACAAGCGAACAAATTTGGATGTTGTGTTCTATATTTGAATTGGATAATCTCTTTCCATATTTTATGATCATCTAAATTAAACCTTTTCACCCAAGATGATAACAAGGAAATATCGAGATCCCTAATATTCACGATCCCCAGCCCTCCAAAGTCTTGTTTCATGATGCTAACCAGATCCCAATGAGCTAGGAGATACTTATGGTGTTTTTCATAATTGTCCCACAGGCAATGCACCATCTGTGAGTTAATGGCTGTCACGGCCCATTTTGAAAACTTAAGAACTTACAAAAGATAAATCGGAATGCTTGCTAAGCAAGACCTGATTAGCACCAGCCTGCTAGCATGATTCAATATATAGCTTCCCTCTCCACACACCAATATGCTTAATAATATAAGTACTATACTATTTGGCAACAAACTTCTTTTTTCTCATAATTTTGGGTTTATTTTTTGTGCCCCTGTCCTGCTGACACGTGTTTTTATCTGCTCTATTATTGTTTGGGGTGCAACTTTGGAGGCGTCTTGCAATTTCGTTTTGGTTTGATTCTGTCTTGTTAGAGGTGCTGTGGTAGTTTCTCTATTAGACCTGGGTGAGTATAGCAGATCTTCTTTTCTTGGTCAAAGCGGTGCAAGGCCTACGACCGAGGAACCCACGACATCTTTCTCCCAGCTCCCCCAGTCATTATCGCTTTAAGACTAGTCATAGTGGGGAGTAACATAGGGTAGTAACATGGACCTCCATAGTGGATAGTTACTTATATGTAGTATCATGCATGTTATATTTATTAGATTGTAGACTCATCTTGTCTTGAGAAGTGTGATGTTATGGTAACATAGCTAGTTACCACCCCACTCTCTTTCTTCATTAATTATCATGCCATGTCACCAAAATGCCTTGGGGTGTGTGATGTTACTAGCTATGTTACTCCCACTATGAGTAGTCTAACTCTTCCCAATCCTCATCGTTAAGGTTAGGAAAGAAATTCCACCTCGAGCCAGTCCAATGGTGAGCGGCGGCACGACGACCGCGAGCGCTTCCCTGTGCTCCTCTCCTCCTCCTCCATCAGCCTGGTTTTCGCGCCTCTACAAGGTGCCTATGAGCTTCTCCAAGGTGGCATCCATCTAGATAAAAGCTCACTCGAGCAGATGCCCTTGCCGCACGTCTCAGCTGCGGCCATGCCTCCGTCGTTAGGAGCAAGAAGCAGAGGCCATGGACTGGGTGGGGATCCGAGCATCCCGTCGGCGGTGGTGGCGATGACGGGGTCGGGGCCGGCTTGGACTGCTGCAACAGCCAGCGTACGGTATCGCCGTCAAACTTGTATCCTAGCTGAGTGCACACCTCCGTGGAGGAAAAAGTTCAGTTGGGCACGGGCTGCATCGGTGATGAGGAGCCTGCGGAGGCCATCTCGGCCCGTCATCGATTCGGCGCGACGTCTTGGGGCGCGAGAACCTGCTCCACTTCGTCACCCGCCTCTGCGGCGCTGTGGCAGTCAAGATGCTCAGGGCGGCGGCACCCATCTTTCCTTGCCGAGTCGGCTTGCGGCGCCAAGGAGGACTTGGCAGGGGAGCGGACAAAAACCTCTGCTGGCAGGGGGAGCCGCTGACAAAACCCACAAGATGATCTAGGATGACGTAGGTAAAGTGATTCTTTGATTGTTTCTAGGTATATTGGTGGAATTCTTGGCTGGCATCCTCTAATCTCTACCATTCTTTCTTTTTTAGGATGAACCAATGTCACAATTTCTGTAATAATACAGGTTCAACCTTGACGAAGATTGTGTGTGTTATAAGAGACGACATGGCTGGTTTGCAAGCACGGCCACTTGCCAGGAATTATGAAGTTCATAATTACAAAAGCTGGTACAATTTATTCCAATAGTGGTTATTTCAGTATCGCGCACCTCGATCTTGCACCCATCACTCTAGACTGAAGCAATTGAATTAGGCGTTACTAACCATCCATTATAGTTACTGTCTGGGATGTCTACATATATAATTGTACATCCTGAGTTTTTGATAAATAATTCAGTATACATTTCACAGGTGCAGTGGTTCCCTGATGGTGTCATATTTTCTTTAGAAAAACCAAAGACGGCTGACCTGCAAGGTATCTCATGTTTACTTGATCTGTGCGTTCCACCTTTTGGTACACCTTATTTTTGTATCTGTCGTATATCCCTTCGTAATATTGGTGGCATATGTTTGGAGCTGAATATGATGTATATATCCTTTTAGCATGCCTGGTACATCAGTAGCTTTATTCTGAATTATGTTACTGATAATATGCATTGTCCTTTGGCTGTTCTGAATGTGTACCAGGGGTATTTGGTTTCTTTAGAAAAAAATGTTCAAAGCTAGGGTATATTTTCTTAATATGGTCCATACAATTAAGCACACAATACAATTACAGAAATGATCGTGCATTTCCAGTGCTCCGACGAGAACTCTGTTAAAACCTGGTGCTTCTCCATTGTGTGGTTCTGAAACAGATGCCTCTCCAAGAAAGAATTAACCGATGATATGAGAGCTACCTCCGTCTCAAGCTCAGGCCATGTCACTTATCCATTTTGTGCTTCAGAAGCAACTAGCCTTCTTAAGAAATAAGCAAGTGAGAATGTCGGAACATGATCTGTCGTAAGCTCAGACCCTGGCACTTCTCCACTGCAAGCTCGGACCATGTTACTTCTACATTTTGTAATTCAGAAGTAGACATTTCTCTGAAGAAAGAAGCAACCGATGATACTCTGTCCAAAGCTCAGGCCCTGACAGTTCTCCATTTTGTGACTCAGAAACAAATACCTATCTAACGAATGAGGCGACCAACGATATCGGGACATCCTCTGTTGCTAGCTCAGGCCCTGTCACTTCTCCACTTCATTTTTTGGAAACAGATAACCCTTTGAAAAAAGTAGCAGGCAATGATAATATACAGCATTTGCATGTCAACATATCTGATTTCCGAGACTGAAACTTCAACCCCTCCCATAAACACGACTTTATTGTAATTGATTTAGGAGCTCCATTCGCCTTGACTGAATGACAATGGAAATTGGAAATTTTTTGATATACCTATTCTGGATTAATTTGTCTGATGTATTTGATTGTCTTTTGCCTAAAATTTATGTTGAGTTGTAAATTTAATTCCACTCACTATGTATGCCTTTGCTTATGCTTATGGTCCTGTTGCATTACTATTATGTTTTGTTTTTCAAACAGAGTAAGCTTTTAATCATTCATCGAAATTGTTGGTGCATGCTTCTTAACAAGGCAGGGCTGGCTTTGGTCACTCCCTGCTCAGACTCTCCGCTCTGCCAGTGCACGAGAGCGTGCAGTGGTTGCTGGAGCGTGTGAACTGTATTTTTCTGTATATTTTACAGGGAGAGCTGATATAGCAGACGTCTAAGTATTCAAACCAAGTTAATTAAATTCTCCCTTTAAGGTATAATTTACTTCATTTTCTCTATACCAATTTGTTGATATATGAACTTTCAGTTTGCATAAAGTTTGGTGTTTTCCTTAGATCGTTTTATTAATATATGGGTTCATACAATGGTGCACTCTTTTTTGCTTAGAATAATTGTTGTAGCTGATGTGAGTTCCGTGGGCAAGTTCAGATCCTATGCATCACTTATGGGTTCATACAATGCTGCACTCTTTTTTGCTTAGAATAATTGTTGCAGATGATGTGAGTTTTGTGGGCAAGTTCAGATCCTAGTCATCGCTTCTCCTGGTATTTATGTTTCACACACCTCAGCATATTGTCTTAGTTATTTAATTTACAAGTTATTTTTCATTGGAAGTCATAGCAAGAGAAACATCGATGTATATTGTCTTCAGTTAATTCGAAGTATAGGTTATATCTTATTTCAACTTATTAACGGCCCAACGTCTATAATTCAGAGACGATTGGATTTAATGGGAAAGGGCTAAATTATTCGCCATGTTTTTCCTTTTGTAATTATGGACTTTTGGACATGTTTTTATTGCAAGGGAACACCATAATAACTACCGTTATATGGCCACGCAGAAGAATTTCGGTTGTAGGTTCATTATTAGAATATTAGCAAGCTAAGTTAATATGAGCTTGGGTAAATTGCAGGTATATATGGCGACAACGAGATATGGAGGGTGCCAACGATGGACCTAGGGCCAGGAAACTCTTCAGCTTTCAGCAAGGATGGACCAAAAATCCAAATAGTCACCTCGACAATGCACATTCAAGGCAGCCCCCTGACGTGGATGTTTCCCATGCTGACAAGAAGCGCAGACAACTCAAAAGGTGTGAATCTTATTGTGCATAATCCAGTTTGAGTTTCTCAAAGAGAACTTGATCCCATACGCCTGCATGCTACTGAACAGATGGCGTTTGTCCTGCTAGCGGTAGGCGTGGCAGGCCACCGGGACCTTGGCGCCGAGGGCATGGAATGTCCATCGGTGTCTCCAAGATGCGGCTTCCTCTCTGATGCCTGTCTGCGGTCGCCGTCCTCGCTCTCATTCCTGTCAGTCCTGCTCACCGTTTACGTTATTCCTGCTATTTTAATAGGTGGTATTCTTTTTTTTGTTGGCCCGTATAATAAGCATGAAAATTTAAATGATAGAGCAGTCTGTGGAACCACCAAAACTTGTGACCTTGCCTATTTTCTGCTATTTCTAAAGTTTTGGCTAATCTTTATCTTCATTTTTAATGCAAAGAGATACATAAGAATATTTGATCCAGTGAACTTCATCCGAGCTTGATGTAATGGTATTCCACACACACACATACAAAATTAGATTAGAGTAGCTAAGTCTCCAGGTATGTCTACTATTTATCAATTACTATTTAGTTGCATCCACCTTTAGTCTTTGGACTATACTATTGCTCAATTACTAACTTGCTACATCATGGCCTAGAGACATGATCTTCTCTTTGAAGATGATCTCTTTGATGAGGGCAACAAAGGAATGATAAGGTGGCCATTGAGTTTTGTTGTACTAAAATTTGTTCAATGCACGTGGATTTTTCTCAATGATACAACCAGAGCAAACTCTGAAAGATCCTACTAAAAGCACATGCACTCTCTAGATTGTGTTATTAGATCTTCGATCTTTGGTACACCGACCACGATTCTCTATTGAGCATTTTCTCTTAAATGCAGATTGAGAAGTGATAGACATACAAGTCTCACCACTGAAAAACTTATCACCCCATGTGTCGAATCTGAGAGTTGCAAGTATTAGTAAATGAAGCATATGTGATGAGTTAGATTATATTTTTGTGGACCATGAGGTACTCTTTCACCATATGAGATGACAAATTCCCATCTATTCATTTGTCTATTCACTCTTAAATGCAGATTGAGAAGTGATAGACATACAAGTCTCACCACTGAAAAACTTATCACCCCGCATGTCGAATCTGAGAGTTGTAAGTATTAGAAAATGAAGCATATGTGATGAGTTAGATTATATTGTTGTGGACCATGAGGTACGCTTTCACCTTCTGAGATGACAAATTCCCATCTATTCATTTGTGTATTTATCAATACATTGCACTGTCTTGCATTGCACATGACACCTCCAATGATATTTTTTTCCTTTTTTCCATGACTTGTCATGCCACTATTCCTATGCTCATTTGTTCTATTTTGCACAGTTCATTCGAACTCGAGATTCATATGTACTGATTCGTAGATATGCCTCACCTTTAGAACTATACTTTGCACTTCATATTAAGGAGCAATGGATGCCCCTGTATCTCAACTTCTCCGTGCCGAACTAACATATTTATCGCCCCTGTATCTAAACTTATTTTACCTCATAATCTTACCAAGGAATAGTTTTCATGCATTCTAATCTATAGGTATGCCTAACCCTTTGATTTATACTTTGCATACACTTCTTGCTGGCTCTGCAATGGATGATCCCACTAAGAAATAGTTTTTTTTTATGTTCTAGAGTATTCCCTTAGTAGATATAAAATAAATAGATGCTCCAGTAACTGAAGTTCTCCCTTGGTATCAAAAATATTTTTCATCCCACTCAAGCTCATGTTTCTAAAATGTATGATTTATTTTTCCTATCAATCCTACCAAGGAATAATTTTGACTAACTAATTCATGAATATGCATGATCTCTTAGATTACAGTTTGCATACACTTGTTACTAGCTACTATATTTATCAGAGTGAAGGTACATGAATGTTCAAATAAAGCCCTTTTTCACACAGCTAATATTACACTTTTATTTTCCATCATAGGGAAACACAATGGAATGACACATAGAAGGCAACTGTATAGATCAGTTCAAGGACCCGCTAAAAGAAGGTTCAGTATATACAATAGAGAGCTTGAGGCACGCAAGAAATACATGAAAATGGATCAGCAATATAGATTCAAATTTACTCAGCGCAGAAAGGTGAATGAAGTTGTCCCGGAGCCTCTAAACATTCCCATGTTTGTATATAAAATGTAAAATCCCTTTGGCATTTTAGAGGAACGAGTTTACACTACATGTCTTTCACTATCTTTTTCTGTGGATATTGCCTTAAGTGATACACAAAGAACACATGCTACTTATTGCTTCGATTTCCTAGAGGAAAAGCTTAAATAGTATACAATTGTTGCACAAGATGTGTCTAATGATCTGCAATTATGCTCACTTAATTAAGGATGCCAGCTCCGCATCTGAAAATAAGAAAAGGAAGACCAAAGCATTGCCTACTACATCAAGCAAGAAGCAGATCAACAAAGAGCTCCCTCTGGCTGATAGGTAAACACCAGACTTCAATACAATTCAAAGAGATGTAGCACCTTTGCCAAGAAAATGCTAATTTTAGTCTCCTTTTACTTTTAGCAGAAAAAGTCAGCCAAAAAAGAATCAGCTTAGCTGAAAAATCCATGACAGAAAAGGAATGAAACAGCACAGACAAAGACTGAGCGCGTTGGCAGATTACCCATGTTTAGATGCTCTTTGATATTCTGCCAATATGTTGAGTAGTGTTATCTGCAACAAATTATTATCATTCGCATTTTCAACAAAAAAAATGGAAGTTAACTTCAATACACTTCTTTAGTTTTGAAACTTTGTGTTGCCAGTGTAAAGTTGTCAACAATAACTAAAGAAAACTACCTACTGATATTTTGGGTGTTATATATTCCAAATTATCTGTGCTACTGCAAAGTCTTGATTCTGAAATCCATATTCCCAAATATCTTACCAAAATATTATCCGTGCATACATTGCCTTTTGACTCAAATCATCATACCTAAACACTAATATTCTATTGAATACAGTGACATTGCTCAAGTTAAACGCAGGTTTATGCTAACACATTGGTAAAGAAAGCATATGAAGAGTGGATGCATGATGTAGGATATGATGGTAATGCACTCCAGAGCTTCAAGCATAATCTGCGGCAACCAGAAGTGATACAACAGCAGCCTCAACAAGTAACCATGCTTCACAGGGTTCGATCAATGCACAGAAACAATTTTTGCAGGAAAAGCTAGCGAAACTTCTGTAGGTACTACAAGTGAAGGTAATAAGATCTAAACTAAGCAAAGAATCCTGATGCATCTTGTGAATATTTTATGTTTGCACTATTGTTTCTGTAAGGCTATTAGTCTGATTTCAAGTGAGTTTCATGTCTTCAAATTTTCAATTGCCATTAGGTTTTCGCAAGTTTATTCAAGTCAGCTCAACCTAAGGATCCAAGAGGAAAGAATAAAACCATGAATCTTCTCACATTTGTCCTCAGAAAGACCATGTATGAGAGCTGCTAATCTACGTTCGGTATCTAGGAATAAAGACTTCTATTATAATGTAGTATTAAATGCCCACCAGGCAAATAAGTTACCTTTATTGTGCTACTATGTTCTTTATTATACTCTATTTCTTAGGACTTTCAAGTATTAAGTGTTTGCTAGGCAAGCATGTGTAGTTATATTAGGACTACTCTGTTTATTTATGTTTGTGAAAACCTCTACAACTACTTTCATCGTATTATGATGCAAAACGTCTGCTAGATAAGTAAATATAAGTGATTAAGGCGTACCATGTACAGTTCAACCTAATTTCTGCAGTTCCGTGTGTCTAGAAATTAAATTTATGCTGCTTCCACTCTACCTACAACAACATATCAGAATTTACATGAGGGAGCATATTGGTTCACTGTGGAATATTTGACATTGTAGTGACAATTTCACTCATATTAAAAGCATGTACACTCCATATATCTCTTTCTTACATAAATTGTACAAACCACACCTCTACATGCACTATGAGATTTTGTTACCAACTATCTTTAAACATATTGTTTAAACAACAAAAAATCACTACTTCTATTAATTTAAGAGCATTTTTAAAATCGTATAAAACAGTTGGCGCGGCGTGCCGCCGCGCCCATCCATTGCTAGTACTATCAATCTACGGTTGTAAATCTTCCTTGCGAACGGTACACCTAAATATTTTAGAGGGAATTCACTAACTTTACACCCAAAAGCTTGGGCTAGGCTAACATATTTACTTCATCTACTGGCACATTAAAAGGCACCACGTCACTTTTATTAAAGTTAATCTGCACCAAAGATAAGTGTTAAAAAATAAAAAACAACCACTTTAAGTTTGCGCTTGTTCCAAATCATTTTTTTAAGAACAGAAATGTGTCATAACACACCGCCTGCTCTATAATTTTGCAGAAGCCCAAAAATTAAATTCTGTTGTGCAGCCTTAATTAACATACGTGTAAACACATCAGCAACAAAACTAAACAATAGCGGAGACGGGAGATCTCCCTGTCTGAGTCCTTTACCATATAGGAAATAACCACTTTCACATTCGTTACTACGAACACGCACCGACCCACTTGAACTAAATATCTAATTTTATCACACCATTTTTTGGCTAAAGCCTCTTTGTTTTAACATCTGACCAAAAAAAAGGTCCAATCCACTCTATCATACGATTTTTCATAATTTAGTTTTAACACTACCCCTTGCTCCTTTTTACTATGCACTGCCTGTTGAGGGATGACCCCCGGTATGCCAAAGGCTTGGCAAACTAGCCTTGTCTAGGCAGTTGACGTACCGGTTTAAAGATTATTCCGGATGACAAAGACGGGTTCATGGCTAAGTGAAACCATACCGGTATCCCAGGATAGGTATGCCGAAATAGGTTAAAAAGATGTCGGAGTGCCGGCATAGGCTACACTGTGGCACGTTGGCAGTCTGGTCAAAGATTCTCTCAAGGACTAGAGGACAAGGATGAGCGAAGCAGTTCAGCTTTAATCGAAGCTCTGAAGTCAAAGCAGAAGATGACGTAAAAGCTACCGGAGGATGTCATCTTCCTTGATTAAAGACATACCGGCGTCACCGGCTGCCAAAGAGGCTTTGTAAAGTACTTTGTCTAGTCAAAGATGCCATTAGGGTTTCTTCCCTTGTAAGCCACCCTCTCCCCTATATAAGGAGAGGGTGCACACCCCTGCGCGGGACGGACGGAGGATAGAGAGACTCTCCAGCTAGAAGTAGGGCTTGTACTGTGCTTCTTCAACCTCTGGCCAAGGCCAAGTTCATCAATAAGATACCGGTATTCCTTTCGATTTCCACCCATGTGTTACCAAAACCTTCTCCCGAATCCTCTAGCGCACATTCAGCCCCAACTTAAGCCATCCCATGGCATCTGTCTGTTCACCACGACGACAGTTGGCGCCCACCGTGGGGCCAGCAGCTGCGCTTGCTGGAGTTCACATTCGGGCGGGCCTCCTCACCATCTCCGGCGAGCGTGTGGTCAGTGGCCTCGTCTACCGCCTCGGCTCGCCGGACTTCATCAACGACAATGCTGGCTGCTTCTCCAACAGCGGTAAGTTCCCCAAGAACGGCCGCGTCATCGAGTTCGGCAGCCACTATGTCTACTTTGGCACTGCCCCTGTGCGCCAGTACCACTCGCTGGTGCTGGTGGCGCCGGACCCGCCAAGATCTGCTCGTGGGCTGCGCAACGGCTGCGCCGCCGGCGGCGTGGAGGTGCTGGTGGTTGGCGCGGCTGAATCTGGCAAGGAGACAACGGCGGAAGGCGCTGGACATACAAAGTCGGCGCGCACGGCCAAGTCGCCGAACGAGCATGACCAAGTGGTTGCGGGTGCATCTGCAGCGCCACCGGAGACTCCTCTCCAAGCGGCCATGAGCGTGCTGGCGACGCCCATCGCGCAAAATATCGATCCGGCAGCGGCTCAAGCGGAGCTGGAGGTGCAACGACAGAAGCTGCTCTCCGGAGGTGCGGACATCATCAGGGCGCAGCGCGAGCTGAACCTAACCCTACGTGAGTATAACGCTGCCCATGGCTTTGCTTCTGTTAGCGCTCAGCCTGCTAGAGTGCCGGGAAACCGGCTTAGAGCTCGCAACCTAGATCAGGATCTGCACCGGGAAGTTCTTGCCGGAAAAAGTACTTCAGCATCCTTGAGCATCGTAGAGAAACCTAAGTACATCAGCCCGGATAAAACAATAAAAGCTGCTAAGGCTGCGGTAGAGATGTGCGATTCGCTTACCGGCGACGCTCTGGCAAAACAACAAGATTGAGTTAGGGAATTGCTAGAAATGATACAAGAGCAAAATGCTGAGCTTGCTAGGGCGAACCAAGCAGCTGCGGCATCGAAATCGGTACGTTCGGCAAGAAATGTCGGAAGCAAGTCCCATGGGCAGGCATCGTCCCCCCATCCGGACAGAAGAAAAGAAAAAGAGGCAAATGCGCAGCAAATGACTGTGTATGATCCGGTGCTTGCGGGAAAACAACAGGCCGGGCAACATGATGCCGGCAGAAAAAGGCAAGGGGCAGGTCGTGGCTATGCCGGAAACGCTTATGCCGGTAGAGGTGAAGCCGGGCAAAATTATCGAGCTGCACGGGCAGCATATGCTGAAGAGGAAATGCCACCGCCAAGGTACCGGCAGGCAAGAGCCGCGGTACCGGAACATTACGATGAAACTGATTCAGGAATGGAAAGGGTCGGAGTTTACCGAAACCCATTGGGAGAACGTGTTGGAGAAAGACTCCTGCCAGACCAGGATGCCAGGCACAGGTTGGACAGGGTGCATCTCTCTGAGATAATTGAAGCTGAGGGTCCTCCTGGTCCAAAGTGCTTTGGCCCGCGGATCATGAGAGAAGAACCACCGGTTCGCAACTTCCAGTTGCCCCGTGACACAAAAACATATGATGGCACCACTAAGCCGGAAGATTGGCTTGCGGACTATGTGACCGCAGTATACGTCGCTGGTGGCGGAGGTATCGCCACAGGCGGAGGAAACCGGCGTTGGGCTGTGAGAATCATACCATCCTTTCTGGTAGGACCGGCACGAATTTGGCTTAACAATTTGCCATAGGGAAGCATAAATGGTTGGCTGGACTTTGAGGAAGCTTTCGTGAGCAACTTCAGCAGCACATACCGGAGGCCAAACAGACCGCAACAGCTTGCTCTGTGCCAGCAGCGCTCCAATGAAACAGACCGGGATTACCTGACCCGGTGGAACTCCACGAGGAACTCCTGTGAAGGAGTGATCGAGGCACAGGCCATTACTTGGTTTTGCAATGGGTGCAGAAGAGGTTCACCACTGCGGCAAAACTTGCAGAGGAACATGCCAACGACTCTAGCAGAGATGATACGTGTGGCAGATAGCTACGCATTGGGAGATCCAATGCAACCGGCAGTTCAGGCTGAGCCGGCACAAACGAGCCAGCCACGCCAAGATCAGTACCGGGATAACCGGCACAACAAGAGAAGGGAAGATTTTCCGGATCGAAGGTATGGTCCGCAGCAAGTGGCCGCGGTGCAGGATCATTCCGGCACCAGCGGAAGCCAGAGACAAAAAACCGGATCGCAGCCGTGGGCGGGTCCAAAGAAGCAATGGGTTGAAAAGAAACCGTGGCAAAATGAAGATAGATACACCATGGAATCTGCAATGGATCAACCGTGCCGGTGGCACACACCAAATCCGGCGAGGCCGGCAAACCATTTGACAAAAGATTGCTCCTGGACCAAGAGGTTGATGGAGAGAGGCATGATGAAAGATGTCGGAAATCAGGGTTCCGGAAGGTTACCACCACCTCCGCCGCTTACCGGTGCAAATGCGCAACCGGTGTTGCCTCAGCCTAACCGGCAGCAGCAGCAAGAGGTTCATCAGGTGGGAAATGTCAATGACCAAGCACCACCACCGGCACCTTTGGGCCAGAATGTTTATCAAGATCCACACCTGTGTTGTGTCGTGCTTGTCACTGAACCCACAGATAAGCAAAGTATGCATCGCCGTTCCATGGAAGTGAACGCGGTGATGCCAGCAGTTCCAAAATACATGTTGTGGTCAGATCAGGAAATTACCTGGTCGTTCAAGGATCACCCAAAGATAATGCCAAACCCGGGTGGTTATGCTCTAGTTGTGGATCCAATCATGCATGGGCCAACGACAAGAGTCAAGTTCAGCAAAGTGCTGATAGATAATGGGAGCAACATAAACATCATGTACCGGCACACTATGCGGACGCTGGGCATAACAGAAAACATGTTGCAGCCAACTCACACAACTTTCCATGGGATTATTCCGGGATTGTCCTACTCACCTATGGGAAAAGTCCGGGTGGATGTGTCCTTTGGAGGACGTGACAACTGCCGGGTCGAGAACCTACTATTCGAAGTGGTGGATTTGGACAGCCCTTACCATGCACTGCTGGGGAGACCGGCATTGGCGGCGTTCATGGCCTCCACTCATACCGCATATCTCAAGATGAAAATGCCGGCACCTCGTGGACCCTTAACTGTGGTGGGAAATTATAAAGTCTCACTCGAAACTGCTTCCGCCGGATCAAACCTGGCAGAATCGCTGGTGATAGCGGAGGAAAAGAAAAGAATGCAAACTGATGTTGCCGTTGGCTGAGTCCTCGCAGCTGAGCTTAGCGGCGATGAGCGGAAATTTGGGCACACCGGCATTCAAGCCGACAAAAGAAACAAAAGACATCGTGCTGGACCCAGCGTACCCAGAGCGTACCGTCCGTATCGGTGCCGGCCTGAGTGAGGCATAGGAAAGCGCGCTTGTCAGCTTCCTCCGTGAGAATCGGAACATTTTTGCCTGGTCTACCGATGACCTGGTAGGGGTTCCGAGGGATCTGGCTGAGCACAAGTTAAATGTCAGGAAGGATGCAAAGCCGGTGAGGCAGCCTATATGCCGGTTCGCTGAAGACAGGAGGAAAATCATAGGATAAGAAGTGACAAAGTTGTTGGTTGCTGGATTCATCGTGGAGGCGCTACATACCGAGTGGCTGGCCAATCCGGTGCTGGTCGAGAAGAGAAAACAGGAAGACCCCAAAGCTCCAAAGGTGTGGTGCATGTGCATTGACTACACCAACCTGAACAAAGCTTGCCCGAAAGATCCATTCCCTTTACCCCGGATTGATCAGGTGATTGATTATACCGTTGGTTGTGAGTTGTTGTCTTTTCTGGATGCTTATTCTGGTTTCCACCAAATTCCCCTGAAAAAGGAAGATCAAATAAATAATGCGTTCATTACCCCGCACGGGGCTTATTGCTATATTACTATGCCTTTTGGGTTGCGCAACGCTGGTGCAACGTACCAGTGCTGTATGCAAAAATGCCTGTTTGATCAAATCGGTAAAAATGTGCAAGTCTATGTGGACGATGTTGTGATAAAAACTAAGGTAAAAGATACCTTGATCGATGATCTGAGGCAAATATTTGACAACTTGAGAAGATTCCAGATGAAACTTAATCCGGCAAAATGCACCTTCGGTGTCCACTGCAAGCAAAGCTGCTGGCTTTCTGGTATCAAGCCGCGGTATAGAGGTTAACCCGGTAAAAATCAGAGCCATAGAGAGAATGACCATACCGCAAGATCTTAAGGATGTGCAAAAGTTTACCGGAAGCTTGGCGTCGCTGAGCCGGTTCATCAGCCGGTTGGGAGAAAAGGCCTTGCCGCTCTATGCCTTAATGAGAAAATCAGATACTTTCGTCTGGACCCCGCAGGCAGACGCAACATTCAAGGAGCTTAAGCAAATGTTGGCAACAGCTCCGGTGTTGGCTTCGCCCTTGGAAAGAGAACCCATGTTGCTTTACATAGCCGCAACAAACCGGGTCGTAAGTGTTGTGGTTGTGGTAGAAAGAGATGAGGAAGGGAAAACCGTGCAGAGGCCAGTATACTACCTGAGCGAGGTGCTCTCAATTCTCAAAACAAAACTACCCTCACTTCCAGAAAATGACCTACGGCGTGTTCATGGCCGCAACAAAGCTCAAGCACTACTTCGAGGAGCACCCGATGAAAGTGGTGAGTGAGGCACCTATTTCAGACATCATGTGCAACAAGGATGCTAGTGGCAGGATTGCAAAGTGGGCAATTCAGCTGTCACCTTACGTACCGGTATACGAGAGAAGAGATGCCATAAAATCACAAGCCTTAGCTGATTTCCTGGTCGATTGGGCGGAAATGCAATACAAGCCGCCGGAACAAAAAATAGAGTACTGGAAGATGCACTTTGATGGATCCAAGCTCAAAGAGGGTCTGGGTGCCGGTGTAGTTCTCACTTCACCTAAGGGAGATCATCTCCGGTATGTTCTGCAAGTACATTTCAGGGCATCGAACAATGTCGCTGAATATGAAGCTATGATCCATGGACTCAAGGTCGCAAAAGAAATTGGTGCACACCGGATCATTTGCTACGGTGACTCGGATCTTGTCGTACAACAGTGTTCCGGAGATTGGGACGCAAAAGATGCCAACATGGCCTCATACCGGTTTCATGTGCAAAAGATTGCCGGATTCTTCGAGGGGTGTGAGTTTCATCATGTGCCGCGGGCGGAAAATGAAACTGCGGATACGCTCTCTAAGTTAGGCTCCTCCAGGCAAGAAATCCCTCCCGGAGTAGCTTTGGCTCACCTAAGGGCACCATCAATCAAACCAAGTCCGAAATCAGAATCAATTTTCATACCGGAATCACATGTTGTGCCAATGGATATTGACGAAGGAAACCCGGGGACTGTTCCGGCAAACCCGGGGACTTCGGGATCGAAACCGGAAGAAGCAATGCCGGTGGATAGCATGGACATAGATGTGCCGGTGTTTACGGTTCGAGAAGCACCAACTTGGGTTGAGCCTATTAAGGAATTCCTGATCAGTGGCACCTTGCCGGTTGACGAAACTGAATCAAGGAGGATCCAAAGGAGGTCCAAGGCCTATACCATCATCAATGGTGAGGTGTACAAAAGAAGTGTTACCGGTGTCCTCCAAAGGTGTGTGGAGCCGGAAGAAGGAAAATAAATGCTCGTGGAAATTCATCAAGGAGAGTGCGGACACCATGCCTCATCCAGGGCGCTGGTGGCAAAATTGTTTCGGCATGGGTTCTACTGGCCCACGGCACTGGAAGATGCTGAGGATCTGGTACGGAAGTGCAACGGGTGCCAGAGGTACGCCAAGCAAAACCACACCCCAGCATCCGGTCTCAAAACCATACCGATAACTTGGCCATTCGCTGTTTGGTGCCTAGACATGGTTGGCCCATTCAAAACTGCAAGGGGAAGCATGACCCACATCCTAGTGATGGTGGATAAGTTCACCAAATGGCTTGAAGTGAAACCTATTGCAAAATGCGATGGGCATACGGCCGTAAAGTTCTTGAAAGGTGTTATCTTGCGGTATGGATACCCGCATAGCATCATCACTGACAATGGGACAAACTTTGCCCAAGGAGAATTTAAGCGGTTCTGTGAGGACAAAAACATCCGGCTGGATTTGTGTTCAGTGGCACACCCACAAGGCAATGGCCAAGTGGAAAGAACAAATGCGCTGGTGCTTTCCGGTATAAAACTGAGGCTCATTGAACCACTTGAAAAGACACCGGGATGCTGGATCGATGAGTTACCATCGGTGCTATGGAGCATAAGAACAACGCCGAACAGGTCTACCGGATACACTCCATTCTTCGTGGTCTATGGGGCAGAAGCCGTGATACTGATGTCTACGCACGCTTCTATTCTTGTAGACAGTGTTGGGCCTCCAAGAGCACAGGTTTGTAGAATAGCGGCAAGTTTCCCTTAAGTGAATCACCCAAGGTTTATCGAACTCAGGGAGGTAGAGGACAAAGATATCCCTCTCAAGCAACCCTGCAATTAAGATACAAGAAGTCTCTTGTGTCCCCAACACACCCAATACACTTGTCGGATGTATAGGTGCACTAGTTCGGCGAAGAGATAGTGAAACACAGGTGGTATAGATGGTGGTAATATTGCAGGAAGTAAAGATGCGATAAAACAGATAAACAAGCGATGTTTGCGGTATTTGGAAACAAGGCCTAGGGATCATACTTTCACTAGTGGACACTCTCAACATTGATCACATAACAAATAAATAACTTCTCCTCACTTGTGCTACATACACTCTCTTGTTTGATAACAAACACCATTCATTGTGTAGGGCTACAAGAGCTCCCTCAAGCCGGAGTTAACAAGCTCCACAACATTCGGCATTCATATTTAAGTAACCTTTAGAGCATAATAGATCATTGCAATTTAGACCGAGTACTAACATAGCCTACACACCGTCACCAATAAGCTATGAAAGGGGGAATAGATCACTGATGACCCACAAGTATAGGGGATCGCAACAGTCTTCGCGGGAAGTAAAACCCAATTTATTGATTCGACACAAGGGGAGACAAAGAATACTTGAAAGCCTTAACAGCGGAATTGTCAATTCAGCTGCACCTGGAAACAGACTTGCTCGCAAGAGTTTATCAATAGTAACAGTTTCATAGCAGTAGCAGTAGTGAAATAACAGCAGTAGAGTAACAAAGACAGCAGTAGTGATTATAGTAAACAGCAGGATTAAAATACTGTAGGCACAGGGATGGATGACGGGCGTTGCATGGATGAGAGAAACTCATGTAACAATCAAGATTTGGCATTTGCAGATAATAATAAAGCGGTATCCAAGTACTAATCAATCAATAGGCATGTGTTCCATATTTAGTCGTACGTGCTCGCAATGAGAAACTTGCACAACATCTTTTGTCCTACCGGCCGGTGGCAGCCAGGGCCTCTAGGGAATCTACTGGAAATTAAGGTACTCCTTTTAATAGAGCACCGGAGCAAAGCATTAACACTCCGTGAACACATGTGATCCTCATATCACCGCCTTCCCCTTCGGTTGTCCCAATTTATGTCACTTTGGGGCCTCGGGTTCCGGACAACAATACGTGTATACAAATTGCAGGTAAGATCATAAAACAATGCATATCATCATGAAACAATAACATGTTCAGATCTGAGATCATGGCACTCGGGCCCTAGTGACAATCATTAAGCATAACAAGTTGCAACAATATCATAAAAGTACCAATTACGGACACTAGGCATTATGCCCTAACAATCTTATGCTATTACATGACCAATCTCATCCAATCCCTACCATCCCCTTCAGCCTACAGCGGGGGAATTACTCACACATGGATGGGGGAAACATGGCTGGTCGATGGAGAGGCGTCGGTGGTGATGATGGCGATGATCTCCTCCAATTCCCCGTCCCGGCGAGGTGCCGAACGGAGTTTCTGGTCCCGAGACGGAGTTTCGCGACGGTGGCGGCGTACTGGATGGTTTCTGGCGACTTTGACTTCTCGTCTCGCGTTTTTAGATTGAAACCCTTAAGTAGTCCAGAGGGGGGCTGATGTCTACGCCCCCTCCTTTTCCTGTAGACAGTGTTGGGCCTCCAAGAGCAGAGGTTTGTAGAACAGCAGCAAGTTTCCCTTAAGTGGATCACCCAAGGTTTATCGATCTCAGGGAGGAAGAGGTCAAAGATATCCCTCTCATGCAACCACCGCAACCACAAAGCAAGAAGTCTCTTGTGTCCCCAACACACCTAATAGGTGCACTAGTTCGGCGAAGAGATAGTGAAATACGGGTGGTATAAATAAGTAGTAGCAACGGTACCGGAAAAGTGCTTTGCCCGGGACGGTAAACAAGCGGTAGTAACGCAGCGGTAGTAACGCGGTAAAACGATAAACAAGCAGCGATAGCGATATTTAGGAACAAGGCCTAGGGATTAGACTTTCACTAGTGGACACTCTCAACTTTGATCACATAACGAGAATAGATAAATGCATACTCTACACTCTTGTTGGATGATGAACACCATTGCGTAGGATTACACGAACCCTCAATGCCGGACTTAACAAGCTCCACAATTCAATGTTCATATTTAAATAACCTTAGAGTGCATGAAAGATCAACACGACTAAACCAAGTACTAACATAGCATGCACACTGTCACCTTCACACTATGTAGGAGGAATAGATCACATTAATACCATCATAGCAATAGTTAACTTCATAATCTACAAGAGATCATAATCATAGCCTACGCCAAGTACTAACACGGATGCACACACTGTCACCATTACACCGTGCAGGAGGAATAAAACTACTTTAATAACATCACTAGAGTAGAACATAGATAAATTGTGATACAAAACACATTGCAATCATAAAGAGATATAAATAAGCACTTCACTACGCCATTCATAACAGTGAATAAGTATTACGTGAAATATAGCCTAAGAGACCCACACGGTGCACACACTTGTCACCTTTACACACGTGGGACAAGGAGTCTCCGGAGATCACATAAGTAAAATTCACTTGACTAGCATAACGACATCTAGATTACAAGCATCATCATATGAATCTCAATCATGTAAGGCAGCTCATGAGATTATTGTATTGAAGTACATAGGAGAGAGATGAACCACATAGCTACCGGTACAGCCCCGAGCCTCGATGGAGAACTACTCCCTCCTCATGGGAGACGAGCAGCGTTGATGAAGATGGCGGTGGTGTCGATGGAGGAGCCTTCCGGGGCACTTCCCCGTCCGGCGGCGTGCCGGGAACGGAGACTCCTGTCCCCCGGATCTTGGCTTCGCGATGGCGGCGGCTCGGATGGTTTCTCGTACCGTGGCTTTTTCGTCTCGAGGTTTTAGGTCCGGGGGCTTTATATAGGCGAAGAGGCGGCGTCGGGAGGTCGAAGGGGCGACGACACTATAGGGCGGCGCGGCCGGGGCCGGGCCGCGCCGGCCTATGGTGCAGGGGCCCGGTGCCCCTCTCTGGCGGTTCTCGTGTGTTCGGATGCTTCGGGCAAAATAGGAACCCGGGCGTTGATTTCGTCCGATTCGAGAATATTTCGTTACTAGGATTTACGAAACCAAAAACAGCGAAAACGAGAGCTGGCACTTCGGCATCTTGTTAATAGGTTAGTTCCGGAAAATGCACGAATATGACATAAAGTGTGCACAAAACATGTAGATATCATCAATAATGTGGCATGGAACATAAGAAATTATCGATACGTCGGAGACGTATCGGCATCCCCAAGCTTAGTTTACGCTCGTCCCGAGCAGGTAAACGATAAACAAAGATAATTTACTGGAGTGACATGCCATCATAAACTTGATCATATTGTAAACATATGTAATGAATGCAGCAATCCAAGACAATGGTAATGACATGAGTAAACAAGCTGAATCATAAAGCAAAGACTTTTCATGAATAGTACTTTCAAGACAAGCATCAATAAGTCTTGCATAAGAGTTAACTCATAAAGCAATAATTCAAAGTAAAGGCATTGAAGCAACACTATGGAAGATTAAGTTTCAGCGGTTGCTTTCAACTTGTAACATGTATATCTCATGGATAGTTGTCAATGCAAAGCAATATAACAAGTGCAATAAGCAAGTATGTAGGAATCAACGCACAGTTCACACAAGTGTTTGCTTCTTGAGGTGGAGAGAAATAGGTGAACTGACTCAACAATAAAAGTAAAAGAATGGTCCTTCAAAGAGGAAAGCATCGATTGCTATATTTGTGCTAGAGCTTTGATTTTGAAAACATAAAGAGAGCATAAAAATAAAGTTTTGAGAGGTGTATGTTGTTGTCAACGAATGGTAGCGGGTACTCTAACCCCCTTGCCGGACAAACCTTCAAAGAGCGGCTCCCATTTTATTTTATTTTTGGGTGGCACTCCTTCCAACCTTTCTTTCACAAACCATGGCTAACCGAATCCTCGGGTGCACTGCCAACAATCTCATACCATGAAGGAGTGCCTTTTTATTTTAGTTTTATTATGATGACACTCCTCCCAACCTTTGCTTACACAAGCCATGGCTAACCGAATCCTTCGGGTGCCGTCCAACAATCACATACCATGGAGGAGTGTCTATTTTTGTTAATTAATTTGGGACTGGGAATCCCATTGCCGGCTCTTTTTGCAAAATTATTGGATAAGCGGATGAAGCCACTAGTCCATTGGTGAAAATTGCCCAACAAGATTGAAAGATAAACACCACATACTTCCTCATGAGCTATAAAACATTGACACAAATCAGAGGTGATAAATTTTGAATTGTTTAAAGGTAGCACTCAAGCAATTTACTTTGGAATGGCAGAGAAATACCATGTAGTAGGTAGGTATGGTGGACACAAATGGCATAGTAGTTGGCTCAAGGAATTGGATGCATGAGAAGTATTCCCTCTCGATACAAGGCTTAGGCTAGCAAGGTTGTTTGAAGCAAACACAAGGATGAACTAGTACATCAAAACTCACATAAAAGACATATTACAAGCATTATAAGACTATACATTGTCTTCCTTGTTGTTCAAACACCTTACTAGAAATTATCTAGACCTTAGAGAGACCAATTATGCAAACCAAATTTTAGCAAGCTCTATGTATTTCTTCATTAATAGGTGCAAAGTATATGATGCAAGAGCTTAAACATGAGCACAAAAATTGCCAAGTATCACATTATCCAAGATATTTTAGCAATTTACTACATGTATCATTTTCCAATTCCAACCATATAACAATTTAACGAAGAAGAAACTTCGCCATGAATATTATGAGCTAAGAACACATGTGTTCATGGGAACCAGCGGAGCGTGTCTCTCTCCCACACAAGCATTTATTCAAACAAAAACAAAAACAAGAAACACACAGACGCTCCAAGTAAGGCACATATGATGTGACTGAATAAAAATATAGTTTCAAGAGAAGGAACCTGATAATTTGTCGATGAAGAAGGGGATGCCCAAGGCATCCCCAAGCTTAGACGCTTGAGTCTTCTTGAAATATGCAGGGGTGAACCACCGGGGCATCCCCAAGCTTAGACTTTTCACTCTTCTTGATCATAGTATATCATCCTCCTCTCTTGACCCTTGAAAACTTCCTTCACACCAAACTTCTCATAAACTTCATTAGAGGGGTTAGTACATAATCAAAAACTCACATGTTCAGAGGTGACACAATCATTCTTAACACTTCTGGACATTGCTCAAAGCTACTTGGAAGGTAATGGAACAAAGAAATCCACCCAACACAGCGAAAGAAGCAATGCGAAATAAAAGGCAGAATCTGTCAAAACAGAACAGTCCGTAAAGACGAATTTTTAATAAATACTTCCGTTGCTCAGATCAGAAAACTCAAAACTAATGAAAGTTGCGTACATATCTGAGGAACACGCACGTAAATTGGCATATTTTTCTGAGTTACCTACAGATAAAACAGCCCAGATTCGTGACAGATAGAAATTTGTTTCTGCGCAGAAATCCAAATCTAGTATCAACCTTCGATTGGAGGCTTCACTTGGCACAACAAAACACAAAACTAAGATAAGGAGAGGTTGCTATAGTAGTAAAAAACTTCCAAGACACAAATATAAAACAAATTACTGTAGCAAAATAACACATGGGTTATCTCCCAAGAAGTTCTTTCTTTATAGCCATTAAGATGGGCTCAGCAGTTTTAATGATGCACTCGCAAGAAATAGTATTTGAAGCAAAAAGAGATCATCAAGAGGCAAATTCAAAACACATTTAAGCCTAACATGCTTCCTATGAAAAGGAATCTTGTAAATAAACAAGTTATGTAGGCATAATGCAACAAGTATAGCAAAACTAGACAAGCTCAACTTCAAAATTTTAAGCATATAGAGAGGCATTTTAGTAACATGAAAATTTCTACAACCATATTTTCCTCTCTCATAATAACTTTCAGTAGTGTCATGAGCAAACTCAACAATATAACTATCACATAAAGCATTCTTATCATGAGTCTCATGCATAAAATTATTACTCTCCACATAAGCATAATCAATTTTATTAGTAATAGTGGGAGCAAATTCAACAAAGTAGCTATCATTATTATTCTCATCATCAAATATAGGAGGCATATTGTAATCATAATCAAATTTATCCTCCATAACAGGTGGCAACAAAAGACTACTATCATTATAATCATCATAAATAGGAGGCAAAGTATCATCAAAGTAAATTTTCTCCTCAATGCTTGGGGGACTAAAAAGATCATGCTCATCAAAACCAGCTTCCCCAAGCTTAGAATTTTCCATAGCATTAGCAACAATAGTGTTCAAAGTATTCATGCTAACATGTTCCATGTGTTTTTTAATTTTCGGATCAAACCATCCATGTTTTAAATCAGGAAATAGAATAAGAAGCTCATTGTTGTCCATTATGCCAAACTAGTGTAAACAAGAAACAAAAAGATGCAATTGCAGGATCTAAAGGAAATAGCTTCGAGTACTTACAACGGCGCCGGAAAATAGCTTAGTAGCCGAGATCCGGAGTGTGAGTACCTTTTACCTTTCCTCCCCGGCAACGGCGCCAGAAAAGTGCTTGATGTCTACGCCCCCTCCTTTTCCTGTAGACAGTGTTGGGCCTCCAAGAGCAGAGGTTTGTAGAACAGCGAGCAAGTTTCCCTTAAGTGGATCACCCAAGGTTTATCGATCTCGGGGAGGAAGAGGTCAAAGATATCCCTCTCATGCAACCCCGCAACCACAAAGCAAGAAGTCTCTTGTGTCCCCAACACACCTAATAGGTGCACTAGTTCGGCGAAGAGATAGTGAAATACGGGTGGTATAAATAAGTAGTAGCAACGGTACCGAGAAAAGTGCTTTGCCCGGGACGAGTAAACAAGCGGTAGTAACGCAGCGAGTAGTAACGCAATAAAACGGTAAACAAGCAGCGATAGCAGATATTTAGGAACAAGGCCTAGGGATTAGACTTTCACTAGTGGACACTCTCAACTTTGATCACATAACAGAATAGATAAATGCATACTCTACACTCTTGTTGGATGATGAACACCATTGCGTAGGATTACACGAACCCTCAATGCCGGAGTTAACAAGCTCCACAATTCAATGTTCATATTTAAATAACCTTAGAGTGCATGAAAGATCAACACGACTAAACCAAGTACTAACATAGCATGCACACTTGTCACCTTCACACTATGTAGGAGGAATAGATCACATCAATACCATCATAGCAATAGTTAACATCATAATCTACAAGAGATCATAATCATAGCCTACGCCAAGTACTAACACGGATGCACACACTTGTCACCATTACACCGTGCGGGAGGAATAAAACTACTTTAATAACATCACTAGAGTAGCACATAGATAAATTGTGATACAAAACACATTGCAATCATAAAGAGATATAAATAAGCACTTCACTACGCCATTCATAACGGTGAATAAGTATTATGTGAAATATAGCCTAAGAGACCCACACGGTGCACACACTTGTCACCTTTACACACGTGGGACAAGGAGTCTCCGGAGATCACATAAGTAAAATTCACTTGACTAGCATAACGACATCTAGATTACAAGCATCATCATATGAATCTCAATCATGTAAGGCAGCTCATGAGATTATTGTATTGAAGTACATAGGAGAGAGATGAACCACATAGCTACCGGTACAGTCCCGAGCCTCGATGGAGAACTACTCCCTCCTCATGGGAGACAGCAGCGTTGATGAAGATGGCGGTGGTGTCGATGGAGGAGCCTTCCGGGGGCACTTCCCCGTCCCGGCGGCGTGCCGGAACAGAGACTCCTGTCCCCCAGATCTTGGCTTTGCGATGGCGGTGGCTCTGGATGGTTTCTCGTACCGTGGCTTTTTCGTATCGAGGTTTTAGGTCCAGGGGCTTTATATAGGCGAAGAGGCGGCGTCAGGAGGTCGAAGGGGCGACGACACTATAGGGCGGCGCGGCCAGGGCCTGGGCCGCGCCGGCCTATGGTCTGGGGGCCCAGTGCCCCCTCTCTGGCGGTTCTCGTGTGTTCTAGATGCTTCCGGGCAAAATAGGAACCTGGGCGTTGATTTCGTCCGATTCCGAGAATATTTCGTTACTAGGATTTCTGAAACCAAAAACAGCAGAAAACGAGAACCGGCACTTCGGCATCTTGTTAATAGGTTAGTTCCAGAAAATGCACGAATATGACATAAAGTGTGCACAAAACATGTAGATATCATCAATAATGTGGCATGGAACATAAGAAATTATCGATACGTCGGAGACGTATCAGGGGCGTCAGAGGCTGGCCGAGGGGGCCACATGCTAGGGCGGCGCGCCCCCCCTCCAGGCCGCGCCGGCCTAGTGTGTGGGGGCCCTGGGCCTCCCCCAGGCCTGCCCTTCTGGCTCCGTGATTCTTCTGGAAAAATAAGCCCTTCGACATAAATTCCGAGGATTTTCCCGAAAGTTGAATTTCTGCACAAAAACGAGACACCAGGGCAATTCCGCTGAAAATAGCGTTAGTCCGTGTTAGTTGTATCCAAAATACACAAATTAGAGGCAAAACAATAGCAAAAGTGTTCGGGAAAGTAGATACGTTTTGGACGTATCAACTCCCCCAAGCTTAGCTTATTGCTTGTCCTCAAGCAATTCGATTAACAACCGAGTGCGATAAAAGAACTTTCACGAACACATTTGTTCATATGATGTAAATATTCTCATGATATGGCAAGTACTTAAGCAATTCATAATAAGATACATGCAAATAAAATCATCTAACAGCTATGTCAATCATGGAAAAGGTACCAACAAATTAACAATAAGCATCATGAATCATGTCTATCAGCAGGATTGCAATGTTCATAAAAGGATATGATAAAGTGGTATCTCGCTTGCCCGTATTTGTACAACAAAACATAAATGCTCGGGCACCTTTGAAGTTCATGGAAAGAGATTATCAAAGATAAAAGCATCAAAGTTATACCACAATTAATCATATTTTGGGACAAGCATATTATACTAAGAATGACAGTTGTGCTCTCAAGAAAGTGCTCAAAGAGAGGATGGAGACTCAATGTAAAAGTAAAAGATTGACCCTTCGTAGAGGGAAGCAGGGATTAACATGTGCTAGAGCTTTTCATTTTTCTAAAGAGAGAAGTAAAATGGTTTTGAGAGGTGTTTGTTGTTGTCAACGAATGGTAATGGGTACTCCAACTACCTCGTCAACCAGACTTCCAAGAGCGGCTCCCATGAAGGACGTTGTCTCTACCAGCAAGGTAGATCATCCCTCTTCTCTTTTGTTTACACATGTATTTTAGTTTCATTATGGATGACACTCCCCCAACCTTTGCTTACACAAGCCATGGCTAACCGAATCCTCGGGTGCCTTCCAACATTCTCATACCATGGAGGAGTGTCTATTTGTAAATTAAGTTGCTTACCGATAAATCAGGGGCAAAGCATGTGAAGAGAATTATTGATGAAAGTTAATTAATTGGGGTCGGGAACCCCGTTGCCGACTCTTTTTGCAAAATTATTAGATAAGCGGATGTGCCACTAGTCCATTGTGAAAGTCTGTCAGGAGTAAATGACAAGATTTAAAGATAAACACCACATACTTCCTCATGAGCTATAAAACATAAACACAAATTGAGAAGCATTTTGAAGGTTTTAAAGGTAGCACATGAGAATTTACTTGGAATGGTTTGAAATGCCATGCATAGTTATTTATGGTGGACACTCTGGAATAACTTGGTTTTCAGGGGTTTGGAAGCACGAGCAGCGTTCCTGCTCAGTACAAGTGAAGGCTAGCAATAGACTGGGAAGCGACAATCAAGAGAGCAGTGACTGTCATAATCATGCTTGTGACAAAATAAATTAATGGAGGCATAAAAGTGATACAAGAACTTTGAGGTAAAGTAAATCATCGAGGCTTAATTGACTTTTATTCAGTCATATGCATGCGTGAGCATGTGCCAGGTTGATTCAAGTGAATTATTCAGAGGAGGATACCACAATGTCATATCTATCTATGAATAAAGCAATGCAAGCAAATATTTATGACATGCTACTCATATTAATAAATTGGAGCTAAACATGAGAGATCATGAACTACTAGACTTTCTTAAATGACATATACCTCACATGAACCAACTAAGCATGCTCACATGGATGAGTATATGTACAAAAATGAAAACAAATAGAGTTCATACCAGCCTCTCACCACAGTCGGATTGTCATAGATCGTCATTATTGCCTTTTCACTTGTATAGCTTGAATAATATGAAATGAAAGCCAAGCTCCAACCACCGAAGACCATTGAACTCCAAAATGAACTTTACAAAACCAAAGAAGAACAGCAAATATTTTTGGTGTTTTCGAATTGGAAACAAGAACAAAAGGAAACAAGCAAACAAAGCAAAATCTTTTTGGATTTTCTTATAGCAAACCAACGATAGAAAATAAAGCAAAATGAAAGCAAGAAACCAAAATAAACAAATGGTAAAGAGAAACAACAGAAATATTTTTGGTCTTTTTGTGTTTTAGGAAAGAAACAAAGCAAAAACAAGAAAATGAAAACTAGAAGAGTCACATAAACACAAAGCAGCAGAAATCTGCCAAACTTGACAGCAGTACAGTAATCGATTTTTAAGAAATTCTTCCGCTGCCCAGATCGAAAAGTGTTCAACTAATGAAAGTTAGATAACAACCTGGGGAACATGCACAAAAATTGGCTTCACAAAATAACGTTCTGGCTGTTTTTGAGAATTTTTTTGGTATCAGTCCAGAATCTGTTTTCAGGCAGCACTTCCCCAAATATCAGCTCCCTCTTATTAGAAAACCACTCTAAGAAGCTAAACAAGTATATGCAAATATCCAGCAACAATAATATGCAAAGAATGAGTGATGTCGGTATACCTTCCCCCAAGCTTAGGCTTTTGGCCTAAGTGGAGATCAACCCCAGCGAGGGTCAGGATTCCACACCGGTGGATCATACATGGCGTAGTTATAATAAGGTCCTGGTGCAGAAGAAAAGGGTGAGGGCTTGATACGTCTCCGACGTATCGATAATTTCTTATGTTCCATGCCACATTATTGATGATATCTACATGTTTTATGCACACTTTATGTCATATTTATGCGTTTTCCGGAACTAACCTATTGACGAGATGCCGAAGGGCCAGTTCCGTCGTTTTCTGCTGTTTTTGGTTTCAGAAATCCTAGTAAGGAAATATTCTCGGAATCGGACGAAATCAACGCCCAAGCATCTTAGAATCCCCGGAAGCATCCGGAACACCCGAGAGTCGCCGGAGGGGGGCCACAGGGGCCCCAGATGATAGGCCGGCGCGGCCCAGGCCCTGGCCGCGCCGCCCTATGGTGTCGTCGCCTCGTTGACCTTCTGACGCCGCCTCTTCGCCTATAAGAAGCCCCTCGACCTAAAACCTCGAGACGGAAAAGCCACGGTACGAGAAACCTTCCAGAGCCGCCGCCATCGCGAAGCCAAGATCTGGGGGACTGGAGTCTCTGTTCCGGCACGCCGCCGGGACGGGGAAGTGCCCCCGGAAGGCTTCTCCATCAACACCACCGCCATCTTCATCAACGCTGTTGTCTCCCATGAGGAGGGAGTAGTTCTCCATCGAGGCTCGGGGCTGTACCGGTAGCTATGTGGTTCATCTCTCTCCTATGTGCTTCAATACAATAATCTCATGAGCTGCCTTACCTGATTGAGATTCATATGATGATGCTTGTAATCTAGATGTCGTTATGCTAGTCAAGTGAATTTTACTTATGTGATCTCCGGAGATTCCTTGTCCCACGTGTGTAAAGGTGACAAGTGTGTGCACCGTGTGGGTCTCTTAGGCTATATTTCACAGAATACTTATTCACTGTTATGAATGGCATAGTGAGGTGCTTATTTATATCTCTTTATGATTGCAATGTGTTTTGTATCACAATTTATCTATGTGCTACTCTAGTGATGTTATTAAAGTAGTTTTATTCCTCCTACACGGTGTAATGGTGACAGTGTGTGCATCCGTGTTAGTACTTGGTTTATGCTATGATTGTGATCTCCTGTAGATTACAAAGTTAACTATTGCTATGATAGTATTGATGTGATCTATTCCTCCTACATAGCATGAAGGTGACAGTGTGCATGCTATGTTAGTACTTGGTTTAGTCGTATTGATCTTTCATGCACTCTAAGGTTATTTAAATATGAACATTGAATTGTGGAGCTTGTTAACTCCGGCATTGAGGGTTCGTGTAATCCTACGCAATGGTGTTCATCATCCAACAAGAGTGTAGAGTATGCATTTATCTATTCTGTTATGTGATCAAAGTTGAGAGTGTCCACTAGTGAAAGTCTGATCCCTAGGCCTTGTTCCTAAATATCGCTATCGCTGCTTGTTTACTTGTTTTACTCGTGTTACTACTCGCTGCGTTACTACTGCTTGTTTACTCGTCCCGGGCAAAGCACTTTTCTGGTGCCGTTGCTACTTATTCATACCACCTGTATTTCACTATCTCTTCGCCGAACTAGTGCACCTATTTGGTGTGTTGGGGACACAAGAGACTTCTTGCTTTGTGGTCGCAGGGTTGCATGAGAGGAATATCTTTGACCTCTTCCTCCCTGAGATCGATAAACCTTGGGTGATCCACTTAAGGGAAACTTGCTGCTGTTCTACAAACCTCTGCTCTTGGAGGCCCAACACTGTCTACAAGAATAGAAGCTCCCGTAGACATCAAGCTATTTTCCGGCGCCGTTGTCGGGGAGGAAAGGTAAAAGGCACTCATACTTCGGTTCCAGTGTAACGATACTTTTCCGGCGCCATTGTGTTTGTGCTCGAAGCTATTTCCTTTAGATCCTGCAATTGCAACTTTTTGTTTCTTGTTTACACTAGTTAGGCATAATGGAAAACAACAAAAATATGAGAGATCTTTATGAACTTTATCTTGAATTAGGACATGATGTGTTTGAAGAGAGAATTAAAAAACCCATGGAACTTTATATGCATGCTAATGGGAATGTTATTAATATGAATGCTTTGAACACTATTGTTGCTAATGCTATGGAAAATTCTAAGCTTGGGGAAGCTGGTTTTGATGAGCATGATCTTTTTAGTCCCCCGGGCAATGAGGAGGAAATTTACTTTGATGATACTTTGCCTCCTATTTATGATGATTATAATGATAGAAGTCTTTTTTTGCCACCTGTTATGGAGGATAAATTTGATTATGATTACAATATGCCTCCTATATTTGATGATGAGAATAATAATGATAGCTACTTTGTTGAATTTGCTCCCACTACAACTAATAAAATTGACTATGCTTATGTTGGGAGTAGCAATAATTTTATGCATGAGACTCATGATAAGAATGCTTTATGTGATAGTTATATTGTTGAGTTTGCTCATGATGCTACTGAAAGTTATTATGAGAGAGGAAAATATGGTGGTAGAAATTTTCATGTTACTAAAACACCTCTCTATATGCTTAAAATCTTGAAGTTGAGCTTGTCTAGTTTTTCTATGCTTGTTGCATTATGCTTCTTGAATTTGTTTATTTACAAGATTCCTTTGCATAGGAAGCATGTTAGACTTAAATGTGTTTTGAATTTGCCTCTTGATGCTCTCTTTTGCTTCAACTACTATTTCTTGCGAGTGCATCATTAAAACTCGCTGAGCCCATCTTAATGGCTATAAAGAAAGAACTTCTTGGGAGATAACCCATGTGTTATTTTGCTACAGTACTTTGTTTTATATTTGTGTCTTGGAAGTTGTTTACTACTGTAGCAACCTCTCCTTATCTTAGTTTAGTGTTTTGTTGTGCCAAGTAAAGTCGTTGATAGTAAGGTTCATACTAGATTTGGATTACTGCGCAGAAACAGATTTCTTGCTGTCACGAATCTGGGCCTAATTCTCTGTAGGTAACTCAGAAAATTATGCCAATTTACGTGAGTGATCCTCAGATATGTACGAAACTTTCATTGAATTTGGGAATTTTCATCTGAGCAAGTCTGGTGCCACTTTAAAATTCGTCTTTACGGACTGTTCTGTTTTGACAGATTCTGCCTTTTATTTCGCATTGCCTCTTTTGCTGTGTTGGGTGGATTTCTTTGTTCCATTACCTTCCAGTAGCTTTGGGCAATGTCCAGAAGTGTTAAGAATGATTATTTCACCTCTGACCATGTGAATTTTTATTATGCACTAACCCTCTAATGAGTTTGTTTCGAGTTTGGTGTGGAGGAAGTTTTCAAGGGTCAAGAGAGGAGGATGGTATACTACGATCAAGAAGAGTGAAAAGTCTAAGCTTGGGGATGCCCCCGTGGTTCATCCCTGCATATTTTAAGAAGACCCAAGCGTCTAAGCTTGGGGATGCCCAAGGCATCCCCTTCTTCATCGACAACTTATCAGGTTCCTTCTCTTGAAACTATATTTTTATTCGGTCACATCTTATGTACTTTGCTTGGAGCGTCTGTGTGCTTTTTTTTTGTTTTTGTTTGAATAAATGTTTGTGTGGGAGAGAGACACGCTCCGCTGTTGCATATGGACAAGTATGTCCTTAGTTTCTACTCATAAGTATTCATGGCGAAGTTTCTTCTTCGTTAAATTGTTATATGGTTGGAATTGGAAAATGATACATGTAGTAATTGCTATAAATGTCTTGGGTAATGTGATACTTGGCAATTGTTGTGCTCATGTTTAAGCTCTTGCATCATATACTTTGCACCTATTAGTGAAGAAATACATAGAGCTGGTTAAAATTTGGTTTGCATGAGTGGTTTCTCTAGAGTCTAGATATTTTCTAGTGAGGTGTTTGAACAACAAGGAAGACGATGTATAGTCTTATAATGCTTGTAATATGTCTTTTATGTAAGTTTTGATGTACTAGTTCGTGCTTGTGTTTGCTCCAAACAACCTTGCTAGCCTAAACCTTGTATCGAGAGGGAATACTTCTCATGCATCCAAATCCTTGAGCCAAACAACACTATGCCATTTGTGTCCACCATACCTACCTACTACATGGTATTTCCTGCCATTCCAAAGTAAATTGCTTGAGTGCTACCTTTAAACAATTCAAAATTTATCACCTCTGATTTGTGTCAATGTTTTATAGCTCATGAGGAAGTATGTGGTGTTTATCTTTCAATCTTGTTGGGCAACTTTCACCAATGGACTAGTGGCTTCATCCGCTTATCCAATAATTTTGCAAAAAGAGCTGGCAATGGGATTCCCAGTCCCAAATTAATTAACAAAAATAGACACTCCTCCATGGTATGTGATTGTTGGACGGCACCCGAAGGATTCGGTTAGCCATGGCTTGTGTAAGCAAAGGTTGGGAGGAGTGTCATCATAATAAAACTAAAATAAAAAGGCACTCCTTCATGGTATGAGATTGTTGGCAGGCACCCGAGGATTTGGTTAGCCATGGTTTGTGAAAGAAAGGTTGGAAGGAGTGCCACCCAAAAATAAAATAAAATGGGAGCCGCTCTTTGAAGGTTTGTCTGGCAAGGGGGTTAGAGTACCCGCTACCATTCGTTGACAACAACATACACCTCTCAAAACTTTATTTTTATGCTCTCTATATGTTTTCAAAATAAAAGCTCTAGCACAAATATAGCAATCGATGCTTTCCTCTTTGAAGGACCATTCTTTTACTTTTATTGTTGAGTCAGTTCACCTATCTCTCTCCACCTCAAGAAGCAAACACTTGTGTGAACTGTGCATTGATTCTTACATACTTGCATATTGCACTTGTTATATTACTTTACATTGACAACTATCCATGAGATATACATGTTACAAGTTGAAAGCAACCGCTGAAACTTCATCTTCCTTTGTGTTGCTTCAATACCTTTACTTTGAATTATTGCTTTATGAGTTAATTCTTATGCAAGACTTATTGATGCTTGTCTTGAAGTACTATTCATGAAAAGTCTTTGCTATATGATTCATTTGTTTACTCATGTCATTTACATTGTTTGGATTGCTGCATTCATTACATATGCTTATAATAGTATGATCAAGTTTACGATGGCATGTCACTCCAGAAATTATCTTTGTTTATCGTTTACCTGCTCGGGACGAGCAGAAACTAAGCTTGGGGATGCTGATACGTCTCCGACGTATCGATAATTTCTTATGTTCCATGCCACATTATTGATGATATCTACATGTTTTATGCACACTTTATGTCATATTTATGCGTTTTCCGGAACTAACCTATTGACGAGATGCCGAAGGGCCGTTCTTGTTTTCTGCTGTTTTTGGCTTCGTAAATCCTAGTAAGGAAATATTCTCGGAATCGGACGAAATCAACGCCCAGCATCTTAGAATCCCCGGAAGCATCCAGAACACCCGAGAGTCGCCAGAGGGGGGCCATAGGGGCCCCAGATGATAGGCCGGCGCGGCCCAGGCCCTGGCCGCGCCACCCTATGGTGTCGTCGCCTCGTTGACCTTCTGACGCCGCCTCTTCGCCTATAAGAAGCCCCTCGACCTAAAACCTCGAGACGGAAAAGCCACGGTACGAGAAACCTTCCAGAGCCGCCGCCATCGCGAAGCCAAGATCTGGGGGACAGGAGTCTCTGTTCCGGCACGCCGCCGGACGAGGAAGTGCCCCGGAAGGCTTCTCCATCAACACCACCGCCATCTTCATCAACGCTGCTGTCTCCCATGAGGAGGGAGTAGTTCTCCATCGAGGCTCGGGGCTGTACCGGTAGCTATGTGGTTCATCTCTCTCCTATGTGCTTCAATACAATAATCTCATGAGCTGCCTTACCCGATTGAGATTCATATGATGATGCTTGTAATCTAGATGTCGTTATGCTAGTCAAGTGAATTTTACTTATGTGATCTCCGGAGACTCCTTGTCCCACGTGTGTAAAGGTGACAGTGTGTGCACCGTGTGGGTCTCTTAGGCTATATTTCACAGAATACTTATTCACCGTTATGAATGGCATAGTGAGGTGCTTATTTATATCTCTTTATGATTGCAATGTGTTTTGTATCACAATTTATCTATGTGCTACTCTAGTGATGTTATTAAAGTAGTTTTATTCCTCCTACACGGTGTAATGGTGACAAGTGTGTGCATCCGTGTTAGTACTTGGTTTATGCTATGATTGTGATCTCCTGTAGATTACAAAGTTAACTATTGCTATGATAGTATTGATGTGATCTATTCCTCCTACATAGCGTGAAGGTGACAGTGTGCATGCTATGTTAGTACTTGGTTTAGTCGTATTGATCTTTCATGCACTCTAAGGTTATTTAAATATGAACATTGAATTATGGAGCTTGTTAACTCCGGCATTGAGGGTTCGTGTAATGCTACGCAATGGTGTTCATCATCCAACAAGAGTGTAGAGTATGCATTTATCTATTCTGTTATGTGATCAAAGTTGAGAGTGTCCACTAGTGAAAGTCTGATCCCTAGGCCTTGTTCCTAAATACTGCTATCGCTGCTTGTTTACTGTTTTACTGTGTTACTACCGCTGCGTTACTACTTGCTTGTTTATCGTCCCGGGCAAAGCACTTTTCCGGTGCCGTTGCTACTTATTCATACCACCTGTATTTCACTATCTCTTCGCCGAACTAGTGCACCTATTTGGTGTGTTGGGGACACAAGAGACTTCTTGCTTTGTGGTCGCAGGGTTGCATGAGAGGGATATCTTTGACCTCTTCCTCCCTGAGATCGATAAACCTTGGGTGATCCACTTAAGGGAAACTTGCTGCTGTTCTACAAACCTCTGCTCTTGGAGGCCCAACACTGTCTACAAGAATAGAAGCTCCCGTAGACATCAGGGCTCCTCATGCCCAACATGTTGATGCGAAGAACTTGCTGCATCGGATGACGAGTCGAGGTGTTCCTCAGCCTCCTCCGTGCCGTTTCTTGCATGATGGCCATCTCCCTCTATGTATGCATTCAGTTCACCTTCCGTGACTGACCAATCCTTCCTGGAATCAAGGTTAAACGTAACAGTGCGAGGCAATCCTACTAGTTTTTCAGCTTTTCTTAGTTGTTCTCCAAGTTTTCTTGTAAAATGTTATCTTGTAAGACAGGTTACTCAAATTAGACAAATCAGAAACAAATTCATGCTTAATCATGGAGACTATGTCAAGTTTCTCTATGGAGAGCTGAATATCAAGATGGTGAGGTTCTACACCGTGCATAGCTAATAAACGAGAGGCGAGGAGACCTCCACAAATTCCGCCCTTCTCACGGTTAGTAGCAAGTCTATAGGCTATTAAAGCTCCCAAATTATAAGTCCTATCACCTTGTAATGCAGCAGCTAGAAAGGCTAAATCCTGGATAGATAACTTACTTGCATTCTTCCTAGCAAGAACGCACTTGGTGATGAAATAAGCAAAGTAGCGAATAGCTGAGAGTTGAATACTACCGATTTTACCACCATCCTCCGAGAAGCTTCTTCCATGACAAATCATCTTGTAGAGACTCAAGAGCTCCTGCGGCGGTCCCCTTATCTTCTCGCATGATCCCCATTGTGGCACTCTAATTGCCGCACAAAAATCATCAAATGGCAAGTTGACAATTTTATTATAAATTTTGTATCGAACCATGGGGTTAGATTGAGACCAATTGAATTCAAAATCCTGAACCACAGACATGGTCAGTTTTGCATATTGGTATGGTTCACCAACAACAAAACTTTCCAACCCTGCATTAGAAATCAGTTTTCGAACATCTCGCAGGATTCCTGCTCTCCTCATAAAATCAACGCACGGGTAGTAAGAGGGGTATACTCCCTCTTCGCGGTTAACTCTCATAACTTGTTGCACCTCCAATTCTTGTTGGTTTAGTTGATGAATATTCCACTCCATTTTCTGAAATTTTTCAACAAACATTATAAAATTTGATTTGGTGACATATAATTGAGGGAAACTACTATAGGAACTTGCTAGAGTACTAAACATGCATCAAAACTAATTCTTACGACTTTGAACAAGCATGCAAGCTCACTAAACATGCTACCTACAGCAGAAAAATATTCAAGATATACTCAACCAAACAAAATTCTACTTGGATAATCGGAGGAGTCACATACCGGAGAGCAAATGTGCCAAATTTCAGACAGAAATCTGGGCTGAGCAAAGAGATCGAGAAATCTTGAGCTCCTGAGCAGAAACGCGAGTGAGAGAAAATGACTACGAGTTTTTTCGGGAGAGATAGTGCAATGAGTGGAAAAGATGATGAAGTGGGGCAAGGAGGGCCCCACACAACAGGGTGGCGCGCCCCCCCTCCAGGCCGCGCCGGCCTGTGGGGTGCCACCCTGGGGTGCCCCATCGGTCATACCCGTGTGTTCCCGGGTGCCTCTTCGAAAAATAAGACCAACGGTATAATTTTTGTGAATTTTTGAAAACTTTGAAAAACGCACATTTCTGGGTATTAAATTTATTATTACTGGGCAGAAAAAGATTTGCAAACCTCTAAACAACTAAAGCATCTTGCAAAATAAGTAGTGCTACAACAAGTAAAACAAGTGGAGGAAGAAAGAAATGTTGTTTAGCTCTTCTATGCATATAAAATGTACTTGTTAACAAGGTTGATCAAGTCTTGCCATCAAATAAATCTTACATGTCATAGGAAGAAATAAACCTCAAATCAATCATGTTACCTTATATTGTATTGATATGGATCCAATCACAAGAGTTTGATATTCTTCTTTTGGCTCATATATTGGACAATCAATATCTCCCACTTTGATAGATCTCAAATTAGAAATTGTATTAACTCCACATATTTTATCGATCTTCTTGGGAAAATAAACAGTATGTTCCTTGTCATCAACATTGAAAGTGACTTTTCCTTTATTGCAATCAATAACAGCCCCTGCGGTGTTAAGAAAAGGTCTCCCAAAAATAATAGACATATTATCATCTTCAGGCATTTCCAACACAACAAAATCAGTTAATATCAAGCAGTTATTAGTAACTTGAACAGGAACATTCTCACATATACCAATAGGAATAGCAGTAGATTTATCAGCCATTTGCAAAGATATATCAGTTGGTATCAAATTATCTAAATAAAGTCTCTTATAAAGAGAAAAAGGCATAACACTAACACCCGCTCCCAAATCACATAGAGCAGTTCTAACATAATTATTCTTAATAGAACAAGGAATAGTTGGTATACCTGGATCGCCAAGCTTCTTTGGAACTTTGCCATTGAAAGAGTAATTAGCAAGCATAGTGGAAATCTCCTCATTAGGAATTTTCCTTTTGTTAGTGACAATATCTTTCATATACTTTGAATAAGGAGGCAATTTAATAGCATCAGTCAAAGGGATTTGTAGGAATAAATGTTTCATCCAATCACAAAATTTATTATAGTGTTCTTCTTCCTTTGATTTTAGTTTCTTAGCAGGAAAAGGCATTTTCTTTTGAACCCAAGGTTCTCTTTCATTACCATGTTTCTTAGCAATAAAATCTTCTTTGGTATACTTTTTATTTTTAGCATGCTTTTCAGGTTCTTCTTCAACCTCTTCTTTATCAGAAGTATCATTCTTATCGTTATCTTTATCATGTTCATTACCACTTTTAGTTTCAGCATCGGAAATAGAAATACTATTAGGATCATTAACAGGCTCAGAGGATTCTACAACAGTTTTATGCTTCTTTTTCTTTTTCTTAGATGGAGCACTAGTTTCAGTTCATTGAGAATCTTGTTCAACTCTTTTGGGATGCCCTTCAGGATATAGAGGATCCTGGGTGGAAACACCGCCTCTAGTTGTTACTTCATAAGCATGTTTTTCTTTAGAATTGTTTTTAATAAGTCGTTTAGCACTTTAGTGAGTTGATCAATTTGAGTTTGAACCATATGAAAGTGTTTAACAAGCATCTTAACATCATTGGAGGTTCTCTCCACAATACCATGCAATTCACTAATAGCTCGAGAATTTTCCATTAAATGATTCTCTACTCTCATATTAAAATTTTCTTGCTTAACAATATAATTATCAAACTCATCTAAGCATTGAGCAGGAGGTTTTGAATACGGAATATCTTCCCTAGTAAAGCGTTCAAGAGAGTGTACCTCAATCATGGATGATGGGGGAGTTATCTTGCATAAATCTTCTATGGGAGGTAAATTCTTCACATCTTCGGATTTAATACCTTTCTCCTTAAGAGACTTCTTGGCTTCCCTCATATCTTCATCATTTAATTTAATCATACCCCTCTTCTTCAATATTGGTGTCGAGGTTGGTTCAGGTGTAGACCAATCATCATGATTCCGGCCTATTCTAGCCAATAATTCTTCAGCGTCGTCTGGAGTTCTTTTCCTAAAAATACAACCAGCACAACTATCCAGGTATGCCCTAGACTCAGTGGTTAGTCCACTATAAAATATATCAAGTAAATCATGCTTTTCCAAATCATGTCCAGGCCGAGCTCTAATAAGAGAGCAAAATCTTGCCCAAGCCTCAGGCAATTTCTCTCCATCTTCCTGGTCAAAATTGTAAATTTTCTGCAAAGCAATATGTTGAGCACTCGCAGGAAAGTATTTCCGAAAGAAAACATCAAGCAAATCTTTTGGACTATCAATGGAATCAGGAGGCAAACTATTATACCAAGTTTTAGCATCATCCTTTAATGAGAAAGGGAAAATTTTAGCAACGAAATAAGTACGCAACTTAACATCATCAGAAAACAAGCTACTCAGAGTAGATAGCTCAATCATGTGTTCTACGGCACTTTCTTTTTCAGTACCACAAAAAGGTGTTTTCTCAACAATAGATATATGAGATAAATCAAGAGAAAAATCATAATCCTTATCCTTAATGTTTATAGGAGATGTGGCAAATTTAGGATCAGGAGACAGTTTATATCTAACAGTATGTTGTGCAAGAAGCTTTTTAATTTTACTTGCATCAGTAGTAGCATTGCATTTATCAATGAAATCATCATCAAGTTCCACATAATCCTCATCAGGATCATCACTAGAGTATTCAACAGACTCAGGTGAATTAACAGGTGTAGCAGCATTTTCATTAGGAGTTTCAGCATTTTCAATTTGTCTAGACCTAGCAATTGTAGCATCTAGAAAAGATCCCAATGAACCATCATTATCAAGCACAGCAGAAGCATCATCAAAATTATAAGAGGAACTTTCAGATCTAGCAGAAGTACCAGCATGTGAAGCTTGTGGTGGTGAAACAAGTTTATCTATCACAGATGGTGAATCAAGAGCAAGCAGAGGTACTCGCAGTTGTACCTTTTCTTGTAGTGGATGGTAATATGGCGACTTTAGAATCGCGAGGTTTACCCATGATGGAGAATTTGCAGCGAACAATATCAATCCAAGTGAACTTCCAAATAAAGCTATGCTCCCCGGCAACGGCGCCATAAAATAGTCTTGATGACCCACAAGTATAGGGGATCGCAACAGTCTTCGCGGGAAGTAAAACCCAATTTATTGATTCGACACAAGGGGAGACAAAGAATACTTGAAAGCCTTAACAGCGGAGTTGTCAATTCAGCCGCACATGGAAACGAGACTTGCTCGCAAGAGTTTATCGAGTAGTAACAGTTTTATAGCAGTAGCAGTAGTGAAATAACAGCAGCAGAGTAACAAAGACAGCAGTAGTGATTATAGTAAACAGCAGGATTAAAATACTGTAGGCACAAGGATGGATGACGGGCGTTGCATGGATGAGAGAAACTCATGTAACAATCAAGATTTGGCATTTGCAGATAATAATAAAGCGGTATCCAAGTACTAATCAATCAATAGGCATGTGTTCCATATTTAGTCGTACGTGCTCGCAATGAGAAACTTGCACAACATCTTTTGTCCTACCAGCCGGTGGCAGCCGGGCCTCTAGGGAATCTATCGGAAATTAAGGTACTCCTTTTAATAGAGCACCGGAGCAAAGCATTAACACTCCGTGAACACATGTGATCCTCATATCACCGCCTTCCCCTTCGGTTGTCCCAATTTCGTCACTTTGGGGCCTCGGGTTCCGGACAACAATACGTGTATACAACTTGCAGTGTAAGATCATAAAACAATGCATATCATCATGAAACAATAACATGTTCAGATCTGAGATCATGGCACTCGGGCCCTAGTGACAAGCATTAAGCATAACAAGTTGCAACAATATCATAAAAGTACCAATTACGGACACTAGGCACTATGCCCTAACAATCTTATGCTATTACATGACCAATCTCATCCAATCCCTACCATCCCCTTCAGCCTACAGCGGGGGAATTACTCACACATGGATGGGGGAAACATGGCTGGTCGATGGAGAGGCGTCGGTGGTGATGATGGCGATGATCTCCTCCAATTCCCCGTCCCGGCGAGGTGCCAGAACGGAGTTTCTGGTCCCGAGACGGAGTTTCGCGATGGTGGCGGCGTACTGGATGGTTTCTGGCGACTTTGACTTCTCATCTCGCGTTTTTAGATCGAAACCCTTAAGTAGTCCAGAGGGGGGCGTCAGAGGCTGGCCGAGGGGGCCACACGCTAGGGCGGCGCCCCCCCGTGCCGCGCCGGCCTAGTGTGTGGCGGCCCTGGGCCTCCCCCAGCCTGCCCTTCGGCTCCGTGATTCTTCTGGAAAAATAAGCCCTTCGACATAAATTCCGAGGATTTTCCTGAAAGTTGAATTTCTGCACAAAAACGAGACACCAGAACAATTCTGCTGAAAACAGCGTTAGTCTGTGTTAGTTGTATCCAAAATACACAAATTAGAGACAAAACAATAGCAAAAGTGTTCGGGAAAGTAGATACGTTTTGGACGTATCAATCACATCAATACTATCATAGTAATAGTTAACTCCATAATCTACAAGAGATTACAATCATAACCTACGCCAAGAACTACATGATGCACACACTGTCACCTTTACATCATGAAGGAGGAATAGACTACTTTAATAACATCACTAGAGTAGCACATAGATTAATAGTGATACAAAGCTCATCATATGGATCTCAATCATGCAAGGCAGTTCATGAGATCATTGTATTGAAGTACATGAGAGAGAGATTAACCACATAGCTACCGGTACAGCCCTTAGGCTCGGTGGAGAACTACTCCCTCCTCATCATGGGAGACAGCAGCGGCGATGAAGATGGCGGTGACATCGATGGAGATGCCTTCCAGGGGCAATTCCCCGTCCCGGCGGCGTGCCGGAACAGAGACTTCTGTCCCCCGAATCTTGGCTTCGCGATGGCGGCGGCTCTGGAACTTTTCTCGTATCGTGGCTTATTGTTTTAGGGTTTTCGCGACGGAGGATTTACATAGGCGGAAGGGCAGCCTCGGAGGCGGCGCAGGGGCCCCACACCATAGGCCGGCGCGGGCCCCATGCTGGCCGCGCCGCCCTATGGTTACGGCCCCTCGTGGCCCCACTTCGTATGCTCTTCGGTCTTCTGGAAGCTTCGTGGAAAAATAAGACCCTGGGCGTTGATTTCGTCCAATTCCGAGAATATTTCCTTTGTAGGATTTCTGAAACCAAAAACAACAGAAAACAGGAACTGGCGCTTCGGCATCTTGTTAATAGGTTAGTTCCGGAAAATGCATCAAAACGATATAAAGTATGAATAAAACATGTAGGTATTGTCATAAAACTAGCATGGAACATAAGAAATTATAGATACGTTGGAGACGTATCAAGCATCCCCAAGCTTAGTTCCTACTCGCCCTCGAGTAGGTAAACGATAACAAGGATAATTTCTTGAGTGACATGCTACCAACATGATCTTGATCAATACTATTGTAAAGCATATGAGATGAATGAAGTGATTCAAAGCAATGGTAAAGATAATGACTAAACAACTGAATCATATAGCAAATACTTTTCATGAATAGTACTTTCAAGACAAGCATCAATAAGACTTGCATAAGAGTTAACTCATAAAGCAATAAATTCTTAGTAGAAAGCTTTGAAGCAACACAAAGGAAGATATAAGTTTCAGCGGTTGCTTTCAACTTCAACATGTGTATCTCATGGATAGTTGTCAACATAAAGCAATATAACAAGTGCAATAAGTAAACATGTAAGAATCAATGCACACAGTTGACACAAGTGTTTGATTCTAAGATAGAAGGAAGTAGGTAAACTGACTCAACATAAAGTAAAAGAAAGGCCCTTCGCAGAGGGAAGCAGGGATTAAATCATGTGCTAGAGCTTTTTAAGTTTTGAAATCATATAGAGAGTATAAAATTAAAGTTTTGGGAGGTGTTTGTTGTTGTCAACGAATGGTAGTGGGCACTCTAACTACCTCATCAACCAGACTCTCAAGAGCGGCTCCCATGAAGAACGTTATCTCTACCAGCAAGGTAGATCATCCCTCTTCTCTTTTGTTTACACATGTATTTTAGTTTTATTTATGGTTGACACTCCTCCCAACCTTTTGCTTTCACAAGCTGTGGCTAACCGAATCCTCGGGTGCCTTCCAACATTCACATACCATGAAGGAGTGTCTATTTGCAAAATTAAGTTGCTTACTGATAGATCAGGGCAAAACACGTGAAGAGAATTATTAATGAAAGTTAATTAATTTGGGGCTGGGAACCCCATTGCCAGCTCTTTTTGCAAAATTATTGGATAAGCGGATGAACCACTAGTCCATTGGTGAAAGTCTGTCCGAAGTAAATGACAAGATCGAAAGATAAAACACCACATACTTCCTCATGAGCTATAAAACATTGACACAAATAAGAGATACTAGCTTTTGAATTGTTTAAAGGTAGCACATGAAGTATTTGCTTGGAATGGTAGGAAATACCACATAGTAGGTAGATATGGTGGACACAAATGGCATAGGTTTTGGCTCAAGGTTTTGGATGCACGAGAAGCATTCCCTCTCAGTACAAGGCTTTGGCTAGCAAGGTTGTTTGAAGCAAACACAAGTATGAACCGATACAGACAAAACTTACATAAGAACATATTGCAAGCATTATAAGACTCTACATTGTCTTCCTTGTTGCTCAAACACTTTTACCGTAAAATATCTAGACCTTAGAGAGACCAATCATGCAAACCAAATTTCAACAAGCTCTACGGTAGTTCTCCACTAATAGGTTTAAACTACATGGTGCATGAGCTTAAACATGATCTACTTGAGAGCTCAAAACAATTACCAAGTATCAAATTATTCAAGACAATATGAAGCATTTTCTGTTTCCAAACCAATACCAATAAGTGCTGCAGCTTTCAGCTTCCGCCATGAATATGAAAAACGAAGAACACAAGTGTTCATATGAAAAAGCGGAGCGTGTCTCTCTCCAACACAAGGATTGCTAGGATCCGAATTTATTTAAACATAAAAATAAAAGCACACAGACGCTCCAAGTAAAGCACATATAATGTGACTGAATAAAAATATAGTTTCACTACCCCTCCTACCTTTAAGTTTTTTCTTAGGGGAAGAGAGAGAAGTACCTGGTGGGGAGGCAAAAGTCATAATACCTTCCCCAACATCAGGCCTTGCTCCTAGGAGTTTTAGCGGAGATCGCCCAAGCGTGATTTGTCCTTTTCGTACACATTCAATGATAAGATAATTGGTAGATACCATTATTCCTAGGATTTTTGTATGCACTCCTTCAGAAATTCCAATGGGTAATATAATAGCATTGTTGGTAAGAGATATTTCTTCTCCCCCCTCAGAAAGTCCCAAAAGATTTAAAGACTCGTAAATATCTTTATGCATAAGACAAAACTCAGACATAATATCGCAACGAGCATAAAAAAGTTCACCACCTATATCAAATTTTACTGACGGGAGCCAACTTGAAGGTTCACAATTTATTGGAACATGATCATACTTCTCCCGAAGCATATTATAACATTCTTTCAATCTAGTTGTACTTGTCTCAAGAATATTTAATCTAGCAAAAATTCTCACAAGGGATGGATCAAAATTACTAGGTGAGCTATATGTTGCAATCAACTTTTTTATGGCATGAAAAGTTTGATCTCCATCACAATGAAGGAAATCTCCTCCTGCTATGGTGTCCAAAGCATATCTATAACGCAGAATAAGACCAAAGTAAAAGCTACTAAGAAGCAAGCCTAGAGTCATTTTAGGTTTAGTTTTGTTATAAGAACTATTAATTCTAGACCAAACTTCATTAAAACTCTCCTCACTCCCTTGTTTGAAAGTGAAATAGAAACACCTTAAAATAGGAACTACTTTTGTGTGTTTTTGATGTAAAGACAACTATAAAATAAAACTAATTTTTTGTGTGTTTTTGATATAAAAAATGCAAACAAAATAAAGTAAATTAAACTAAGCAAACAATAACAAAGTAAAGAGATTGGAGATGAGAGACACCCCTTGCAGAAATCCTCTTTCTCCCCGGCAACGGCACCAGAAAATCCTGCTGACCGTAGATTGCCGTGGGAGTTGGAAATCTTTGTGGTGTAACTTTTCTTCAGTTACCAGGCAACGGCGCCAGAAAATCTTAATGGTGCTCCGGTGATGGTGCCAGACAATCTTGGTGGCGGTTGTTGTGGAAGCGGTTGGAAAACCCCAAGAGGAATGTGTGATGAGTACAGCAGCAAGTTTTCCCTTAGTACGAAACCAAGGTTTAATTGACCAGTAGGAGAAAGACGTGACTTTTGAAGGTGTTGCTAGCTGACTAGTGGCAGGACGCACTACCGGTGTCAGCAACAACGTGGGACCTGCACACAACACAACCAAAGTACTTTTCCCCAGCTTACAGTGAGGTTGTCAATCTCACCGGTTTGCTGAACACAAAGGATTACACGTATCGAATGGAAAGAGATGTTTGCAGTAATTAAAGAGAACATGGCTTGCGGAAAGTAAACAGAATATGATTGCAGTAGATGAATTTATCAGTGTAAAGGAAAGGATCGGGCCGGGGTCCACAGTTCACTAGAGGTGTCTCTCCATAAAGATAAATAACATGTTGGGTGAACAAATTACTGCTCGAAAATTGACATAATATCGACTATACATGACAAGATGATTACTATGCGATTCGTTTGGGCATTACAACATAATACATAGACCATAATCCAACTACGTCTATGACTAATAATCCATCTTCTGGTTATCATCCGAACCCCTTTCAGTATTAAGTTGCAAGCAACAGATTATCGCATTAAGCAATGTGCGTAAAGTAAATAATAGAATTACCCTTGGATAAAACATTGTTGTTTTCTCCCTTGTAGCAACAATACATCTACAATCTTAAAAGTTACTGTCACTCTCCCAGATTACTAGAGGCATGAACCTACTATCGAGCATAAATACCCCCTCTTGGAGTCACAAGCATCTACTTGGCCAGAGTATCTGCTAGCAACGGAGAGCATGCAAGATCACAAATAACATATGACATAAATATATAATCAACCTCATCATAGTATACAATATTCATTGGATCCCAGCAAACACAACATATAGGATTACATAAAGATGATCTTGATCATGTAGGGCATCTCACAAGATCTAAACATGAAGCACAAATTGGAGAAGATAACCATCTAGCTACTGGTATGGACTCATAGTCCAGGGATGAACTACTCATGCATCACTTCGGAGGCGGGCATGGCGATGTAGATGCCTCCGGAGATGATCTCCTCCTCCGAGATGGGTTCTGCAATGGCGGTCGCGATAGAACTTTTCGTGGATGGAGGCTCGAGTCTTCGGTTTTTTCCCGAGATCGTGAATAAATAGGCGGAGGGGCGATATCGGTGGAGTCCAGGCTGGCCCACACCACCCCTAGGCACGGGCCATGGCCAGGCCGCGCCTAGGGTAGGTGTGGCCGCCCTGCTGCACCCCCTCAACTCCCCTCTGGACTCTATCTTCGTTATGGTGAAATATTGACTTCGGTTTTTATTTCGTCCAATTCCGAGAATATTTCCTATACAACTTTTCTGAAATACAAAAAGAGCAGAAAACAGGGAAATGGCACTGTGACATCTTGTTAATAGGTTAATGCCGAAAAGTGTATAAAAGTGTATGAATTGGCGTAAAACAAGCATGGAGTATCAAAAATTATAGATACGTTTGAAACGTATCATGGACACCGGTCCTTTCCTTTACACTGATAAATTCATATATTGCAATCATGTTCTGTTTATTTTCCGCAAGCATTGTCCTCTTTAATCACTGCAAACACCTCTTTCCACTTGATACGTTTAATCCTTTGTGTTCAGCAAACCGGTGAGATTGACAACCTCACTGTAAGTTGGGGCAAAGTACTTTGGTTGTGTTCCGTGCAGGTTCCATGTTGTTGCTGATGCCGGTAATATAATGCGCGCTGCCAATAGTCAGCTAGCAACACCTTCAGAAGTCATGCCTTTCTGCTACTGGTCGATTAAACCCTGGTTTCCTGAGGGAAAATTTGATGTTGTACTCATCACACCTTCCTCTTGGGGTTTCCCAACCGCTTCCATCAAGCACCATCAAGATTTTCGGGCGCTGTTGCCGGGGAGAAAGAGGATTTCTGCAAAGGGGAGTCTCTCACTTACAATCTCTTTACTTTGTTATTGTTTTTCTTAGTTTATTCCATGCTCACCTCCCATGTTAACTTTTCTTGTTTTTTACTAGTTAGGCTTAATGTAAAATAACAACAAAATTAGAGAGCTTTATAGTATTTATCTTGTGCTAGGACATGAAGTGTTCGAAGAGAAAATTAAAAAACCTATGAAAATTTATTTGCATGCTAATAGCAATGTCATTAGTATGAATTCTTTGAACACCATTATTGATAACGCTATGTGAAAGTCTAAGCTTGGTGAAGCTAGTTCTTATGAAAATGATCTTTTTAGTTCCTCAGCTATTGAGGAGTAACTAATTATGATCACAATATTTCTCCTATATCTGATGATTATGGTGATGAGAATAATAATGATAGCTATTTGTTTGAATTTTCTCCCACTACAATTAACAAGAATGAATATGCTTATGTGGAGAGTAATAATTATTTTTATTCATGTGGCTCATGATAAGAATGTTTTATGTGATATTTATATTTTTGAGTTAGTTCATGATGCTAATTAAAATTATTATGAGAGAGGAAAATATGATTGTTGGAATTTTCATATTACTAAAACATCTCCCTTTATAGTAAAAGTTCCCAAGTTGCTCTTGTTTTACCTACCCATGCTTGTTACTATGTGCTTATTTGATTTATTTTCTTACAAGATTCTTATGCATAGGAAGTGGGTTAGACTTAAATTTTTTTCATATATTTCTCCTTGATGCTTCTTCACTTGAAAATACTTGATGCTAGCTCTTTTTCAGCGCCTAGCTGAAAGGCGTTAAAGAAAATCACTCTTGGAAGATAACCCGTATTTTATTTTTGTAATTTTTCTTTTGTTGCGTCTTGAAAGTTATTACCACTGTAATAACCTCTCCTTATCTTTTTTTCGTTTTTGTACCAAGAATAGCCTCTAATAGAGAGAAAGTAAGATTTGGGGAAGTTGCTGTCCTAAAAACAAATTCTGTGATGTCACCATAAAAATTCGTATTCACAGCCAGAGTGGAATTTTGAGCTGAAATTTTTTATGCATATGACCCAGATTATTATCTAACTTTAGTAAGTTGAACACTTTTCAAGCTGAGCAACATACAATTTTCGAAAAAATCAATCTTCACCCGCTATTCTGTTTTGACAGATTTCTGCAACTATTTGCATTTGCCTCTTAATCTCTTTCTTTTTTAGTTCTTTTGAGCAAAGAGATTTTTGAAGAAATTGATACAGTAGCTAATTCTTTAATAAATGTTTGATATATCTTAGAACTGAACCCAAATGGATTTATTATTTTCAATGTACTAATGCTGCTAATAAAGAATTATGTGAAGTTTTGTATGAAGGAAATTTTCAAGTGTAGGGAGAGAAGAATGATGTAATGAGATGAAGAATGATCAAAATCTCAAGCTTGGGGATTCCCATGTCACCCCAAGAAATATTCAAGAGGTACAAGCGTTAAATCTTGGCGATGCCTTCTTCAACAACAAAGCAACATATCATCTCTGTATGCGCTATATTTTTATTGCTTCACACGCTATGTGTTTGTTATCGCCAGAATTTTACTGCATTGGAGTTGGGCCGTGATGAAGATGGGCTTGGAAGATTTACATCTAAGAGGAGTTTCTGAATCGGCCCTGGGGCTAGAATTTGGGCCAGCGTGCCCGTGTATCTGTAAATAATATTAGATCGTGTCGGTTAGAAGTAAAAGATAGAGTTTGGCTCGTACACGGTCAGGTGTACTTCCGAATTAGAAAGTCTACGGACTATAAATATGTATCTAGGGTTATTGAGAAAAGGAGGACAATCACGTTCACAACAAACACAAACCAGGCGCATCGCCACCCCTTATTTCGAGGGTTTTTTCCGGGTAAGCATCATGCTGCCTAGGTCGCATCTTGCGATCTAGGCAGTACACGTTTATTCGATTACCTTGTGTTACTCGTGCTGAAGCATTGTTGATGGCGAGTAGCACTATTTATCGTAGATGTTTTGGGGCTTGCATTGATGCTTTTCTTACACATATTTGCTTAGCAATGTCTGTCCTTCGATATCTAGTTGTCCTTGCACCTATCCAGGTGTAAGGGCAGCACCTTGCTTGTTCGTTACTTAGTAGATCCGATCCGTTATAGTTGCTCCTTGTTCTTCAAGGATTAGTTTAATATCTGCATGATTAGGCCTTATGCTCGGGGTTGGATGATCCGGTAGTGCGTTAGGTGTTGTTTTACCGTTCCTACAAGGGATGTTCCGGGAATTGACTTAATGTTGGTTTTTAGGCCTCTTTTAGGAGTAGTTTCCATCATCTTTCGTATCTCGTTAGGCCCAGCTACGCGTAGGATGTTCCGGTTATGCGGTGAAAACCCTAAACTGTCGTAGATTGGTTTAGCTTTGTTTTGATCAAGCAGGATCCCCATGTCATCGTAAATCCAACGTGAACCATGGGGCGATCGGCTCTTTGAGCCGATCCACAGGGCAACCTGAGAGCCGATCGGGCTCGTATTTAATGTTTACGTGTCTACCATGCACGAGACTAGTCGAAGCAATCCAACACCTTCCTGACCAGGTCTAGGTCAGGTGGCACGCCCTTGCAGCCGCCTGGACGTGTGCTAGGACTTTGCGGGACGACGCGAGGCGCCAGGGCCCACTAAGCGGTCGTGGGAGCCTCCCGGCTCTTCGTGTTGCTTAACCACTGCTCGCCGGTGAGTTTTGGCAGGCAACACATTCTGGCATGCCCGGTGGGACACTTTCTACAACAACCACATCAACATCGGCAGCCAAGATGTCGGACGAACCGATCAAGTACGAGGATCTACCTGCAGAACATAAGAAGAAATACGATGAGCTGAAGGCCATCTTCGAAGCCGATCTCATCGGCTCTTTTGAGAAGACCCGCTCGCACGGCATCAGGTTCAAAGGATTCACACCAGAAGGCGCGTTTGAGGGATTAGATCTGTCTCTCCCTTCGGAGGAACGTGCCAGAGCCCTGCGCCAGGAAATCAACTATGCTGTGGCTCATTCTCTACATCGGCATTCTGAGAGCCTGGTGAATGCGCTTGAGCGAGTTGCGCTTCAGGTGGTGCAAGAAATCATGAAGCATCAGTATTCTCCGTCAGGACCTGCTTTAGGGACTTATCAGGGAGAGATACCATTCCACACCAGGCCAACACTACCATTCGCAATGGCAGCTCCACAGCAACCAGGTTCACCGGCATACGTTGTCTACAAGGTTGGAGGTGACCCTGGCGACTACCAGTTCTTGTATGAGCCACCCAAGGAGATCCCACATGGATACGTGTGCACATATGTGCCGGACTACAACAACTGGACGCGCGCGATCCAAACTTCGGCAGGAGGAATTGCCGGAGCAGGAGCGATGGTTACGGCAGGAGGGAGTTCTGGAGCAGATGCTGAGAAACAGGCGTGGCTAACTAAATATGCCACTACAACGAGTCCGGACAGCTCAACCTCTACAGCTCCTACTGTGGATCAGATCAGCGCAATCCTGAGAGATCAGTTCGGTATCCTGCCGAAGAAGAAAACAATCGGCTATTCCAAGCCGTATCCCAATGAGTATGACCTGATCCCGCTGCCTCCTAAATATCGGCTCCCTGACTTCACAAAATTTAGTGGATCAGAAGGATCTAGCTCCATCGAGCACGTGAGCCGATACTTGGCACAGCTGGGCATGGTTTCAGCATCAGAGCAGCTACGTGTGAGGTTCTTTGCCCAATCTCTCACGGGTCCAGCCTTTGGGTGGTACACCTCGCTACCCCCGGATTCAGTTCGGACATGGAAGCAGCTGGAAGAGCAGTTTCACATACAATATCATTCAGAAGCTACCGAAGCTGGCATTGCCGATCTAACGTAGGTTCGGCAAAGGCGAGGAGAGACGGTGTCTGAATACATTCAACGTTTCAGAACCGTCAAGAACCGATGTTATTCGGTTCATTTATCTGAGAAAGAAGCAGTCGAGCTGGCCGTGGCAGGCCTCGCAGCGCCACTCAAGGATCTGACGTTCCAAGTGGAGTACAATTCGTTGGCGCACATGGTCCAGAGACTAACTTCGTATGAACAGCGCCACCCAGAACTGTACCAAGACAAGTTCAAGCGCACGATAGGCCTGGTCGACGCCGAGGAGGATGAAGACCTCGTGGAAGATCGAGGAAATCGCCGTGGCTGAATGGACCCGGACGCCGGTTCCGTGTCCTGCAAATGGGTGAAACAACCAGGGCCTCCAAGAGGGTTTGACTTTGATTTAAGCAAAACTGAGCAGATTTTTGATATGCTGCTGAAGGAGAAACAGCTGAAGTTACCCGAAGGCCACAAAATTCCTACGTCACAAGAGATGAACGGTAGACCATACTGCAAATAGCATCACACGTTCACCCACGCCACCAATGACTGCAAAGTGTTGCGCGCCCAGATTCAAATGGCGATAGAGTCAGGCCGATTAATCTTCGGACAATTTGCCATGAAAGTAGACACACAACCGTTTCCTGGCGTCAACATGGTGGATCTCAGTCACTCCCTAAGACGCGAGCCAGGTTTCTCTTTTGGTGTCAACATGGCAGGGCTTGGGACCCGCCATGGCGACGATAAAGCAGAAGGCAGTCACTCCCGTGGCAAGAAGAAAGAGGAGGCCGATCCACGCGACCGGCCCCAACATGATAACAGACGGTACCTGACAGAAGAAGAAGTGAGAAGCGTGCGGTATCAACGACCACTCTCCGCGCATCTCCTTAACAAATATGAGCAGCAGTATGACCGACGTCGGCGCTACGACGTGGATGACGAAAGATATCGTCGGTCTGATGCAGATGACAGGAGGTATCGTCGATATGATAGAGACGATGAAGGGTACGAGCGTCACGCTAGAGGAAACTCAAGAGAGCAAGAAGACATAGATAGGCATTGGAACTGTCCTTTCTTTAAACACTGCTGGGACTCAGGAATGAGCCGATTGCCTACAATCGAGAACTGCCCAGAATGTAGACCGCAAAGGAAGGGAACAAAGGAAGTTTCAGTGTTCAAACGTCTAGGGCCTCTCCCACCTCAGAACAAACGAGCTGAGTCGTCTCAAGATGAAGACTTCGAGGAGTCAGATGAAGAAGAAGATAGGTACCACCGGCCAAGGTGGTTCCCTGATGGACTCAGCCATTCTCAGAAGCGTAGGGTGCAGCGGCTACGAAACCTGGAGGAAGCCGGAGCACGGTACACAGTACACGTTGAGGAAGGCACGGCCCGATCTGTCCGTGAAAATTCAGCAAACGTTAGAGTCAGAGATGCGCCCGCTAAAGAAAGTGTGGCGCCCTAAACAGACAAAAGCCGATGCAGAGGCATCGGCTGATACAAACATGGTGTTCATACTTCCGTCAGAGTTTTGTGCTCCAAACGACGAGGAAGTATCGGTGGCTCAACTCGACTGCGGTCCACGGCCAGTGATCTTTGAGAAGCCACGAGAAAGGAGCTACAGGCATTTGAAAGCTCTATACCTAAAAGGTTATATCGATGGGCAGCCTATCAGCAAGATGTTGGTTGACACGGGAGCGGCAGTCAACATAATGTCGTATTCCATGCTACGACGTTTGGGACACTCCAATGACGATCTGATCAAGACCAACGTCACGTTAAGCGATTTCAACGGCCAAGCATCAGAAGCAAAAGGTGTTCTGAATGTAGATCTGACCGTAGGCCGAAAAACCATACCTACCTCGTTCTTCATCGTCGACAGCAAGAGCAATTACGCTGTCCTGCTTGGAAGGGATTGGATTCACGCTAACTGTTGCATTCCATCAACAATGCACCAATGCATCATACAGTGGGATGGAGATGACGTGGAGGTTGTTCAGGCAGATGACTCAATCGAGATCTCACTAGCTGCCATGAATATTTGGGATGCAAACGACCAAGAGCCGCTCTCTGGAATCAGTTTGGACGGCTGTGAGCGCATCGAAGCTTCAAAAAATGGGGTGAGGCTGGTCTTATCCACCGGCCCGACGGAGTAACAAGATCTAAATCAGTAGGTGTACGTGGCAAGGCCGATCCCTGCGATCGGCCCCAAAAAATAAAAAGCCAGAATCTCCTCTCGAGCATGTCACGTAGCCATAGTGAAGCGCCAAGAAGTTGTAAACCCTCATCAAGCATAGCAATGAAAAAGGAGGCCGATTCTAGCAATCAGCCAAAATTATCCTCAACATGCATTTTGCCTGTGTTCAGCATTGATCTAAGAAAGGATGCCTGAAGAGCCGATATCTTCAATTCCTTTGAAAAAATTGGCTCGGGGGGCACTTAAATGGATAAGACACGAGGTTACAAAGTATGAAGTGGCTGTCAATGGCCAGCAACTCAAGATATATTCCTCGAAGATGATGGACATTGGAATACTGGGGGCCGATGCATAAGTAGATCGGCCGGAAAAAATATAAATTTTTTATTTTAAGCACAGCCGATGTACAGCCATCGACTCTAGAATTACACGCACAAACTGCCACATGCCCCCCTACTGAAGGAAAATTTCTAAGGTGCGGAGTGCACCAGCACGGACGTGATCCACCTCTGCGATTTCGGCCTTGTCGTCATCATCCTTGCCTGTCACCAGTTGCTTGTTCAAGGCACGTATCTCTGCCAAGTCAGTTTTCGGTTCAGCCTTGAGGCCTCTCGCTTCCCGTTGGGAGCGAGCAATGGAAGCTTCCTTGTCACGAGATGAGCTCTTTGGTGACCCGCACCTTTTCTTCGAGATCCTCCGGCTCCTTTCGCAAGATCTCAAGCTCAGCGGTCTGTGACAGAGGTGTCAGTCTTAGCATCCAAAGCTGCCTTTTTCTCGTTAAGCCGTTGACATTTGTCTGCAATATCGGCTTTCAGCGGGAGTTGGGTGTGGCGTAAGTCGATTCTCTGACGAGCCAACTGCACCCTTGATCTGAAAGCAGACAATGCCACGACTGGCCAGAGCTTCAACTGCAGCGTTACTGGGACGTGAGGTTGGATTCCTTCAAGAATGTTCTTCACCTCCTCAGAATTTTCGACTAATGTTGTCGAGGGTGCTCCTCGGCAATGCCCTCCGATAGGGGCTTAGGGTTGATGGAATCCTGCAAGCTGACACGAGACATCGGTTCACAGACAAGCGGGGAGAGCGATTTACCCAGGTTCGGGGCCCTCGATGAGGTAAAACCCTTACGTCCTGCTGTACTGTTCTTGATTATGATGATAATGGGTTACAATGGGGTGCCGAATAGTTCGGCTGAGATCTCGTCGAGATGGCTAAATACTAGGGTAACCTAGGTCTAAGCTTCTGTTGGCTAAGATCGCTAAGATTGATTGTGTCCCTCGGCAGCCTCTCTCCTGGCCTTTATATAGGAGGCCAGGTCCCAAGAAGTCCAACCGAGTACGACTAGGTTTACAGTAATTTTAGATCTAATCTTTCCTTGTTCGGCTGCTTCTTTGTCTTGCTCGCCAAGGAATCTTCTGGTGCGCCACCCGGTTGGGCCGCCTTGCCTCCAAGTGCTTTCATGGGCCTCCAACTAGGGAATACAGGATAGGGCAACATCGGTTACCCGAAGGGTAATGCCCACGTCAGTAGCCCCCGAGTGTCTAGCCGAAGATAGTTCGGGTAGAGACTAAAGCATGCCTTCACCTAGTGTTCTTCTCCTTGATTGTTCTTGTTCTTCCTGAATCTGCATCATCTTCTTTTGTCGGGTGCGCGTCCAGCGCTCCCGATGGGAGTAGCCCCCGAGTCTAGGTACGGATGCTTGCAATCCGTGCGTAGACTCAAGTTGTACCACTCGAATCATTTTGCTCTGCCGAAGTTTTTCCGCAAGACTTCGTAGTTCATCCGATATATTTTTTTCATGCAAGGGATAATGAGTAACGTGCCCAACTTTTGCTGGTTAACTGCCGGTGACAAAACAACATTACCCTCCACAGAATCAAGTCCCCGGGCATGATCCTGGAATGCAAAAAAGTTCTGTCGGGTGCGCGTTACGAGCTCCCGATGGGAGTTGTAGCCCCCGAGTGTCTGGGTGCGAGCGCTTTGCAACCGAGTGTCTGGGTGCTGACTCTAACCTTCTTCCTTCGACTGATCATTCTGTTGGGTCTTTATTTTATCGGGTGCGCGTCAGCGCTCCCGATGGGAGTAGCCCCCGAGTCCAGGTTCGGATGCTTGCAATCCGTGCGTGGACTCAAAGCCTCCATCCGATGATTTTTAATATTTCCTTCGAATGCTTCCAAGTTATGACATCATTGCTGACATGATACTGCTGCAGGCTAATATGTCAGGTCCATCATGACGAGCTAGTCCTAGCCCTGTTCAATCTTAGGGCTTGACCACTGTACGCGTAACGACCGAGGTGGCCCCTCGATTTTTGCGCAATCGTGGGCGTAGTGGGCCGTCAGTTCCTTCCCTTCCTCAAACGCCATGTGCTTACTTATCCCTTAACTTCTCCTTAAAATTTCCAAAATCAAAAAATTCTCAATCTTCTCCACGGTTCCCGCAGCATCTCCTCGTTCTCTCTCTTCTTTCTTCTTTCGCCATTGCCGCGCCGCCGCCACAGTTTCAATCTTCCCCAGATCTCGCGATGGTGAAGAAGAAGAACGCCGCCGCCGCCGCTAGCTCCACCAGCGGAGGTGCTGCTGCCAAGTCCTCCTCTTCTCTTCCGAAGGGGAGCGCCCCGAGCGCCCCTCCCCCAGTTCTGGCGCCGCCAGCACCGTCGGGCTCGACGGCCAAGCCTGGGGACTGGGTAGCTTCAACCGTCACCAAGCGTGACGAGAAAAGGTCCCGAAGCTTAGGATTGATATCCTCCGACACGGGTGATGTAATCCTTCCAGGTGCGATTTCTCGGCCTGATCCTCCTGAGGGATTTTCTGTGATGTTCTTATCTTTTCTACATCGAGGCCTTTCACTCCCTTCTCATGGATTCCTTCTCCATCTCTTGCGGATGTACGAGATCCAATTATGGCAACTCACCCCCAACTCAATCCTCCATGTTGCCGTGTTTATCACCCTTTGCGAGGCATTTTTGGGTATTGAACCTCATTTCGGACTGTGGAAAAAGATCTTCTATGTGAAGAGATACAGCAGTAGTAACGGATACTTTGTCACCGGAGGGGTAGGTTTCGTTGCCCGTTCAGAAGTTAATTACTTCAATTTCCCAATGAGGGAGTCTGTGCAAGGATGGAGGCTGAAATGGCTTTACGTCAAAGATTCCTCGTCACCCGAATGTCGACTCCCTTGTTATGCCGATGTTTCTGAAGCCAAGCCTAAGGACTCCTGGAAGAACATCCTCTCATCCGATGAAAAGGCTTCAGCCGAAGAATTGTTCGCCAAATTCCTTCGAATCAAAGAGGCTGACGGCCAAACTATGATTGGTACAGAGGTGGCAGCAGTTTTCTTGAGGCGTCGAATCCAGCCAGTCATGGCCAGAGTTCATCCGATGTGGTTGTACTCAGGTTCAAAGGATGAGACCAGGATCAATGCTGCCGACCTATCAGAAAAGGAGTTGCTTGATGAAGTTCGTCGTCTTACTTCCTTCAACCAGGAAGATTCGATCCCGCTAATCTCTTCTTATGCTCCCCTTGACGTTGATCATCCACCACCAGGGGTACTTTCCTTTTTTCACATCTTTATTATAGCTTCTTGTTCAGCCGATATGATTACCTTTGTCCTTACTTTTTCATTTTTCTTCGCCAGATCCCTATGGCTTCTGAACATACGCGTGATTCGCCGGATGACACTTCCGAGGGGAGAGGCTCCTCAATCCCCGTAGATTTTCACGCCACCGATGAAACAGGTCTAGAGGATGAATATAACAGTCCGATGAACCTTGAAGTTGCCCACGCTGAACTTTGCCCCTCAACCGATAACACTTGTATCGCAAATGGATCAGTGCGTAGCATCGACACTGATCATGATACTTTTGTTAATGCAGCTGCTGATGGGGCCAGAGCTTCTCCTGCGAAGAGATCAACCGGCGGCTTTGCCAATGAAGATGATCTCTTCGATATGTAAGTAATTCTTCTCTGAAAGTTCTTCTGTGCCTTTTTTACCTTCCATACCCCTGTTATAATCACAGTCTGCTGTTTTCTTTTACAGTGATGAGGACTTCATAGAACCTCCTCCTAAAAAGGCCAAGTCCGATGCCGTTTCGTCGGTCGTGGTAGCTTCTGAAGCTTCGGCTCCTAAGGCTGCCCCCGTGGCTCAAGCATCGACTACGTCTTCCCTTTCCAAAGGGAAAGATATTTCTCCAACTGCTGCTACTGCGGCTCCTTTTTCTGTAAGTTCTCTTCTGATCTTAATACAGATGTCTTGGAGCGTGCCTTGTTTAATTGTTTTTCTTTTTCTCTTAAGGACCTGCGCGGCGTTATCTCTTCTCTGGAGGTTTTCGCCTCCCGATTCACTTCTCTAGAAGCTGACAAAGTTCGGCTGCAAGAGGAAGTTGAATCTTCTTCCTCAAAACTGGATGGCGCAGTCAAGATAGCTGTCGCAGCTCGCCAAGAGATTGATTCTCTAAAGGATGAGCTGGCCAAACTAAAAGGGAAGTTGAAGGAGGAAGAAGCATCCAGGCTGGTGGCTGAGGCTCGAGCAGCCGAAAAGGATGAAGTCCTTCGCCAATCTTCTTTGGCCTTGCTTGGTAATTTCTGACATACTTCTGTCGAGTGACATGCTTATGGATTTAAACTTTTTGTCAATGACTGAATTTTCTCCTTCCTTTCTATTTCAGAGGCAGCAAACATTCCTGTCGATGCCCTGGAGAGAGTTCCAAATAACTCCCCAGCGAATGATGTGTCAATGATTCTCGCTTCTCAACAGCTTACACAAGAGCTTCTTGTGAAGGGGAAGGGTGCTCTGGCGCGGATGCACTCAATGATCTTTCCCAAGGCCAAGCAAGAGAAGACCCTGGGACAGCTGATCGATACCTTCGCGGTTGATACCAAGGAGGTCATCGAGGTATTCAAGCGTACATCGCGCACTTTTGGTGCTGTCCTTGCCTTCCAACTTATGATGGGTTATGGTTTTAAGGATGACATCGAAGAAATGACTAAAGGGCTTCCAAAAGAGCAAGACGGGCAGCCTGTTAATTTGAGCACTTTTAAGGCTTCTGCTCTTACTTGCGCCCGTCAGCTTCTTGAACTAGTTTCATCAAGGAAATCGTCGACTGGCCCTAGTTCATCGGCTCAAACCCAGCTCCCTTGATTCTTGTAACAAACTTGTGCCTTTAGTTGATGCAAAACATTGTTCCGCCGCACAACTCATGCTTTGTAATAAACTCCGTGCTAGCATTGTTGTTAGCACGTTTTTGCTTATAATATCACTTTCTTGAGCTTCTCCCGATGGGAGTTATTTTGGATGTTTGGTTGTACCATATCCATCGATTTTTTATAACCAGTATTTTTTGCAGGTCTTCCCAGTACCCTCGTTTGCAGACGACTCATCTGGCGTTCTTCCTGAAAGCGATCGGATCCAGCGCATGAAAGACCGGATCACGCAGATGGAAAAAGACTTACGCAGCACTTATGCTTTAGCTGCCATCATCAACAAAAAGAGTGAGATTGCAGTCGACGTGGAGCGGTATACTCTTGGCGAACTGCATAAGGCTACCGAAAGTCTAAACTGTAAGTTTCCTGATCCCTTTGCCTCTTTGCTAGCAACTTCTTTATCTGAGTCTTGACTAACTGTTTTGGCGAGTCATAGCGCTGAACCATGCGGAAGAGAACAAACGGATACACGAGCGGGTGCATGCTTTGACTCAGCTGTCCTCATCCGAAGAAATTTTCTGGCGGGAACACTCGAAGGCCTCGGCTGTCGTCAAATTTCAAGATCGAGTACACCAGGTCCACCAGTTCTTCGACAAATGCTACAAGGCTATGAGGGTAGTTTGGAAAACAATGTTTCCTCTTAATGCAGTTCCTCCTACCCTCTTGACTTTGATGTCTGAATTTGGGAGCGCCAAGAAGGTTCGGGAGCTGGTAAGATCTCAAGTCTTTGCAGGGGCCAAGTGCACGCTTGCCCTTGTGCTTGCTTGTTACCCTTCGGCTTGCTTGTTGTCTATTGCCAATGCAACTGGCGATCTCGAAGAGTTGTACCTGAAGGTTTTGGCACCTGCCCATATGATTGTCGACAGGCTTGAGGAAATGTCAAAGGTACCTGAGGAAAAGGAAACTCCGCAAGGGTGATGTAAAGGTGTAAAATTACTTTTGTAAATTGTTTTGGCTAGTTCTTCCGAGTGTTCGGATTTTTGAGCCGCAACTTTTTTGTCTTGGTTGATACATAAATATGTACTTTTACCATGCCGTTGGCAAATACTGAAAGGGGCGAAGCTTAATTGCCCGTTGTATGTATGCGTATTAGTTGGTTAGCAAATCATTATGAGTGATCAGCTCGTGTTGCAGGTTTTGCTAAACCTGTTGTATGCGCAACTTTGCTTTCAACCGTTTGTAAATTTCGACAGTCAATCCCGAATTTTTCGGGTGTAATGATTCTGCCGATGAGCCCGTTGCTCTCTGATATTTCCATAAGTGAAATATCGAGCGTGGGTTGTGTGTAATTTTTTCTGAACTCTTGCTTTATACGGCACTCGTAGAGGCATCTGAAGCAGAGGGAAAGGTTACGTCATTTTAGCACTCGTAGAGGCTTTTTTTGGAGCATGATTTTCCGCCCTGTACTATGTTTGCATAGTGATGGGGCTTAGAAGTTTGTAGTTACTGCAATGCTGAACAAGAAGCGAAACTTTAAGTTCGTATTAATAAGGTAAGCATGATGCTAGAGGGCGAAAAAGAGGAAGGCCCTGTTTATAATGAAAGGAAAATAAAGGCTAGTAAACTGCTTAGTCAAGGAAGGGGTTCTTTTCTTCGTCTGGCTTCTTCTCCGCGTTAGTGATTGCTGCAGCGTTGCTGGTTTCACCAGGGGTTTGATCGGTGGTTGCCAGCGTCTTGCTTTCTCCTAAACCTTTTGTGCCATCAACTGTCGAACCCTTTGCTGCCGAGGCTTCTGCTGCCGAAGCTTTAAGGGCGAGAGCGGCTGGCTTCTTCTTGGTTTCCCTGCCATCTTTTTCTTCCTTGATCTCTCGTAAGGATAGCTTGGGCGGAGGACCGATGATTTCTCGTTGTGGCCCAAACTTTGCAACAATCCTCTGAAAGTCGCGATCACAATTGTCCGAGCGTGAAAAACTTCCATAGACTGTGATGTTTGTCCCATTGTTCCCAGGCATTTTCAGCTTGAGGTATGCATAATGTGGTACAGCCATGAACTTGGCATACGCTGGTCTCCCGAGTATAGCGTGATACTGTGACTCCCAGTTCACCACTTCAAACTCGATTTTTTCCTTCCTGAAATTATCGGCTCTACCGAAGATAACATTCAGGTAAACTTTGCCAAGAGAGTAGCCCGGTGCGGTTGGAAGGATCCCGTGGAAGCAGGTGTCTGTTTCTTCCAGCATGCTCATGGTGATCCCCATGCTTCTGATTGTGTCGATGAATATCAGGTTTAGTCCGCTTCCGCCATCCATGAAGACTTTGCTCATCTTGAACCCCCCAATTTGTGCTTCGACTACCAATGCGGCGTGTCCGGGTTTTGGTATGGTCATCGGGTGATCTGCTCGACTAAATGTAATGTTCTGAGTAGACCAATCGATGTACTCAGGGATATTTGCCATGATGCTTTCTGCCAAGTTGATCTCTCGGGTGAGCTTCTTCATCTCCCTTTTCGAACCACCTGTCCTGTGGATCATGCTCATCTGCCCACGTGGTGGTGGAAACGCCTCATTGGGTTGATGGGGTTGAGCCTGCTGGACCTGATGCTGCGGTGGAGGTGGGGGTGGTGGTGGTAGCTGTTGCTCGACTCGACTGCTGGATGAGTTTGTGCATGTCAAGGAACTGCCGACAGTCCCTGAGCAGGTGACTTGACTTCGTTTTGCCGTCTTTGGAATCGACATACGAATGTAGGTAACAGGGGGCGTTGACCTGTTCGGCGTAAGGTAATTCGGGAGTTCTCTGCTGTCGTGGTTTATAGTTACCACGGTTCCCAGAGTTGTTCCGGTTACCATCGTGCCTGTCGTCTCGATCGTCCTGCCGATCGGAATACCCTGCAGCTACCAGATTGTTGTCATCGTAGTTGCGGTTTTTCCTTCTCTTGTGACGATCCCTTCGGCCACCCGAGTCGTGCTTCGGCTGGTCATCGTCTTCGTCATCACTACGCTGCCGTGGCCTTCGTACGTTGTCTTCACTATTAGCCCAGCTGTTGGCGATTTCCATTAATTTGGTTATGGTTTTTGGCTTTTTGCGCCCGAGTTCTTCTATGTAACTTTCCCGCTGGACGCCGTCGCTGAAAGCGTCGATTGCTCTGTCGACAGATACGTCTTCGGCAGCATTCAAGAGCTTTGTGAATCTCCCGATGTACGAGCGCATCGACTCCTTCTGCTTCTGCCGACAATTCCGTAGTTCTTCGATCCCGACGGGCCTCTTGTATGTTGCTTGGAAGTTGGCAACGAAGGCGTCTACTAGGTCGTCCCATGATTTGACAGAACCTTTCGGCAGCCCCCGTAGCCAGGCCCATGCTGAATCCTTCAAGTAAAGCTGTAAGCATTGCATTGCCGCTATCTGGTTTCCTTTGTGCAAGATCACTGTCTGCAGGTAGTCGTCTATCCAGGATCTTGGTTCTTGCTTCCCATCGTACTTGGCAGCGTCGGTAGGGGTAGGCTTAAACTTTTTGGGCGGCATTGCTTCGCGTATCTTGTAACTTAAACAGTCGGCTCCCCTAAGCTCGCCGTCGTACTCCTGATCTTCATCCGAAGAATCGATGTCGTCGTCCTTCTTAGTGGCGCGTCGTCGCCTTGCTTTGTCGATCCTACTCTGGGTGATCTCGTCCCGAGCATCTCTCGCATGATGTTTTGACCCACTGCCTTGGACCATAGTCCTTTCCTTCTGCGGGACTAGGTTGTTTCCCAATATTGCGAGACTTTCGAGGGCACCTCGGTGAGCTTGAGCCATGGATCCTTCGGGGCGCTGGCTGATGAGGTAAGCGGCGAGGTTGGCCGTTGCTCCTGCAACGGTTTTCGGTCGTGGCATGCCCGCGGTATCCGTGGTCATAAAGGATTTAGTTAGATTCGATGTTATCTCTCTGGCATCATCTTCCGAAAGCCTGGACATCCTTGACCGATGCTTGCCTGCTCCCTGAGTGTTTCGGGAGGCGCTTCCTTGCGAACCCCTTCGCTTTTCACTGGATCGGTCCGCCGCGGATAGGCGTCTCTCGAGGGTGGCTTGCTCTTTCGACAAGTGTTCTCGGTTTTTCTCTAGTATGGAGCGGTAAGCATTGAGAGCTCCAACCGAAGTCCCTGCGGGGAGCGGCGTGTTGTTGAGTACTGCCGCCCTTGCTGCTGCCCACTCCTCATCCGCGATGGTATAATCGCTATCGCGGTTGCTGGCGCTGTTCTCGAAACTTGCCCTTCTGCTGGAGCGGGGGGTATGGTCCTCGTCCCCTCTGCGCCTTGTGTTCCCTGTGTTGTTGGCGACATAGACCTGATGGTGTGCCGCCCTTCGGGTGGTTCCCTGGATGGTACTGTCGATACTGTCCTCTCCCGATGAATACTGGGCATTGCAGATGAACGGCGTGTCGCTAGATCCCAGCCCGTGTCTGGTGTCGCAGTTCAGGCAATAATACGAAGTTAGTTTCGAAGATGAGGAATCGTCCGACCCTACTGACATGGAGGACACCGAGCGAGGAGTCGAGGGCACGGGGGAGCACGTCGATTCCGTCAGACCAGCCGACAGGTCGAGTAATGACGATGCGCTTGAACTCATCGATCTGGAGGCGGGGGATTCCAGCAGTTGAAGGATTCCTTCTCCGTTGACGTTGTAATGGACGCTGCCGAAGGTCATCTCCATGTTCCCTTGTAGATCCGAAAAGTTCGAGCGGGAGGAATCGCTGTGTGGAGTAAACTCGTAGGAGCCGAATCGAATCGGGCTTCCCAGGATTGGCGACGATGGTGTCGACGAAGTTGCTGACGAAGTTGCCGGCGAATTTGCCGGTGAAGCTGCCGATGTCATGATCGGATCTGCCGATGCCCGGCCTTGTGCCAACAGGGTTCCCACAGACGGCGCCAATTGTCGAGGGTGCTCCTCGGCAATGCCCTCCGATAGGGGCTTAGGGTTGATGGAATCCTGCAAGCTGACACGAGACATCGGTTCACAGACAAGCGGGGAGAGCGATTTACCCAGGTTCGGGGCCCTCGATGAGGTAAAACCCTTACGTCCTGCCTGTCTGTTCTTGATTATGATGATAATGGGTTACAATGGGGTGCCGAATAGTTCGGCTGAGATCTCGTCGAGATGGCTAAATACTAGGGTAACCTAGGTCTAAGCTTCTGTTGGCTAAGATCGCTAAGATTGATTGTGTCCCTCGGCAGCCTCTCTCCTGGCCTTTATATAGGAGGCCAGGTCCCAAGAAGTCCAACCGAGTACAACTAGGTTTACAGTAATTTTAGATCTAATCTTTCCTTGTTCGGCTGCTTCTTTGTCTTGCTCGCCAAGGAATCTTCTGGTGCGCCACTCGGTTGGGCCGCCTTGCCTCCAAGTGCTTTCATGGGCCTCCAACTAGGGAATATAGGATAGGGCAACATCGGTTACCCGAAGGGTAATGCCCACGTCAAATGTCTCAATGGGTGAAGAAAGCAGAGCTTTGAGGCGTTGGAGTTGGTCAGCGATGACGCTGGGGCTCGGTGCATCACGTGCTGTGGAGTGGGCCGGCTCGATAGATTCAGGATCGAACGACAGCAAGCCTGAGAGATCACAGCCCTGACAAACAACAAAAGCAGTATAAGTCTGCAGATCAGGGTAAAGGCAAGCCCAACAAAGGGAGCGTACCTCTCCTATGACCATGGGAACAGCCGATGATGAAGCAATCGGCTGTGGCGTCTCTGCTCGGGGTTTGGCCAAGGTGGAAACTTGGTCGATGTCACCTTTAGAGGTTGTTACCTCCCGAGTTGTGGAGGGCATCGGAACTTCCTCGACATCCCCCTTGGAAGTTTCATCGATCTGCAAAAAGCTGGTGAGCCGATCTGAGCAGCAAAGCATAAGAACTAAGCTAGGAGGAGTTGGAGAGCCGTTACATTTGAAACTTCTTGGTTCGAGGAAGGGGTTTGCTGACCCTTCCAAGCCCTCTTGGTGCATTGACTCTTGGTGCGTAAGCTTCCTTGCCCTGTTTTGATGGGAGCTTGAAGGGCGAGCGAGGTTCGGGGCTGACCTTTTCTTGGAAGCCGATGGTGGCACATCTGGCTGTTTTTGCGTGGTGGTGTCCTCAGAGGTGCCCGAGCTTGAGCCTCGTCGGCTGGACTGCGTCTCCTCACTGGTATTGTCTTCAGTGGAGGTCTGCAGGAGCAGGATTAATGGACACTGACATGCTATAAAAGCCTAGAAGGATGAATGGAACAAGATGGGGTATATGACGACTTACGTTTAAGCTTTACGGAGTCGGCGCGAGGGTTTTTACCCTTCAAATTTTTCCTGCCAGCTACTTTTCTCACTTGTCGTTCTCGCCCGGCCGAGGCTCGGGGGCAGCTGGCCACGAAGAATCTTTACTCTTGGGAGCCGATTTTATTGGAATCGGTCGGCTCTGCATCACAACCTTTTTAAAAGATGGTGAGTTCTTGCAAAAGAGGACCACTTGGAGCTGGTGGGAGGAATTTGAAGGGGGATCCATCATCATTGACGGGCTCTGGGCCATCTTGTTGCTTGCAAAGAAACGAGAGCGAGGGTTATAAAGCATCACTGGAAACTATCGCAAGGAAATTTGCAAGCAAGTGGTACCTGTTCTGCAGAAGTATCAGCTTCAGCGTCAAGTTGTTTCGGCAACGGTCCTAGGGCTCTCCTGAAGGCATGGGTTTTCCACATTGTCCACCAGATCTCAAAGTCATCAGTTGAAGAGATGAAGGATAGATTGTAAGGGATTGGGATGACTAGAGCATCAAAAAAGGAGTAACATCTTTGACTGGTGATAACATCAGGCAAGTCAGCCCTGCTCTCAGTTAGATGGTGGAGAAAGAGGTGAGGAGACACTTGCCCAAGACCGAATTGCCGGCCTACTACGACCGGCTGGTAAGATTCATAACCAGGTTTTATGATCCTGTTTGAGGTGCTCATGCCAACTGGGAGGAAGCAGGGGCGGATCATGATGGAATATAACTGCCGAGTGCTATCGTCATCGGCAAAGCTGTCTAACCTGAAGGAGACTGGGTTTTCAAAATTTTCAGACTCCTGATAGGGAAAGAAGAGAGGGTCATCCAGGCCCTGGTAAAAAGTTCTGAACCATCCTGATGCTTCCTTGGGGTTCAGTTTGCTGCCTGGAAGACTGTACAAGGCTTGGCCGTAGCTGGTACAGCGGATTGGCTTCCGTTGGTGTTTGGAAAGGTGCGGGTAGCCAAAAGTGGGAAGCTATGGATATGGTTCTGGAAGTACAGTTGAGCCCATAACTGAATAAACCACCAGGGGCCTCCCGTTTTAACTGTCTTTTGGGAGAATAGTTTGACGGACATCAGTTGGAGTTATCGATAGACTTCTCCCAGAAACAGCTTGCCAATGCCAAGTTGGGTGCCTTTGGCAAGTTCATATGCCAAAGAGAGATAGTTCTTGGTGGGAGCGAGGGAAGGGCCACAGAATATGAAATGCTCCAACCAGAAGTTCAAGAAGGCCGTGTGTTCTTTCTCGGTTACAGGGCCCTTGGTTTTCATGTGGCGTCTAAGATAGGCACCCCAGTTAGTGCACTCTTCCTTAGAGGAGAGTTTGAATGGCACCTTTGGCAGCATGAAAGCAGAGGGGCTGGGAGATGAAATGTCTAGGCCAGTGATCATGGCCACGTCCAGCAAGGTTGGCGTCATGGGGCCATGGCCAAACATGGAAGCGAGTTTAGCGCGTCAGACCAAAAGTAGCCGATGGTTTTCAGGAGATTTTCATGTTTCTCAAGGGGAGACAATGACAAAGACAGAGCATCGGCTATTCCTATGGTTTCCCATTTGGCTTGGTGAGTTTTGGCTACTCTATTGTACCAAGAAACCCAGTCCTCAGGAGGGTTAGGCCAGGCTCGTAAGCAGTCGGCCCAGGAGGTTAGATCCAGGGTTTGGTTCACGAAGGGAATCCTATTGGCCTCGGAGGAAATCAAATTGGATGGATTTTCGGTGGAACGGGGACCAAGGCAGAGGGAATTTGGAAGAGAAGGATGCGGCAGAAGAATGTCTGAAACCTAAAATTAATGATGAGACCAGGCATTAATTCAGGAGTTTTGCCGCTAAATCTAACATTACGCTCAGGTGACTTGGAGCGGTTAAGGATTACCTTTAGGCCAGAGATCGTGGCGTTGGCGCTGGATGATTCCGCCATTGGGTTCGCTGCGGAGTTTGGATTTGCGTGTCCAAGATCTAGGGTTCGCGCGACCGCGGTCCGGACTCGTTCGATTGGAAATTTGGGGATCCGAATTTGAGCAAGGTTTGCAGGTTACCGTTTGGGGGGTGACTAAATTGACCTATCTCGTAAGTTATCGTGAGGGACCGATGCGTTGCCATCGGCTCATTGAGCATTGACCAAGTTGACAATCGGCAAAGTCAGTGTGAAGGGAAATCGGCTAAATTCGCATAAAGGAAATCGGCAAAATCGAATTAAAGAAAATTCTTCATTGATAACGGGGTTTCTTACATAAAGAGCTGATTGCTCTCAAAAGGAAGTACCAGGGGATACATTGCCCCATCTACTACTACTGGTCCTATGCTAAGGATCCTATCTACGGGCGCCGTCGTCGTCGCCCGTCGTCGGTCGGCACTGTCGTCGAAGTCGGCGCCGGAGGTTCCCCGTGCCCGTGGCGCGCGTGAAGCGCGGTTCCGGCCACACGGCGGCTCATCGGAGGAGGTGTCGTCGTCGTCCTCCTCCTCCTTCTCCTCCTCGGAGGAGGTGAAGTCGTCCCAGGAGAAGCGATCGTCATCGCTCTCCTCCTCCGATTCCCCGTCGGCGAGGAAGCGGAGGTCACTCTCCCCGTCGGTCGAGGACTTGTCGTCCTCAGACCAGACGGAGAAGTCGTGGCTGGACTCGTCCCCGTCTTCTATGGCGCGACGAATGTGGGCCTCGTGGGCCTCCTCCGGGTCCCACTCCGGCGTCGGCTCGCGGGAGGGGGAGGACTGGAGGGAAAGACCCGACAAGGCAGAGGAGGAAGAAGACATGGTGGCAGAGGAGGGCTTTTGGAGTGCTAATGCGAAGGGGATGAAGAAGTGAACTGCAAGATGCGGTTAAAATAGAGGCGATATGGTGGAGATGATTCAATGCTGCAGCGGTTCCCGAGGATGTGGTGCCAAAACCGTCAAATTGTGCGGAGAAGTTGAGAAGGCAAGGCATCATGATGAAGGGATACCGTGGCGGTTCCGTTACGCCCGATTTGACACGACGAAGAAAAGGAAAAACGAGTGGTTTTGGAATTACTATTGCCAAAACCGGGGGGCATGTGTTATCGCCGAATTTGATCGCATTGGAGTTGGGCCGTGATGAAGATGGGCTTGGAAGATTTACATCTAAGAGGAGTTTCGAATCGGCCACGGGGCTAGAATTTGGGCCAGCGTGCCCATGTATCTGTAAATAATATTAGATCGTGTCGGTTAGAAGTAAAAGATAGAGTTTGGCTCATACACGGTCAGGTGTACTTCCGAATTAGAAAGTCTACGGACTATAAATATGTATCTAGGGTTATTGAGAAAAGGAGGACAATCACGTTCACAACAAACACAAACCAGGCGCATCGCCACCCCTTATTTCGAGGGTTTCTTCCGGGTAAGCATCATGCTGCCTAGATCGCATCTTGCGATCTAGGCGATACACGTTTATTCGATTACCTTGTGTTACTCGTGCTTGAAGCATTGTTGATGGCGAGTAGCACTATTTATCGTAGATGTTTTGGGGCTTGCATTGATGCTTTTCTTACACATATTTGCTTAGCAATGCCGTCCTTCGATATCTAGTCTGTCCTTGCACCTATCCAGGTGTAAGGGCAGCACCTTGCTTGTTCGCCACTTAGTAGATCCAATCTGTTATAGTTGCTCCTTGTTCAAGGATTAGTTTAATATCCGCATGATTAGGCCTTATGCTGGGGTTGGATGATCCGGTAGTGCGTTAGGTGTTGTTTTGCCGTTCCTACAAGGGATGTTCCGGGAATTGACTTAATGTTGGTTTTTAGGCCTCTTTTAGGAGTAGTTTCCATCATCTTTCGTATCTGTTAGGCCCAGACTACGCGTAGGATGTTCCGGTTATGCGGTGAAAACCCTAAGCTGTCATAGATTGGTTTAGCTTTGTTTTGATCAAGCGGGATCCCCATGTCATCGTAAATCCAACGTGAACCATGGGGCGATCGGCTCTTTGAGCCGATCCACGAGGCAACTCGAGAGCCGATCGGGCTCGTATTTAATGTTTACATGTCTACCATGCGGGAGACTAGTCGAAGCAATCCAACACCTTCACGACCGAGGTCTAGGTCAGGTGGCACGCCCTTGCAGCCGCCTGGACGTGTGCTAGGACTTTGCGGGACGACGCGAGGCGCCAGGGCCCACTAAGCGGTCGTGGGAGCCTCCCGGCTCTTCGTGTTGCTTAACCACTGCTCGTCGGTGAGTTTTGGCAGGCAACAGTGTTATTCTTGGTGTGTCTTTATTTTTGTTTTTAGTTTAGTTTAGTTTAGTTTAGTTTTTATTTGTTGTAGCATATGGTTGGATCCCAGCATATTTGGTTTGGAGAAAGACACGCTCCGTTTTAATTGCATAGAACGCTCTAGTTTTCGCTCCTATTGTTCTGCGAGTGTTCTAATTTTCTAGTACTACGTTTTGCTCTTGGTTTTCGATTCTAATTTTGTTTACAGATTGTAAGTATTCTTTATTTATGTATGATTAGCTCTCTGGTCCATATTATTTTCAACTCTGATATTTATTTCAAATAAGTTGATTGGTGTTAGAGACGAGTAAAATGTTTCATGTCTATATATAGTGATGCAAAAGGAAGCTTGTCTAGACTGTGGCATAGACTTTGGCATGTCATATTCGATGTTATTCTTGTCATATGATTAATATTTATTGTTGTAGCATGACTTGTTTCAAATAGCTGAGAGTGCATAATGTGCTATTGAAAGAATAATGTGTTGTTTCCATCATACGAAGCATATTATTGTGGTATTCTCCTTTGATGCTTCATTGGGTTGACTTGGCACATGCTTATATCATGTTATGACTATAACTAGTCAACTAAAGCCTCTATGATAATTTAGTTTTTGACTTTTAATATCACTTTATTCTTTGATTGATAATGTTTTGTCGCTATGCATGATTATGGCCATTATTGCTCTCTTAGTTGGTCGCTCCCAGCCTTTTGCTAGCCTTCGCCTATACTGAGTATGAACTCTACTCGTGCATCCAACCACTTAAAACTAGAGTTTGCCAATTGTTTTCACCATATCTACCTACTAGCATTATTGTTATTCCAAGTATATTCATCATGTTTTTATTTATCTTCCAAATTAAATTTTGGCATGAGAAAATTAGTTAGTAAAGCTCTCAAGAACTTGATGGCACATTTACTTTTTTGCACTTAATAAACTTGATCATTGTGACTATTTTATGAAGTTTATATGTTTGCAAATTGCGAGTTGGGAGTTAGCACAACCACGCTTTCATGGGGAACGCTTTCAATATTGCACTTATTCATATTTAGTTGATGTCATGTTCTTTTATTTATGGATGCCTAGCGGTGCGAAATAAAATAGAAACTTGTAAGTCCATGGAGTTTGCATATATGTTAGAGAAACGCCTGGGCCGCTAATCTAAGCCATGCATCATTCATGGTGGAAATTTACAGTGAACCATAGTGAGCATTCTATGAAGCATCTTCAATAAAAAGCTATACCCATAGTAAATAAAAGGATTGCTGAGATGTTCATTATTGTCTGTTTATATTGTCATTTTGGCATGGGATTGCTCCTATTCAGGAGTACTTTCATATCATGGGGCGGGAGGTACCCGGCCCGTTGGCGTTCTCGACGATACATGTATACTTACAATGATAAGAACTTATTTGGGACCTAATTTGAGTAGCATGAGGTTTAGGTACTCGTATTCAAGGGGCATGAGATTTTCAACTTGTGATTTGTCAAGCATATAACTCATATTTGCCCTCACATTAACTTTAACCATTCAAGATGCTTATGATAGGGGCAATGAGAGCTCAAAGCTAATGAGTACCATACTTTTTGGAAGGTTTATAAAACTTGTTAATCTTGTTTACTCTGCAAAGAGTCTTTCTTTTACTTCTATGTTGAGTCTTCACCTTCTTCTTTATATATGCACCAATTAAGAGAGCATAGTTGTCATTTTTAGTATAATGTGCATAGTCCCAAAATTATTATTAATTGATTCATGATTAAGCTATTGCTTGTTCTTAAATTACTTGTATCTAGTCACCTTTTGAACTTTTAAGGTGTCCTAGAATTCATGTTTTGCTACTTCATAAAGGACATGTTGAGTACAACTTTGCTATATTTTCTCTATGCTCATAAACAAACAATTGCTTTCAATGCACTATTATTCATTATCCTTCGTTTAAATTACTCTTCATGTTATAACATAGTTGCTAAGTTCTATTGTTAGAATTATATCTATCATGCCTATGTTTAGAGTACTTTGATCCTAGCACACAATATTTTACAATAACTTGATCAAGATTGTGTTGGCTTCATGTCACCTCAAAAATTATTTTGTTATCACTTACCTACTCGAGGACGAGCAAGAGTTAAGCTTGGGGATGCTTGATACGTCTCAAACGTATCTATAATTTTTTATGATCCATGCTTGTTTTACACCAATTTATATATGTTTTGCTCATACTTCGTTGCACTTTTATACATTTTCCGGCACTAACCTATTTTTTGTTGTTTTGTATTTCAGAAAAATTGTATCGGAAATATTCTCAGAATTGGAAGAAACAAAAGCCGAAGTTAATATTTTTCTGTAACGAAGACAGAGTTCAGAGGGGGTCGAAGAGGAGCCACAGGGCGGCCACACCATGCCTTGATGCGGCCAGGCCTGGGCCCGCGCCAAGGGGTGGTGTGGAACCCCCAGGGCTCCATCGACCTTGCCCTTTCACCTATTTATTCACGATCTCGGGAAAAACCTAAACACCCGAGCCTCCATCCACGAAAAGTTCCGCCGCGGCCGCCATTGCAGACCCTATCTCGGGAGGATTCTGAAGCTCTTCCCGGCACCCTGCCGGAGGGGGAAATCATTGCCAGAGGCATCTACATCGCCATGCCCGCCTCCGAAGTGATGCGTGAGTAGTTCATCCCTAGTCTATGGGTCCATAGCAGTAGCTAGATGGTTGTCTTCTCCAATTTGTGCCTCATGTTTAGATCTTGTGGGCTGCCCTATATGATCAAGATCATCCTTATGTAAAGCTACATGTTGTGTTTGCTGGGATCCAATGAATATTGAATACTATGTTGAGATCAATTATATATTCCTGTCATATGTTATTTGTGATCTTGCATGCTCTCCGTTGCTAGTAGATACTCTGTCCAAGTAGATGCTTGTAACTCCAAGAGGGGTATTTATGCTCGATAGTAGGTTCATGCCTCTAGTTTTCTGGAAGAGTGACAATAACTTCTAAGATTGTAGATGTGATGTTGCTACTAGGGAGAAAATAATAATATTTTATCCAAGGGTAATTCTATTGTTTACTTTACACACATTGCTTAATGCGATAATATGTTGCTTGCAACTTAATACTGAAAGGGGTTCGGACGATAACTGGAAGGTGAATTATTAGTCATAGACGCAACTGGATTACGGTCTATGTATTATGTTGTAATGCCCAAACGAATCTCATAGTAATCATCTTGTCATGTATGGTCGGTATTATGTCAATTTCCCATCTGTACTTTTTGTTCACCCAACATGTTATTTATCTTTATGGAGAGACACCTCTAGTGATCTGTGGACCCGGGTCCTTTCCTTTACACCGATAAATTTATATACTGCAATCATGTTCTGCTTACTTTCCGTAAGCACTGTTTTCTTTAATTACTGCAAACACCTCTTTTCACTCGATACGTTTAATCCTTTGTGTTTAGCAAACCGGTGAGATTGACGATCTCACTGTAAGTTGGCGCAAAGTACTTTGATTGTGTTGTGTGCAGGTTCCACATTGTTGCTAACGCCGGTAGTGCGCCCTGCCAATAGTCAAGTAGCAACACCTTCAGAAGACACGCCTTATTCCTACTGGTCGATTAAACCTTGGTTTCTTACTGAGGGAAAACTTGCTGCTGTGGTCATCACACCTTCCTCTTGGGGTTTCCCAACCGCTTCCATCAAGCACCATCACTGGGCTATGGGTTTGTGGAAGTAACTTATGTATCTCTCTTCTCTTTGAGCTTCACTATTTAGATCGTATGAGCTGCTGAACATGATTACGGTCATGTATGTAATACCTTTGTGGTGGATCTTTTATGAGTAATATATGTTGAAGATTGCAATAGTTTTGTTTCAGTTATGAAAGTAGATGCATATTATATACCCCGTTATTGTTTACTTGTTCTGATCAAACTTGTGTATGAGGGCGTGTGAGGGGGAACGCATGCATTAGATGGAGTAACGGGGAGTGGCTAGTGTAGTGAAAGTGACAGAAATTCAGCGATCCACTTGGGTGTTTACCTTACTTTGTTACCTCACAAGAGATAAAGGGAATACCATGCTACCGGGGATGTGGGGTGACCTTGCCACTTCTCCATGACTATATCTAGCATGTTCTTATTTTAACTTCATGTCATAGAACTTAATGCCATACTCTGATTTATCTTAGAGCATCTTGGTGGAGTATAAGAGAGATTAATAAACAAAAGATCTCTATGTTAGGACGTGATGTCCATATAACTAGTAACTTGTCATGAAACCTTTATGTTGCAATCATATATGTCAGTTCTAGTGTTCCATTATCTACCACTTTATAAAAGAGAGAGTGCATTTGTGAAACTATGAACCCAGTCCATTTTTAATCATAAGAAACACCTTTCCAACACTTTATACACACTTTTTTATTTTCAGCCATTTAAAAATCCGAAAATACAAAAACACTTTTATTTCTTGCATTCATAATATAAAACCCAAAAAATATCATCTATTATTGTTTCCACCATCCTTTCATATTTATTTACCATCATTTGTGTATCAAGTTGTTTTCTGGAGCTGTGCAAGTAGAGAGATATATCCCACTAGTTCCACACACCACACTATTTTCTAGCACCGTTGCATTACCATCCATATCATTGCATATTTATTTTTCGTTTGCATTTATTATCTTTTCACATCTTTGCTCACACCTTGTGCTTGATAACCACTTGGTGAGGTTGAGGGCACAAAACATTTTGCTTTGTTTCGCAGGTCTCATAAGAGAAGGATAAGAAGATAAACCATTAACAAACACTTCCCCGAGAGTTTGATATTACCCTCGAGTCACCCTCGTGGGGAAAACATGTCTTCCACATCTACAAACTCTGCACTTGGAGCTCAACCTAAGCGTATACACTCTACGCCCATCACATGGTACCAGGTTAGCATCAGACATGATGCTCGGAGATGACACACCTGGTGTCATCGCCATGGTACAGAACCTGCTCACCACCTAAGTGGAGGTGTGGTCGAAGATGACCACACTGGACTCGAAGGAGGACACCTTCTTGAAGGTGAGGAACTGGCCTACCTTGAGCTGATGGGCGATGGCGAAGGCCGTCCATCCCTGGTTGATGAATGCGTCATTGCCTTCTCTCCTCGTAGTCATCCTCCAGTTGCATCCAGTGTTGGTGGTGACGATGATGTTGGAAGGAATTTCTCTGAACCACTTGACGAAAGCTTTAGGCATCATGAGCCAGTCGAAGATGGGATTGAAGATGATGTGGAGGAACTGGTCCGGCCCTACATCCTCGTGGAAGTGGCCGACGTTAGCCGGCCTTCCACGACGCTTCTTCGTTGGTCCCTCGCCGGGAACCTCAGCAGGTGACCCAAGCATGATCTTCTCAGTATGACAGAAGAACACATGCCATTAGAGGTGTGCCTGATCACAAGTAGTTTAGATGAAAATGGACATTGATAACATTAGTAGGGCCTCATACATTTTGTCACACGGCAGGCATAGGGAGTGGCCACAAACTAAGTGTAGTGTGCAACGACTGTGGCACACATGACTAAGTTTGAGGCCACCACCTAGCCTTCCATTGTGCCTTTGTAATCACTGGCCAACGCAAATTAGGCCTCATACATTTGGTCACATGGCAGGCAGAGGGACTATCCCCAAACTAAGTCTAGTGTGCAACGAATATGGTACACATGACTAAGTTTGAAGGAAGCACCTTGCCTTCCATTGTGCCTTTATTGAATCATTGGCCAATGCAATAGACAAACCAAAACAAGGCCTCATAGCTAGGATCACATGGCAGGCAAAGGGGTTGTCCGCAAACTAAGTCTAGTGTGCAAGTAATATGGCACACATGACTAAGTTTGAGGGAAACGCCCTGCCTTCCGTTGTGCCATAGTTGAATCATTGGCCATTGCAGAACTGAAGAAGTTCAAACATGGAAAGCAAGGTAGCATAGACCTCATACAATGAGGACATATGGAGGAGATGTTTGATCAGAACCAATGGCATGGTCATGTTTAGTCATGACATAGGTTCTGATCAAACATCTCCTCTGTAAGGGTATTTTACCCTTATCCATTATTTTGGTAACAATGACACCGTAGCTAGAGTAATCAGAATAATACATGGCTCCAAGATTATTCTCAGGTATTAGTCTAACATGCATAATGGTGTATAAATGGAACAAGAAGGTGAAGGGAGACCCCCCACTTCGATGAAAAAGGGGAACATCAGCTTTCCCTCAGGGCGGCGTCTGGTCCGGCGGCACCGGGTGCCACACCGGCTGGTCCAGCGCAGACCGGCCCTGGCACCAGTGCACACCGGGCACATTCCAGGGAGTCAGCACCTCACGCCCGGTGCCAACATCCGGCTTCTTTGTATTGAGTGGTTTCACCTCTAAATTCATGAAAAATCTATCCCACATGTTATTAAGATTTTATCTCTTCGTGGGCTATCTCTTGTCATCCTATTTCCAACTAAATTGATTTCACCTAAATCCGAGTTTTCTAACTCAAGTTGTTGCAATTTCCTTGTTGGAGGTGTTACCGGTTTAGCTCTTATAGATAGGTTAAACATTTCCCCATTTTATATTATTCTCCATGGTTGGACTATGATGGTCCTCTGCATGATCTTTTAGATCTCTTTCTTGTGATTCTATCGAGCCCAAGTTCATCAAAATCGGAGTTCGTATGTGAAAATGGCGACATTTTTGGTGTGTGTTTGCGCTGTCGGCCGGACTGGTCCGGCCACGGGCTAGACTCAGTCCGGCCAGATTACTGCGAGAACGAAAATTGTGCCCGGAATGGTCCGGACTCGGTCGGACGAGTCCGTCCGGCCAGATTGGTCCGGCCAAGCCCGTAAGGTCCGGCTGGGGGTGTTTTTGGGTGCGTTTTCAACGGTTAGATTTCATTTTGGAGGTCATATATAACCCCCTTCTTTCCCGTTGAGTTGCTTGCTTCTCCTACTCTCTCTCTACTCCATTGTTGACCTTGAGAAGCTTCCTCTCCCTCTAATCCCCCCATGATTCTTGATCATATTTGAGGAAAAGATAGAGGAGATCTAGATCTACATCTTGACCAAACAAATTCCTCTCTTTGTGAGAGAAATCCACTAGATCTAGATCTTGGAGAAATTTGGTGTTCCTCCTCCTATTTGTTCTTCCTCTCTTATTCCCCCAATAGTTTTTGTAGCTTTGTTGGAATGTGAGAGAGAAGGACTTGAGCATCTTTGTGGTGTTCTTGCCATTGCATTTGGTGCATCGGTTTGACTTCTCCGCGGTGATACGTGGAGGTGAAAGTTCGTGAGACATACACTTCGAGAGCTTGTTCCCAGAGCTTGTTCCTCTTGGGTCTTTGGACCCTAGACGGCTTAGTTGTCTTTGTGGTGTTCTTGGGGCCTCCAATTAAGTTGTGGAGATTACCTCAAGCTTTATTATTTGTGGCTTAGTGGTGTTCTTGGGGCCTCCAATTAAGTTGTGGAGATTCTTCAAGGGTAAGGCCTTTGTGGCGACTTATTGGGAGCCTCCAATTAAGTTGTGGAGATAGCCCCAAGCTTTGTGCGGGTTCGGTGTCCACCCTAAGGTTTTATAGTGGATCGAGGACATCCCTTTTGGTGGGAATTCTCGAGGAGAATACGGTGGCCCTCGTGTATTTGAAGTGACTTGTCCTCCACACCGCTCCAATGGAGAGTAGCACTCGCAAGAGTGTGAACTTCGGGATACATCGTTGTCTCCGTGTCACTTCGGTTATTCCTATACCCGAGCTCGTTACTTATGCACTTTACTTTGTGATAGCATTCATTCTTGAAGTTATATATCTTGCTATCACATAGTTGCTTGAATTGGTTAGCGTAAGTTGTTGGTGCACATATGTGAACCCTAGTTATATAGGTTTTGTGCTTGACAAATTAAACGCTAGTTTTATTCCGCATTTGTTAAGCCATATTCGTAAAGTTTTTAAACCGCCTATTCACCCCCTCTAGGCGGCATCCGTGTCCTTTCAGCTACTTTATTTGCTTCTTACTTGGCTTGTGCTATTTGCTTTCCGGAACCATTTGATACTCTTAATAATTCGTGTGTGGACAAGTTATTGTATGCTTAATCTCTATGTAGGATGATTATGCTTATTACTTATATTGTGTTATATGTGTGTCCATACCATGCTAGTTTCCTAAAGATATTGGGGGAGCTTCTCATGTTTTACAAATGGTGCACTTTGCATTCAAACGCAAATTCTCCCAGTGCATACATTATGGGGGAGTTGTCTTAATATCTTATATGGAATTATGGTTCTGAGCTTATCATAATATATATATGTGACTCTAGCTCGGTTTGTCATCGTATACCAAAAAGTGGGAGATTGTAAGGGTATTTTACCCTTATCCATTATTTTGGTAACAATGACACTGTAGCTAGAGTAATCGGACTAATACATGCCTACAAGATTATTCTCATGTATTAGTCTAACAAGCATAATGGTGTATCAATGAAACAAGAAGGTGAAGGGAGACCCACACTTCGATGAAAAAGGGGAACATTCCAGGGAGTCAGCACCTCACGCCCAGTGCCAGCGTCCGGTTTCTGTCGGGTGGCCCGGCGACACCGGCTCCAGCACCGGACCGCTCGGCGAATGCTGGCCCGTGCGCCATTGACCACCGGATGACATATACTGCAAGCCTAGACGCTCGTCCGGCACTGGCTCGGTTGCTGCCGGCCAGTCCGGTCTGTGGCCCGGCGGCACCGGGTGTGCCACCGGCCAGCCCGGCGCCGGGCCTGGCAGACCAGCCTCCTCGACATAACTGCTGAGCTGGACAAGTCGTCAACGGTCCCCAACGGTTGGATTTCCAGTGGACCTATATATACCCCTTATCCTAGCTTAGAACGGTGAGGCACTACACTACAAACTGTTCTTGAGCTCTCTCTCTCTCATACACCATTGATAGAAACACCAAAAGCCTCAGATCTCACTCCTCCTCTACCCAAACTCAAATCCCTCCGGGAAAAAGCTAGAGGAGGTCTTGATCTATAGTTCCACCGAGCCAAATCTTGTTCCCCCTTGTATTCATCAAGATACTTGCTCTCTAGGGTTTCTTGGAAACCCTAGGTGGGCAAAAGCATCCGAAAGCATCCGGGTTGTGGATTTGCTCCTGACAAGATTGTGAAGGTTTAGAGGCTGCCTCAAAGTCTACCACAATTGAAAGAGCTATTCCTTCGTGGGATAGGCTCGGAGAAGAAGGTGAGACTTCGTGGCGTTGAGAAATCCTTCATGGGATCCTCACCTCTCAAAACGTGACGTACCTTCTTGCAAAGGAAGGGAACACGGGAATAAACATTCGTCTCTGCGTGCTTTCAGTTATCCCTAACCGAACTCTTTACTAGTGCTATATAAGCTGTGAAAGCCTTCGTGCTTGAGTTACTTGTATCATCATCTAGGGTGCCTCACCTAGTTTGCATTAGGCTCACCTTTATATTCCGCAAAGCCTAATATTACAAAGAAATAATTAAAACTTGTAGAAACCTATTCACCCCCCTCTAGGTTTACCATCTTTAAACTTTCATCCTCACACTATGATCCCCGGTTACAATCATCGGCCTAGTTTAATCAGAAACAACACAAGTAGCAGTTCAAATTGACATTACGAGTGGTACTTAGGGTACATTACAAATTCTACTTAGGCCACATTACCAATTTTCCTACAGTACATCTAAAACATATTCATCACTCATCACAAATAGCCCTGATCCTCTTGAGCTTATCCTTGATTGCAAAGTTCACTTGAAGCAGATCGTATATGTCATACTCTAGCTTTCTCTTCTCAGCCTCCAAAGCCTTTTTTCTGCCTCCTATTCCTATTTGTTAGCCCCCATCACTTGTGCTTGTGTTCTTTGCAGATTCTTGAGCATAGCAACTTCATTCTTCAAGTCCTCCCACTCCTCTTGCGTCTGAACAAACTAGCGCGACTCAGCTTAATCTTTCGCACAACAATCACAACATGCTAAACCCCAACACAAAAAAAACCTTCCCCCCTCTGCATGCGCAGTAAAATCTGACAGTTTCACCAATCGACAGTCCGGTCTAAGATGGATCTATCGCGATTGGAGATTAGAGTAACATATCTAAGCAAATCGAGACCGTGAACAGCAAGAACTGGACAAGAACAACAAGCAATGACGAGGAACACCTTGCAAATATCAATCCGAACCCTATCCTAATGGAAACCCTAGCAGATGTAATGTGCATGTCGTCGCAAATGCACGAGCATGGCCTGTTATGGCACAACGAGTAAGAGGGTGAGAAGCAGAGGTCGTTACTGCCATTGTTCTGGCCGAGGAGGAGGTCGAGTTCGCGGCTGAAATCGAGATGCCGATGAAGACTGCGGAACAGGTTGCGGCCGATGTCGCGGTGCTGCTCACCGACTCCTCCTCCGGTACCGGTGCTCCTCCTTGCGGCGGTGCAGCGGATTGGTCGGCGGAGGGGAACCGCCTGGTGATGTGACAGTTTGGGGTGGTGAGAGTGAAGTCGCGAGCGAGACGAAGGAGAGGGGAGCGGTGATGCTAATTATGGCCTATGTTTCATAAGGGACGCGATGTTTCCGTCTTCCTTCCCAAGGCGTGCAACCTTCTGCCCGCAACGAGCCTGGCTCTGGAGAAACTGTTATTCCGGACGTTCCTTTAGGGCCTGTTCCAGGGATGCTTTGAGACCCGGTTCATGCAACAATGTGGCGGCCTGCAGGCAACCAAATGGACCAAAAATTGTTGAGTCAATGCGAGCCAAGGTCCATCAAGACTACCAATTAAATGCACCCTTACGGTTTCCCTGGAGTTCCGACCCGATTGCTCTCTTCTGGAAAACGTTTGCTTTCCCTGCTCGAAGAGTGGGCGATCTTATCGCAACGATGCTAGCTTTGGGCGAAGCAAACCGGGCGAGATGGACTTGATCGTTTTGGAAGCACAATTTGCTAGTCCTTGTGTACTTGGCTGTTTACATGGTAGGGGCTGTGTGTGTGTTCGTATAGCTTATGCATGTTAAGTATTTTTCGCTGGTCTAATAGTAAGACAGTACGTAGTACACAAACTTTTGGGAACGAGGAAATTCAGGTATGTAGAACGATACTGAATAGGAAAATATATTGTGCTGATCTAAATATATATTCCCACCTCTTTCTACTACATGTGCAACAAATGACTGAACAAAGCGCATGTCTGGACTGGGTGACGTAAGGTTACGAACTGAAGCTAGAACTGAATTTACAGAGGCGCCGGTCTGCCGGTGACTAACCACCGTGAGCCCGCGTACACGTCTAGCTACAAGACGAACTAGACCTCCTGTATCGGCGCGAGCCTCGGCGGCGTCCGCGCTCCCCCGCACAATGTCGCCGGGCTCCCGCCGCCGTCCCGGCCAGCCCTAAGCCGGCGCGTGATATCGGCGATCCTGGCCTTGCGCTCCTTGGCGTTATGCACCTCCAGCCGCGCGATCAGCTTCTCCGCCTCCTTCCTCGTCACCACCACCTTCACCGTGATCACTGCGTTGGTGCCGCCTCCCGGCTTCCGCTCGTCCTCAGCAGCCACGCGGGGTCGACGCAGGGGGGGGGGGGGTCTCGCGCCGCCTTGCCGCCATACCTCCGTCCAGATGGCGCGGGCGTCGTCGCGCCGGAGCGTGGAGCTGTGGCTTCATGGCGGTGGCGCGGCACGGCGTTGCCCATGTATGTATGATGCTCTGTGCAGGTATATGGTGGTTACGCAGCTGAGGCCCGGACCAGTGACCAGTAGTGGTGTAGTGGCAGTGGTGGTTCGTTCGAGTGATACGATGCGATGCGAGGTGCTTGGTGCGCGCGGTGATTTATAGCGTGAGTGCGTGGGCAGGAGCTATGGTGAGATATGTGAGACTTGTTCAAAAGGGGGGTAAAAGGACTGGAGCTGCTGAGCTGAGCGTGTTGGACCAGGCCAGAGGGCTCACTCCGTGGGCGCACGGCGTTTGAGCGCGGCACGGGTGGCATCTACCATCTACGTACGTCGTTGATCCAACTCGGCGAACGCTGGACCGTCAACGACGTGATCCTAGGGTCTAGTTTCAACCCTATTTGACACTACCCAGGTGGGCCGCTCCGTCAGTCGATCCTCTCTAAGTCTCTAACGCGGCGGCAAACTGCAAACCACTCGCGATGCCCCCTCCCGTCGCGCGGCGCCGCGGGCGTGCTCCTCGTAAGAGGGAGCCTCCTCCGGCGGGTCCTCCTCCTCTTCCGGGTCCCTCTCCGGCGGCGCGTCGACGGAAGATGATTCCCGGCTCCGCCGGGGAGCTAGCCGCCAGTGTAGGTGAGCCGCCACCATCCTCGATCTATATCTCAATCTCACCCAATTTATCATGGCAATGGATACCATGGGACGATCGTAAACGGTAGATCCGGCAAAAAATACTTTCGCGCTCAGGAAGAGACATAGATCCTACCCCACAAATCTGGGGTTACCCGGAAACTCCAAACAGAGGCCTTCTTTTTTCCAAAGATCAAAATCATATTTGAATGTTTCACAAGAAATTTGAAAACAAAAGGTCTGGATGAAGTCAATGATGCATTGCTACAATTGCGTAAAAATCTCAATGTGAAATACTTTGCGTAAAAAATGCTTTTGCGCTCAGAAACAAACATAGATCATATCCGAACAATCTGGGGTTACCCGGAAACTCCAAACGGAGGCCGAGCTCCAAGGAGCCCTTTTTTTTCCAAAATCATATTTCAATGTTTCACAAGAAATTTGAAAACAAACGATCAGGATGTAGTCAATGATGCATTGGTACAATTGCGTAAATACTGCCGGCTTATCATGACAATGGATCACCGTGGGGAGGAACGCAGATCCGGCAAAAATTATTTTCGCGATCAGAAACAAATACACTGTAGATCCAACCCCACGAAACTGATACCGTGCTCCTTACCATGCATCCGCGTGTTAGGGTGCAGGGAGGGCAGAGTACGTGGGGTAACGCTGAGTCGCTGAAACTGCAAATGGAAGCCAAAAGCTGAAAACAAAAAAAAAAAATCTTTTTTTTTTCACGAAAACGCAAAAGGTTTGCGTTTCGATTCATTGATAGAAAGGAAGATTACATTACAAGCCTAAGAAAAGGCCGACACCCACAGTACACACCCGACACTCAAACTAGACTACGACAAAAAGGCCGATATCCGTCGAGTGCTCCTCCAGGACACTACATAGTGAGCTCCTCCGCAAGACAGAACCCTTGCCGATGAAAGTCGCAGTGCTCGCGCATCGTCGAAATTACCAAGAACCTGCCAGCTGCAGCCAAGACGCGTACCACCTGAATCCCGCGAGCCCACCACGGCTCAGCTGGGAGCATTGCTGCTCCGGCCTCGACCCAAATCCGAGGAACGCCGTCGGCGCAACGGCTAGCTCCCGGCAACCTCGACGGACGTGCAAGCGTGCGGTCTTCAGCAGCCCGCCAACAAACACAGAGGCCAGCCCACCACTGCTCATCCAGAGGCATGCTCACGCTGATCGAGGAAGATCCTCGTCGCGCAATCCACCACGATACTACTCGAGAGGCCGGCGCGCTACCTGCAACGCAAGACACCTCCCATGTGGTCAGCGCTGAGATCCACGAGGAAGATCTACGGCCCGAACTCAAGTTCCCAAGACGACGCCTCCAAGGAGGGTACGACGTCCAAGACGCCGTCGTCACCCGATTTGGCTAGCCAAATCTGAGGTTTTCACCCGGAACATGAGACCCTAGGCAAGGGAGGTGCCGAAACTCCTCGGTGACGCCACAAGAGGAAAACGGCGCCCTCAGGCGTCACCGTCACCGGCCCCGAAAGGCAGGGATTTCGCCCAGAGCATGGTTCCTCACCACTGCAGGCACTATCATCCATCGCCAAGACCTCCTGCGCTGACCCTTTTCTCTCAAAGCGCTAGCCTTGGTAGCGCAACCCGCCGGCAGCACGTCCGGCCGCGCCGGGTCGGGGCAGCCATGCCCACAAAGGGATAGGCTGCCTAAGAGGGGAACTACCGAGCCGCAAGCGGCGCAGGTGCCACCATGGGGTGGGTCGCTGCGGGACTGCGGGACCGCACGCATCCACCTCAGAGAGCATCGCCGGCCACCCAGCATCGTCCACCTTGTCACCAGCGCCGCGCGGACGCCACGAGCCGCCACGCCAAGATGGCGTAGGGTTCCGCCCAACCCGGCCAGAGCAGCAGCACATGCGCTCGGAGCCGAGAAGGACATACAAGGAGGAGGTGCCTGGCCGCACCCAGGCGCTGGAGGGCAGGACGGCCGGGGCCCGCCAAACCCAGATCGGGCCCAAAGGGCCCAGATCCGAGCCAGCAAGCCCGCGCCGCCATGATGTCAACTCCGGCCGCCCAGCACCACCTGCCGCCAGCGCCGTCGCCGCCATCCCCAGCGCCGTCGCCGTCGCTGGCCACCCCTACAGCTTGGCCGCGCCGCCCGCCGCCGGACTTGGTGGCCGCCCGAGGGCAGCCGCCGCCTCCAGCACGGAGTCGCCGCCACGCCACGAGGCCGCCACGCCGCTGCTGAGGCAGCCGCGCCGCCGCGCCCCTCGTCGAGCGCGCCGCCCTCACCGGCCGCGTCGGCCCGCGCCAAGGCTTCCGCGCGAGGGGGAGGAATCCCGCCGCCGCCGGCGCCGGGCTTTGCCCGGCCGACGCCCTCCGGCGGCGGTGAGGGGAGGGAGGAGCAGGGGGAGGGGGTCTGGGCCGGTGGCGGCTAGGGTTCCCTCCCGTCGCCCACGGGAGCGACGAGGGGGAACGAAGCCTTCCACACCACTCTTCACGACTGAATGGCTCTACCTGAGGGATCTGACGGGCCCAAAACAAAAAAAAAATCTGGATGTAGCAAATTGATGCATCCTATTGTCGCCCAAAGGCTTAGTGCGAAATGCTTTGTATTCTATGCTACACAAAAATGTCAAAAGCGTGAATCCAGTACAGTGAATAGTGCGCATTTCAAAACTGTAAGAAAAAAATTCTAGATCTTTCATTGTTGTGTAGCCTGGAATACGAGGAATTTGGAATCGAGATTTTGCAGGATTCTAGGATGCATCATTGACTAACATCCAAACTTTTCTAAGATGTTAAAAAACTTGTAAATACGATTTTTTTTATTTTTTCAAAAAAGCGCTCCCCGGAGCTTAGGGGAGGGGAGGGCTTTTTGCCTCAGATCAAGGCTCTCACGCTTTTCCTTCTTAATCTGGCTTCTGTGCTCCTAGGCGAGGACTTTCTGAATAATAACGGGGTGGTCTCGGTGCTGTTAGAGACGCCATCTGGCTTCGCAGTTTTCTATTTTTGCGGGCTCTACCTCTACACACCAGATGCAATGCAAGTAATGTGCTCTTCCTTCCTTTGGTTAACAACAAATGTGCTTTGCTTCCTCTTGTCTTCGATATTAACCTATATTTCATCGTTTTATCCAGAGTCTGTGGGTACACTTCGCTACATGTCCTAGAGCAAGAAATGTGAGTGGCCCCCTTTTTATTTTCTTTCCCTCCCTTCTCCCTGTCGCCGCTTCTTTTTTCCTTCTTCATATGCTTATTGCCAAATTTATCCAAGTCAACCTTGCATCGTTGTACAACATTTTTATTTTTCATGTTATTTCCAATCAGTATTGTGGGAGGCATGTAAACACAATTTTGATGTTCATTTCTTGTTCACTAATTAAAAGGCTCATCCAAATTTGGGGTGAGCCTTTTAGTTAGTGAACAAGCAATGAATTTGGGGTGAACCTGAAATAGTTGTCTATTCTGACTCTACACATCAACCATACATTTCCAGTGAAATAACACACAAAATAAATATATATAGAGAAAACAGGATAGCCAATAAATCTTGCATGTGTTTTTTTTTTTCTGTTCTTGACTTCCTATTTTATCTCACTGTGCAAAGGCTTCATTTTTTAGGGTTTAAATGCAATATAAGATGCAACTACATATACAGCTACACCTGAATATGTAGACGCGACCTTGGTCATACATTTTAAAATTTAAAGGAAACTTTTTAAATGTATTTTAGCACATTAAACTGTACTTTTGTGTTCGCTTGAGAAAATTTTGGGTGTTCAGGCTATTGCAATGTCTGATTTTCCTAGAAAATTTCCTCAATTCACTTCCTGTTGGAAGGAAAGTGCCAATAAAACAGAAAATGGTGAAACGACCTCGCCAAAAAAAAAATCAACACTGACCTCAGAGTTGCGTCCAGCGGGGTATCGCAGCAGGGGAGGATGTAGGATCAACATCTGACACGCGGAAGGGCGTGGCACTTTGGAGAGGAGAAAATCTGTGTCGCATTGTTTTTAAGGCGCCACGTCTTGGAAGATTAGGCAACCCTTAGAGCATCCCCAGCCGTTGGCGCTCCCCGGGCCGAAATCCGGCGCTATTTAGCGTCGGATTGGACGAAACTTTGGCCCGGGGAGCGCCGAAGTTCTAGCCGTCTCCCCGCCTGGAACACCCGGGCGGCGAGAGAGCAAGGGGAGGGGAGGAGGGATTTGCGTCGACAAAGTGGTGGGGTTCGTCTGTTCTCTCGCCGACAGAGCGGGCCCGTCCCCGCTTTTCTCTCGTCCGGAGTCCCCGAGCGCTCCCCGGGGGGCGGGGATGGCCTGGGCTCTCCGGACGGATGAAAGGCCTAATCCGGACGAAAACGAGGAACCGGGGGCGCGACTGGGCCGTTTTCGTCCATCCGGATGACAAAAATGCGTCCTGGGGGCCTCGTCGGGGAGACGGCTGGAGATGCTCTTAGCCACTTAGGCATCAGGGCAGTGGGTGCTCGCCTTAGGTTGCCTTACCGCCTTAAAACATCGCCTCGGCATGGGGCGTTGGGCATAGGGAGAGGGGGTCAAGGTTGAGGTCGACATCACATTCGAGGGAGAACATCAGGGATATGTAGGCTCACGAAATGAGATCGCTTGCCGGATCTAATAAAAGCTGAAACGTGCGTTGAATTGGCAAGTAAATTGGAGATGGTATGAATAGTATCCCACTTGAATGGTACTAGGGCCCTTTTGTTGTGGCTTTTTTTGGCTTTTTGGCTTTGGCAAAAGCCAAAAAAACACCTAAATAGGTGCTTTTTTGGCTTTTGGATTTTGGAAGCCAAAAAATAGGATCTTTGTTTTTGGCTTCCAAAATCCAAAATCCAAAAAAGCACCTATTTAGGTGCTTTTTTTGGCTTTTGCCAAAGCCAAAAAGCCAAAAAAAGCCACAACAAAAGGGACCTTATTTTATAGAGGTGTAGATTCGCAAAATTACACTCTGCTTCACCTTACATATGAAACTTTTCTGAATTGTACTGAACGAGGGCTTGACAAGGGTTCATATTTGCAATTGAGATGTACCTAGTGAATTCCGAATGCGTTAGGTTCCCCTGTTTGAAACATTGCACGATATTTGATTAATAGTCTCTTCTTTCCCCTGAACGTGGCCATCTTTGTTTATTTCTTTTATTAGGTTGTTTGGCTGAAGGAATTCCAAACTTTTGACGACAAGTCCAGCGCCATTAATGCTGACACTGGTGTTAACACACAGCTTACTGAGATGATCATGAAGTCGCGCAACCCTGGGGAGGAACTACTTGTCGAAAAAGCGGAATATAAATCAATAATTGAAACATGCTTGGTGAGAATAAGATCCTTGTTTCCTTATATTTGTGAACAACTTTGAGCTCCATTTTATGTACCAGGGAATACGCTGCCTGCATGGTGAAATTGTGATGGAGCTAATGTGGGGGATGAAGCGTCTCATGCGTAGTTTGGTGCGCAGAGAAAAGTCAGAGCTTCCTAAAGAGGACAGCCTCCCTAGGAGTCAAGGACTACAGATGCTATTGAGTCGTTATGGCTTTGATGTCGAACCAGACATGGTGAGTTTACAAGCTGACGGTGTTTTGCTTTATACCCTGTCATTTGGTGTCACATTTTGCAATAGCTTGTGCGCAGAGAACTTGGAAGGGCGAATCTTTGGATGTGCAATATTTTGTAGAATAAATTGCCATTGCATTTTTCTTTAAGTGATGAAGCAACCTCTTTGTATCCAGGTCAATGAGCAGATCGTTGTGACTGCATCTGTCTTGTTTCATTGTGATGCCGTTGAGGAGGAACATTACCCGGGCTTTCAAGCTATTAGTCGCCACCTTAGGAAAATTTCTGGCATTGACTGCGAGAATTGGGGCGTTCTGAAACTTGCGACAGCTTTTAACATCATATGCAGCCATGAAATCGGTGATTCCAATGAGGTAACCGTATTATTATGCAAATGGGTACTCAGCCGCTCCGCTGTGCATTTCATGTACTACCTCTGTCCATAAATAGATGCCAAAAGTTTGTCTAAATTTGAATGTATCTAGTCACGATTTAGTGTATAGATACATCCGAATTTAAATAAATCTTTGGCATCTATTTATAGACGGAGGGAGTACTAGTAACAGTTTTGGCTGACTGAGTCTTGTCACTTGCAGATGTTTTCACAGGACGTGCAAACGAAGTTGCTGGACGACGCAGAGAAATACGAATATAAGATAGACAAGTTAATCTGCATGCTGTACTACAAACAACTAGTGTCTAACCATCAAATCAAGACTCATCACAGAGATATGTTGGCGATCTTGGTAAAGAAAGCTAAAGAAGCCCATGAGAAGAAATGAACAACCTGCTGCTAAATAGCTGGGTTTGTCAACTGTGAGCTTTTGGGGTACGCATGCAGCTTAATGCAGGTTTTTTTTGTAGCGCTTAGAGTTGCGATCTTGGTTGGCTTCTAAAATAACATTTATACATCTTCCGTACTCGAGCCTTTGGCAAAGGCTGCTGCTGCAAAACATCGCACAGTGACAGTTGACTTGACCAGTGACCATCAACTATTCATATTTTGCTTTACCGTCCTTTATAAAGTTCTTGAGGCTTGTGATGGACAGAAGAAAACAATGAACACCACCATGTTTGATCCAGCGCCACCGCCCTCCCTCCCTCCCTCTCCGACATGGCAATACAAGTGGCCAAGCATGATTGGTAGCTCAAATGGACATCACTGCTTAGGCTGGTTATAGTGGAGAGCAACGGCGGCGCCACCAGGGGGTCGAGCCTGGTCGGCCGACCCGGCTCGCCAGGATACACACTTCAGATACCAAGGCCCAGGTCGACCAGCCAGGCAGCCCGCATGACCGCATCGGTCAGTTAGAAAGAAAAAAAAAGAACTAGCATCGGGAGCAATCCCTAATTCCTCTCCCCGTCTCCCGCAGGCCGCAGCCACAGCTGCGCGTCCTCTCTGCTCCCGCGGCCGCGCCTCCTGCCCCTCGGCACGACCGTCGCTCGTCCGCCCGGCCGCCGCGTGCTCTCCTCTCCCTCCGCCAGGCCGCCGCGCGTGCTCTCAGCTCCCGGCGCCGCGCCTCCTGCCGTCCTGCCCATCGGCGGCTCGGCCCAGCCGCCGCTCCTCCTCTCCGTCCGCTCGACCGCTGCAGCTCCTCTCCCTTCGCCAGGCCGCCGCGCGTCCTCTTCCGCCCCGCCCTGTTCGTGTTCGTTCTTCGGTTCGGACGTCGCAGACTGATGGACGCCGAGGACGAGGTGGCACTGGCGGCCTGGATACTGGAGCAAGAAGAGATAGAGGCTGCGGAAGAAGAATCCGGAGGGGAGGCTGAGGAAGGAGAAGAGGACCAGCAGGTTAAAATTCCAACTCTGGTTCTGATTTCAGTGTGCTCATTGTTTGTAATTTTGCCTATATGAAACTATGGAAGTTATAATTATGTATGATTTTGCTCATTGTTTGTAGAACACTCAAGAAGCAAATGTTCCTGAAACTGAAACGTTTGATCTAGCAAATGTAAAGAAAGATCCTGGAATGCGAAGAGCAATTGATGAATTTAGTACCCCACAGATTAGAGATAAAATGAGATGGGCATATTTGTCGAGAGGTCCGAGTCGTTTGCTTGGTCATAATTTTCGCAAAACCAAATTTGGTCCAGATTGGCGGTCATTTCTAGATGCATGGTATACCAAATACGATTGGCTAGAGTACAGTGTGGAGAAGGATGCTGCATATTGTTTTTATTGTTTTCTTTTCAAATCTTCAAGTAACAGTTCACAATTTGGACATGATGTTTTCACAAAGTCGGGGTTTAAAAATTGGAAGAAAGCATCGGAAAATTTCAAGTCTCATGTGGGAGGACCATCTAGTATTCACAACAATGCAAGAAGTAATTGTGAAGATTTCAGAAATAAGAAGCAAAGTGTGGCATATGCTATCACATCTCAAGAGGAGAAATCACATGTTGATTATGAAATTCGTTTGAGGGCTGTTGTCGGTGTTGTACGGTTTCTTATTGAACAAGGTCTAGCTTTTCGTGGGCATGATGAGTCTAGCACTTCTAGGAACAAGGGTAATTTCCGTGAGTTGTTGGATTGGTATGGCGCAAGATGCAAGGAGGTAGCGGATGTGATCAATGAAAATGCTCCTGGCAATTGTCAATTGACATCTCATGAAATCCAACAAGATATATCACAAGCATGTGCGGAAGAGACTATGGAAGTCATAATGAGTGAGCTTGAAAATGCTAGCTTCTCTCTACTCGTTGATGAGTCTCGTGATGTATCGGTTAAAGAGCAAATGGCCGTGATGGTGAGGTTAGTTACTTGTTATTACACATTTCTAGTTTCTCTACATGGAAATGGTAGTGTGCTAGTTTATTGAATATATGGTCTTGCTTGTAGGTTTGTCAATGGAAAAGGAGAGGTTTTGGAAAGATTGCTTGGAGTTATGCATGTTGTTGATACTAGATCGGCTTCTTTGAAAGCATCTTTGGATGTAATGTTTGCTAAGCATAATTTGTCCATGTCTAGATTAAGAGGACAAGGATATGATGGTGCATCGAATATGCGCGGGGAGCTACATGGTTTAAAAACCTTGGTGTTGGCTGAAAACCCTCATGCTTTTTATGTGCATTGCTTTGCCCACCAATTGCAGTTGGTGGTTGTGGCTGTTGTGAAAGGTGTTCTAGCTATTGGTGATTTTTTTGGCCACTTAAATAAGATTGTCAACATGGTTAGTCCTTGTACATTGCTCATTTAAATAAGATTGGTCATTGGTCACTTGAATTGGCATTCTAATTTCTAAATGGACATTTTTTTGTAGGTGAGTGCCTCTTGTAAGAAGAAAGATGCGTTGTTGCAAAAGCATCATGATCATATGGTATCACTGCTAGAGAATGGGGAGATCTTGCCAGGAAGAGGCCAACATCAAGAGACAAGTTTAGCAAGACCAGGTGATACACGTTGGGGGTCACACCATAGAACTCTAATCCGGATTCATCAAATGTGGGATTCAGTGATTTCCGTGCTTGATAGCATTTCTCATGATGGGACAGATGCCGAGGAGAGAGGTTTGGCTTCAGGTTATATGATCAACATGGAAACCTTTGAATTTGTTTTTATCTTGCATTTGATGCTTCGATTGCTTGGTTTAACAAATGATCTATCATACGCATTGCAACAAAAGGATCAGAATATAGTTTGCGCCATGAACATGATTGTCTCTGTGAAAAGTCTAATGCAGAAATTGAGAGATGATGGATGGGAGACTCTCTTGATGGCTGCTACTAACTTTTGTGGTGGAAGAAATATTGTAGTGCCAAATATGGATGATAACATTTATGCTAGGGGTTATCCAAGGAGCTCACGCAAGATGGTTACTTGCTTGCATCATTACAAGATACAAATCTTCAATGAGGTGCTTGATAGAAACATTGTTGAGATGAACAACAGATTTGGTGAGACTTCTACACGCTTATTAAAGTGCATTGCTTGCCTTGATCCTAGAGACTCATTTAGCAGATTTGATCATGACAAGCTAGTTGAGCTTGCAAGTATGTATTATGTTGATTTCTCTTCACATGATTGCTATCTCCTAAGTGACCAACTGAACATATACATTGATGTAATGAAGAGAAGCCCCGAGTTCTTAGCTTGTGATAGTCTAAGTGGTCTTGCTCTCAAGTTGGTTCAAAATGGACATCATTTGATCTTTTCATTGGTCTATCGCCTCATTACACTTGCATTGACATTACCTGTAGCAACAGCATCAGTTGAGAGAGTATTCTCAGCCATGAATATTATAAAGAGAGATCTTCGAAACAGGATGGGTGATGATTGGCTCAATGACTTGCTGATTTGCTATGTTGAGAAAGAGATATTTACAAAAGTTGATGACAAGAAGATTATGTTGCGTTTTCATTCCTACAAGGAACGTCGAGGTCATCTACCTCGACAATTTCGTCTTCCTGGCATAGATACAACTTGATGGTATGATACTAGTTGTCTAGTTTTTAAGTTCTTATTATTTTCATGTTTTTGCTAGTTGTATTTCCTGAATTGTGAAAACTGAATGTTGAAAGCTATTTATTTTGTTGTACAGACTTCTTTCTCTGCTTCAAAAAAATTATAGCTTATATGTTCGACCCCCCTCGTCTCAATTCCTGGCTCCGCCACTGGTGGAGAGTAACTTAGACTAGTAACATATGTCATGTTACTAGTCTAGGTTACTACTTTCATAGTGGGTAGTAACTTATACTACCTCCGTTTCAAGGAATAAGGCGTCCTCGTTTTACGATCTTTTTGTTTGACCAAGAATTACTTCAAAAAGATAAAAATTGTTTGTATGAAATTAGTATCATTAAAAAGTGCTTTTTAATACGAATCCAACGATATTAATTACATATATCATATAATCAAGATTTTTTTGTTTAATTTTTATGGTCAAAGTTCGTCTTGGAATACGTGTGCGCCTTATTCCTTGAAACGGAGGTAGTATGTGGTGTCATGCATTGTATCATTTATTATGTTGTAGACTCATCTTGCCTTGAGGTGTGTGATGTTATGGTAACATAGCTAGTTACATTTCACTTCATTTATTAGCATGCCATGTCACCAAAATGCCTTGAGATGTGTGATGTTAGTAGCTATGTTACTCCCACTATGAGCAGTATATAGAGCTACATGCATTGCCAACTAGGCAAATTAAATGAAGAAAGAGATGATTATGGTAACTAGCTATGTTACCATAACATCACACTTTTCAAGATTGAATGAGTCTACAAACTAATTAATACACTCATGCATGATACTACATCTAAGTTACTATGTATTATGAAGGTAGTAACATATAGTAGTGTCATATGCATAACACTACTATATATTACCACCCACTATGACTAGTCTTATGCCAAAGCGGGACTACATAGGACGTCGAAAAATCAGAAATAAGCACTATAATCAAAAGTATAGTCAGAACTGTTTTTAAAGACTAGCAATTTTGAAGGCTGCTGTCGAAACACCAGACATAAGCAGTATAATCAAAAGTATAGCGAAAAGTGCTTTTAGCTCCCGAGCTCCAGTGCTCTCGCTATGTAAAAAAAAAAAAAAAATTTACAGGTTATAAAAATCATGAAAATAATCCTGAAGAATGCCATTGATACGTCCCACAACCATGCAAAATCCCAATCCGAAATTCTTTTTATTTTAAGCTAGAGAAAAATGACAAAATATGATATGTTTTTGAGATTTGAAAATAACTACTCAGATCTACAATTTTGTCATTTTTGTGTAGCTCAAAATATCAAGTATTTGAAATTGATGTTTGCACGTTTGTTGGATACACCATTTACTATGTGTGGATTTTTTTCTAGAATTTTTTAAAACTCAAAAATATAATTTTTAATTTTTTTTAAAAAAACGAGATCACTGGTGCCCATGTGCACCAAATCTCTGTCCAAAGTATAGTCAGAACTGTTATTTTAAAGACTAGCAATTTTGAAGGCTGCCATCGAAACACCAGACATAAGCAGTATAATCAAAAGTATAGTCAGGACTGTTGTTTTAAAGACTAGCAATTTTGAATACTACAGATGATGCAACGTATATTACAACAAATAGGCTAGCACAGGGAGATAGTTTCATTGCACAACCAAACAAACAGCTAGAGCAGCTCTTGCAGCCAGAAAATAAAGGATACAGAACTCAGATCAAATTTGCATCTATTGATTAACCAAAAATACTGTACATTATTCAGGCTACAAAACGGCATTTCCGGCACACAAAACATTATAGCTAAGGCAATTAACCAAGAAACAATAGCCAACCAAAATTTCCAATTGTTTGTCTATCAAAGTATCAAAGGGCCCTCTTATCTCTTTCTTTCCCTATTGAGCCCGGCTTTACCGTACAACTAAAGCACAATTTGCTATGAGCCCAGATAAAACCACCAACCCTAATTACGTTGGTATTAGCACCCCAAAAAATTATATAAGCTCTCTGATGTTTATGCAGCAATTGGTTGGACAAGACCTGCACCGGAGGTAGTGATGCCTTCAGCAGCATTCTGTTCATCCCTTGACAAGTACTTGTCGACCGCAGCAGCAGCTTCACGGCCCTCCGTGATGGCCCAAACAACCAGCGATTGTCCACGTCTGCAATCCCCAGCGGCAAAGACACCGTCCACACTGGTCGCAAAGTGTCCAAATTGGGCCTTGAAGTTGGACCGGTTGTCTTTCTCTAAACCCAGTTTCTCAGCAACAGTCTGCAGAGAAATAAAGAATGAGCTAGTTGTCCAACATTTATCATGAAAGCAAAACAGAGGGGCATAACTAACCGCTTCAGGGCCAAGGAATCCCATGGCAAGGAGTACAAGATCTGCCTCAATGATCTCTTCTGATCCTTCAATCTCCTTCAATTGGAATCTTCCATCTACCTTCTGCCACTTGACACGCACCACCTCAAGAGCCTTCAGTTTTCCATTTTCATCACCAATGAAACGCTTGGTCAACACTTCATAAGTTCTTGGATCCTTTCCAAACTTGGTAGATGCTTCCTGGTGCCCGTAGTCCACACGGAAGACGCGTGGCCACTGCAGGCAACAATAGAAAATGCTAACATGAGAACTTAACTGGAGCAGGAAATGATATGGCAATTCACATGTGTAAGGCAATATTCCATTGTTTTTTTTGCAAATGGAACTTATTTTGTAACTGGTACTGACTAAATCATTACAAGTAATGACATATTTACCTGCGGCCAGGGATTGTCAGCAGCTCTCTTGGTTGGTGGTTTGGTAAGAAGCTCCAGATTTACAACGCTGCTGCAACCATGCCTAACAGACGTGCCGATGCAATCTGTGCCTGTGTCTCCACCACCAATAACCACCACCTTTTTCCCCTTGGCAGAGATGTATCTGCCATCCTCCAAGTTGCTGTCAAGTAAGCTTTTGGTGTTCGCGTGGAGAAATTCCATAGCAAAATGAACTCCCGATAGCTCACGGCCAGGAATAGCGAGATCCCTGTTCATGGATATCGCAAATAATGTTAGCATAAAAAAAGATCTATAAGAAAGCAAACTTTTTAACGTCTATGCGAAAGCACAACTAGAGGCCAGGGCCACTCCCCTCACATTTTGAGGTCTTTGCATATTTAAGTAAATGTGTGAACTTATATAAAGTAAGATAAAAAAAATCCTTATTTTAACATATCCATGTAGTACCTAGGTTTTGTAGCTCCACAGGCCAGGATAACTGCATTGTTCTCGGAACGGAGACGTTCAATTGAGTATAAAGAATCACTGCCTACATGAGCGTTCACCACAAAGGTAATACCCTCTTCAGCCATTAAATTTACACGGCGCTGAACGACGCCAATCTTGTCTGTCTTCATGTTTGGCACGCCATACATCATCAGGCCTCCTATACGATCTGAACGTTCAAACACAGTTACGAAATGGCCCATTTTATTTAGTTGATCCGCAGCGGCCAAACCAGCTGGGCCACTACCAACTATGGCGATTTTCTTTCTGCAAAAGGAACAGTTCACTTTCAGCAAATGCAACTCAAATGTTACCTACTAACCACCAAGCACCAAGAATATTAAAATAAGGAAAGCATGAATTGAATCAAGTTAAATTAAATGGTAAAAATAAATACCCTGTTCTATGAAGTGGCGGTCGTGGAACCATCCATCCTTCTTCAAAACCCTTGTCTATAATTGCGCATTCTATGCTTTTGATTGATACTGGGTTCTCAATAATGCCAAGAACACAAGACCCTTCACAGGGAGCAGGGCACACTCGTCCAGTAAATTCAGGGAAGTTGTTTGTCTCGAGTAAACGATCCAGTGCTTCGCGCCATCTATTCTGGTGGACTAGCTCATTGAATTCTGGGATCTTGTTTCCAAGAGGACAGCCAGCACCTGAGCTTTCCTGTACAAAGAATCATGATTGCATTTCAATGGATCAGAACACTGGTCAAATTTCATATGTAGTCCCTCACATAAAGGTATTACCACAGAAGGCATATGACTAAAAGCTATGGCTAGCTATAACAAGTCTAGAATGAAAACATATACAGCAAGCTAGTAGTGGTTTGAACAAGTTGTGACGAAGAACAGCAGCAAAGCCTCTTTTCCTCAATAAGATATTAATATTTTAGTTATTTTCCTTGAGCTCAAAAGCTGAATAGCTAAACATAAGAAAACGCAAAAATCATTTGTGTTTCATTTCATTGAAAAGGTAGAAGTTCGGTTACAGACCTCCTAAGAGGCATGGCATTACAGGTATTACAGAGAAACTAATGAACGCCCCAGGTTGCTGGGAGGGTATTACATTTCAGTCCTTGACCTCAAGATAAATCCAACCCCAATTTATGGTAAATATTAAGTTAAAAAGAGTGTGTCACCTGATGGCAAAAAGGAGTGCCACAGTCCATACAACGAGCAGACTGCGTATTCAGTAGCGGCCCTGGAACTGATTCAATTGCAACCTCGTTCCAATCTTTAACACGCTCATTGGGATCACGGTATGAAACACCCTCTCGCTCATATGATATAAAACCTCGGTATTTCTTGGCGTTGGCAACACGTGTTGGTCGGTTGGTTGACTGCTCCATTTGTATTTTCTGTACAAAGTTTATCTAATTAGAGAAAAACAGTTTACAGTAGGGTATATAATTGCACTCTTTCTCATGGACAAACTTGTGTAAGTGGAGAGCACTTATATATCAATATATTAAAATAAAAAATGTATATGCCTATCATTTAAATCATATATATTACCTTAGTTGTCACAGAAACACCATTTGCCACCTTAGGTTCCTTTTTGTGCCTAGATGCAGCTTTTTCTGCCTTCATTTCTTCCAGAACCCTCTTATAGTCCCTTGGAAATACTTTTACAAATTTTGGGAGAAGACTGTCAAATTTAGAGAGTATATCTTTAGCCAACACACTCTGTGTGAGACGTCGATGTTGCTCTATTAACATTTTTAATGTGGTAACATCCTCCTCTTCCTCCACATGGTATAGATCAACTAACTCATGGTTACAGCGAGCACTAAATGTCCCATCAACATCATAAACATAAGCAATGCCTCCACTCATGCCAGCAGCAAAATTTCTTCCTGTTTTACCCAGGATAACTACAGTACCTCCTGTCATGTACTCGCATCCATGATCACCAATTCCTTCAACCACTGTACGAGCACCTGAATTGCGAACACAAAACCTTTCTGCTGCCATTCCATTGAAATATGCTTCTCCCTTGGTAGCACCATACAAAGCCACATTACCAATGACAATATTGTTTTCTGCACTAAATGTACTGTTCCTGGGTGGGTACACAACAATTTTTCCACCAGATAATCCCTTGCCAACATAATCATTGCTGTCTCCTTCAAGCTCAAGGGTAATTCCAGGACAAAGAAAAGCACCAAAACTCTGTCCAGCACTTCCAGTGAGTTTCACATGAATGGTTCCGGGTTCTAAACCCTTCATGTGATAACGTTTTGTGACTTCATGGCTAAGGGTAGTGCCTACCGCCCGATTAGTGTTCTTGATCGGAGTCTCAATGAAAACCTGTACTTCTTTTTCAAGTGCGGCCCTTGATAAAGTTATAAGTTTATTGTCCAAAGCCATGTCAAGGCCATGATCTTGCTTTTCAACACAGTACTGAGCAGCCCCAGGACGAATCTCTGAAGCTGGTTTTAAGATCAGTGAGAGATCAATGTTCTCCAATTTCTCATTGCTCTTCACTACTTCTGGATCAACTTCAAGCATATCAGAGCGTCCAACCATTTCATTGATGTTGCGGAGACCAAGATGAGCCATGATTTCTCTTAGTTCCTCAGCAAGCATGAAAAAAAAGTTAATGACATGCTCTGGCTCTCCAGCAAATTTCTCCCGAAGCACTGGATCTTGAGTAGCTATACCAACAGGACAAGTGTTGGTATGACATTTCCTCATCATGATGCAGCCCAGTGTGATCAATGGAGCAGTGCTAAAACCAAATTCCTCTGCGCCAAGTAAGCATGCAACAGCAACATCTCTACCAGTTTTTAGCTGACCATCTGTTTGTAGAACAGCTCTACCACGAAGTCCATTTGCCACCAAAGTTTGATGTGTCTCGGCCAATCCAAGTTCCCATGGAAGTCCGGCATTCTTAATACCTGTCCATCTTGATGCTCCAGTGCCGCCATCATGGCCAGAAATAAGAACATGGTCTGCATGACCTTTTACAACACCGCTAGCAACAACTCCTACCCCAGCCTCAGAGACTAGCTTGACACTGATTCGAGCTTGGGGGTTTGAATTCTACAGACAAGAGACAAGCATGAAACTTCAGCCAGCAAAATTTGCAAAATGCATACATATGCATACTTGTAAAATCATGGGTCATACATAAAAAGTGAATCTAGGTTCAGAGGTGAGTTGGGAAACTAGAGTGTTGAGCCAACTTAATCTAGAAGTAACTATAAACAACCTTACACTAATAAACATAGATTCTTTGGCTATTAGGAAACATCATCACAGTAATGTACCTTGAGATCATGGATAAGTTGGGCAAGATCCTCGATAGAATATATATCATGGTGAGGAGGTGGGCTGATGAGCCCTACACCAGCTGTTGAATGTCTTGTAACTGCAATGTCTCCAATAACCTTGTGACCAGGAAGCTCACCACCTTCACCCGGCTTGGCACCCTATATATATGTTATATATAAAAGAGTAAATGTCTACCACATAACTGAGATCATTTTAGTGATTTTGTGATGTACAATATTGGCAAGTACCTGAGCCATTTTTATCTGCAGCTCATCTGCATTAGTCAGGTAATAGCTGGAAACTCCAAAACGTCCACTTGCAACTTGCTTGATTGCACTTCGTTTTGGATTCATCGAACCATCAGGAAGAGGTTCCATACGAGAAGGCTGCTCCCCTCCCTCACCTTCAAAGGCATATTAGAATTAGTACATTCACATCAAATATAGAAGATGGGTAAAATGAGATATTTTACACACAGGTAAATGTAATGATAAATACTAAGATTAAACACTGTGTTGGATACAATACAAATAGCAGTTGATTTAACTGTATAAGAGCAAATATGTAAAATAAAAAGAAATTTAAAGGGGTCCAAATAGGAAAAAGATGCTGCTGCATATAGGCCCTTTGCAGGTATGTATTCTATCTATGCAAGCACAAAAATGTTCAATCTTCCTATGAATTGGAAGAATTTGATTTGGAAACCACATTTGACACCAACAGCAAGATGAAAAGCTTAGCGCATTAGCTAAAGTAAAAGTTTCTCTACAAAGTGTAAATATAAGACAGTATAGTTTCCATTTGATAGCATCAAAACAAATAGTAGAGTGATTAATGTACACAGCAAAGGTGTGTCTAAATAGTTAAACTACCTAAATAGTACAAGAGTAGGCATCAGACTAATGTAACAACAACAGGAAAAATATGCTACACAACAAGGCTCAAAGGCTAATGCGCAAATAATTTATCATAAGAGAAACAGCCAAATTAAGGCATGACATACCTGTATTAGATTTCCCTCCAAGTTTGTTCATGGCCACCGCAAGGGCAGTATGTGCCTCCAGTGAAATAGAGCCATAACTCATCGCTCCAGTACAAAAACGTTTCACAATTTCACTAGCAGGTTCAACCTCATCCAAAGGAACCTTGTTAGCAATATCTTTAAATTTCAGCATTCCACGTAGATTGCACGCCTTGTTGAGCTCCTGAATTCGCAGAGAATATTCTTTGTATGCTTCCCGGCTGTTTACTTTAGCTGCTTCTTGTAATTTTGCCATTGCAAGAGGATCATTTAGGTGGATTTCTCCATTTTTCCTCCAGTGGTAATCCCCTGGGTTGGGAAGGGCCTTTGCATCTGCACTGCCAGGTGGAGGTGCTCTTGATGGGAATGCCAACTCATGAAGACGGAGAGCATCGCGTGCAAGCATTTCAAATGTTGCCCCCTCTATTCTGCTAGGTGTACCTTCGAAACACTTGTGAATCACTTCAGAAGAAAGTCCAAGAGCTTCAAAAATCTGAGCGCCCTTGTATGATGCAAGAGTAGATATTCCCATCTTTGCAAGAACTTTCATCATTCCGTAGATGGAAGCATAAAAATATTTTTTCACAAGTTCCTCCTTCGAGTCAGTGGGAGAAATCTTCCCATCAGACTGCAAGCACCAAATTGCTTCAATAGCCAAGTAAGGGCATATAGCATCTGCACCAAACCCGACAAGCGTGCAGAAATGGTGCACTTCACGAGGTTCAGCAGACTCAACCAATAATCCTACGCGTGTCCTCTCAAGATTTGCAACAAGGTGTTGATGTACGGCTCCAACTGCTAAGAGAGAACTAACAGCAACACGGTTGGAAGAAAATCCTGCATCAAGAAAATACAACAAATTTCATATATTGAAACTGAAATCGAACTGCATAAAATTAATGTCCATTCTATCTATGATCAATATGACAAAGTAAGAATGTCCTTCATACAACATTTTGCACTGGAAACTATGGCTGTGAATTAACCAAAATTATGAACATATTCAAGTTACCATATGGTGAGAGTGCACCTGTCTCATCTGCCAGCAGTTCTACCTTGTGATGACTACCATCAAACAGAATTGGTACAGATATAAAGTTTAAAGTACTGTATAGAATATATCACTGACCTCTGTCTGACAGAACTAGAATTTTGTATCCCTCCCGTATAGCTTCCCGGGCTTCAGCACAAATTCTATCCAGAGTTTCTTCCAACCCCTTCCTTCCAGACTTCTTAGGATAAGTTATGTCAAGTACCTTGCTGCGCCAACCACGGTAGTTCATCTTTTTAATGGACTCCATTTCATCAACTGATACTAGAGGACCTTTAAGTGCAAGGCGGTTGCATTGCTTTTCGGTTATTTCTAACAAGTCTCCTTCTGGCCCAATCATACATTCCATCGATGTAACAATCTTCTCCCTGATTGGATCAATTGGCGGGTTGGTTACTTGTGCGAACATCTGCTTGAAGTACTCAAAAGTCAGCTTCTCTCGGTTTGACATCACAGCTAGGGGTGCATCATTTCCCATTGATCCAAGAGCTTCCACTCCATCTTTAGCCATTGGAAGCAGCAACATTTCTAGGGCTTCCACTGTGTATCTGGAGTTAACCGTTTCGATAGTTAGCCAGCATAAAACGAAACAGCACTGATAATTAACAATCTTGAACCCTTTATACTTACCCAAATGCCTTTAGTGGATTCACAATTCCACTGATGCCTACGTATTCCTTGTTCTCACTTTTTTGCTACACAAAGTTGTAACAGGAATTCTCATGTTAATTATTGTTGACTAATATAATATGTCATCAACAATCCAATCAAAATTATAGCCCAATGAAATCTATAAAACTGAAGCATGTAAAGTGCTTACTGTAAATGAACCAGAAATGCTTGGAGCAACTCTGTCAGTTTCTGGGACAGATTCTACAATGTCTTTGAGGTACATCTTCTGTCTCTTGAGCCATTCGCCATACGGGTGAGCTTTCGAGTACTGTGCCTTAAGTGCTTCATCATCCACTACTGTGTGATTCTCAAAGTCAACCAGTAGCATCATTCCAGGGTTTAGTCTGCCCTTTCTCAGGACATCCTCGGCAGGAATATCCACGACACCAACTTCACTGCCCATGACTACTCGTCCACTGTGGGTCACGTAAAATCGACCAGGCCTCAGGCCATTGCGGTCGAGGGTAGCTCCAAGGTAACGACCATCAGTAACTGCAGGTGAAACTCAAGTTAGCTCAAGTAATCCATCAGGAGTACAATCAGAAAAGGAAATGGGTTAAGAAAATTACAAGATATTAGAGCAGGTCCATCCCAAGGCTCCATAAGGGCTGACAAGAACTCGTAGAGGGCTCTCTTCTCAGGTTCCATGTTTACATCATTCTGCCACGCCTCGGGAATCATCATCATTACAGCTTCTGGCAGGCTTCTTCCACCTCGGATAAGGAGCTCAAGAACACCATCGAATGCACCTACAATTCACATGCTTTTCACTTAATAACTCAAAAAGATGAGGCAAAAGAATTCCTTTGCCAAATGAAAATCCATACTGCATATTGCACTGCAGACCTGAATCTGAAGAGGTGGCATCTACAATTGGAAGAATTTTTGACATTTCTTCCTCTGATAGGCCAAGCTTCTCACACTTCAAGAGACCCTCACGAGCTTTCATCCTGACATACATGCAATGGGAACCATAAATCAAGATGGCAAAGGCATATGGAGATGATATTGCATCAAGGAACATATACCACCGAGGAAAAGGTTTCACAAGATTACCAATTCTTGTTCCCTTTGAGTGTATTGATCTCTCCATTGTGGCCTAAGACACGCATTGGCTGTGCACGGTCCCAGCTGGGGAAAGTGTTGGTGGAGAACCTGGAATGAACCTGTTCGGATATTAGTTTTAGAAATCATATCATAATCATCTTTTGTGTGTCTACAATTTAAAAACAACTATTCCAAATGAAGAACGGGTGCTATAAAAAGGCGTCAGTTGCATATAATTTCATGCAAAACAGTTGGGAGCCCTATGCTACCTCAAACCAAACACAATTTCTTCGGTCACATCCTGAAGAGCCGGCAAGCAGTCAGCCATATACCAGAACTGCAGCTGGACTCTGCAAGATGGTTATCGGGTATCAACTAATAGAGATTTCTAGCACTTCACTTAAAGAACCAGGACTGCAATAGCGTATGAATAGCATTGACTGTAAGACAATTCAAATTTTGATGCCTGCACAGGAGCGAGTCTTGATCTTACAACTGGCTTGCTATTATCGATTCCCATCCGCTGACTATGACCATGACTTTTGGTGTAAGAGTATCAAGGTTTTGTATTTACCAGAGCCATATAACTCGTGAAGCGTTCATGACCTATATCTGCATAGTAGTACCCCTTAAGCTGAGATGGCATAAGCTGGCCCTTGTAGACGATGGTCCTGGAAAACCACAACAAAAATATTTATTAAAGAATTAACTCACATGAATACAGCAAAACTTGAAAGTCCAGGATTCTTTTCCTGGTCCCCTTTACTTATTTTATTTTATTTTTACTAATATGCCATTGAAGTGAATGAAGAATCTACTGGGACTCCCAGCCTTTCAGCATTCACAAAAGTTGTAGTGAAAAATAAGTTCAGAAGAAGGAAGCACCTTGAAGATAGAGAGCACATGTAGTAATCTCTCTTCCCTCCACGCTTAAGATTCAGAGCAGCGCGGATAGACACGCCTGAGAGCCTCCTCAGGATAAACAACTGTGACGTAATTCATGGAAAGTTAGGAATAAAGCTAATCACATTCACATGTGTTTCAGAAAAAAATCAATTAACTTGTGGATGACCTGCTGTTCAAAGTCAGCCTTGGCGATCGAACTCTTGGTGATGAAAACCTGTTGAATCGCAGGCTCCGTGTCGAGCGCGGATTCACCCAGGTCAGAATTGTCAGTGGGAACCTGGCGCCACCCAAGAACCGAATGCCCCAGCGACTCTGCAGCCTGCATGAGTAAAAACAACCCAAGGCATGAGGTTATTGATCAGAGTGTCGCGACGTGCACTGTCTAAGTTGTCTATACAGAAGGCCACCAACCTTCTTAAACTCAGCTTTGCACCGCTCGCGGCGCTTCTCGTCAGTAGGCAGGAAGACCATCCCAACAGCGTACTCGCCTGGCGGCGGTAGCTCGAAGCCGGCATCCTTTGTCACCTGGAGGAATACAACGGCAAGACCAAAGATGAGTAATTTTGTAGCCTTGCTTGAAACTTTGGCTGGGAATTAATTAAAGCTCACCTCCGAGAAGAATTTATGTGGCAGGGCAACGAGAATGCCGGCGCCATCACCCGTGTTCTTCTCGCAGCCGCAGGCGCCACGGTGGGCCATTCGCTCGAGCATCTGGATGGCATCGGTGACCTGGAGAATAAACCAAAGCGGAATCAATAAAATCCTCTCAAACGTGGTGACCTGTAGTGTTAGAGCAAACGAAAGCAGAATTAGTAGCACTCACGGTCGCACGGTTGTCGTCACCAGACAGCTCGGCGACGAAGCCGACGCCGCAGGCGTCCCGCTCGAACGAGGGGTCGTACAGCCCAATGCTGCTCTCGGGCAGCTTGGACATCGGCCTGACCACCTCGGCGTCCCGCGCCGCCGCCCGGGGCGGGCGCGGCCCGACGCGGTCCTCGGCGTGCTGCTGCGCGCCGGCGGCAAAGCCGCCGCCTTGCAGAGACGCGCCGCCTCCGTGCGGCTGCCTCGTGGAACGGGCCGACGCGGCGGGGTGGCCGCGCCGCGCCCTGCGGCCGGCGGCGCCCGGTGGCGCCGCCGCCGCGTGCTTCAGACCGATCCCTTGCGACGTGGACATGGCGCCTCGCCCCTGCTACCTGTCATGCAACAATCATCAGACGCAAGGAGTGTTGGGTTGGTGAACTCCACGGCGAGGAATCCTACTAGCAACGAAAAAAATTGCGAAACTTTAAAAAACTAGGGAAAGCTCAAAGCTGTCTCGGCTCGCCCACATGGAGGTCGTCACCCAAAGCAAAGGAGAAACCAGAGGCCGGAGATGAGAAACAATAGGCAGCAGTAATAATCACCAGAACAGACACGGCAGCGAACAGATCTACCAACCCCCGCACGGCCGGCGGCGCAGATTCCGCCGCCGCCGCCTCCTGGTAGATTCAGAAAACCGCACGCGCGCAGAATCGGAGGAGGAGCAGCAGCAGATCGATTTATTAAAAAGAAAGAGACGGCAGGCAACCAACTACGCTCGCGCGCGCGCGGACAGAGCCAAACAAACAAACTCCGTGCATATCAATCTATCCACCACCCCTGCCTACGGAACGGAGCCCCGTTGCGGCGGCGAAGAGAGAGAAGGACGAAGGACGGACGGGGGTACCTCTCGCTGTTATAGCGCTCTCCGCCGCCTGGCGTGGAGATGGGACCGAGGCGTCGTGCGCCGCACCGATCTTGGCAAGTCTCGCCCGATTCGAGCGCACGGTGTCGTCTCTCCCTCCTCCCTCGGCCGCCTCGCCGGGGGTCAGGCAAGGTTAAGGGCGGATGAGGGCGTGTGGATTGCGAAGGAACGAGCGCAGGCGCCGCCTGTGTCTCCTTGACCTCTCCTCCGAGTATTGGGGCGTTTAAGGCGAAGGGCGGCCCTGCATTTATAGAGAGCTCGCGACCTCGCCGCGCCGTGCCTGCCAACCCCCCTCCGTCTCCTCCTCGTCTCGCGTCCCCACACACAGCCCCCACTATATTTTCGCCACCGTGTTGCCTTCCAATTGTTTTCCTTGTTTGTTGTTCACAAAATCTTTTTCTTCCAATAAAATCTGCCACGCCAACTCACCACGGTATCTCTCTAGGTAATTTTCCCGTTAACGTCCCCAGAGAAAACAACAAGTTCGAACCAAGTCCATAGGTCCAACTCCTACCATTCCGCGGCTCTTAAAATCGCGGATAAAGAACACGGTAAAAGTTTTATAGACTGAAAATGTGCTGATCTCTTTTTTTTTTGCCGGGATCTGGCCTGCCGTAAAAAAAACCATCGCGATACATCAAATGTGAACCATAAACACAAGTTTTTACAATGTCTCAACATGCTCCAACAATTGTTCTAACGGCAATGATTGCTAACGTGCACAATCAACCACTAAAAATGCCGCGCTAGTAGTCGGCCATCCAAAAAGGGACCGTCACGACGCGAAACGATGCAAGATCAAGCATCACCAGATGCGTCATCAATGTCACTCTGGATAATCGCCACTACCGCCAACACCGCCATCGCCGCCAAGTAGCGGAGCTTCGCAAGAATATCTAGGATAAAATTTCATGACTTCGGGTGCAAAATGCTCAAAAATATCTATTATAAGCATTGTAAAAAATGTCCACTATGTTTTACAAGATTTGGGGGGGGGGGCAGTGGCCCCCTGACTTGTACGTAGTTCCACCACTGGCGCCTCCACTAGCTTGAGCCGATTCTCTTCTTCTTTGCAAGATCAACATCCTCGCCAAATCCCACCACACTCTTGTGTCGACACCCATGGTAGATGGAGTCTATGTCTTGTTCTCCTCGGCAATGAGCCCCTCCATCATGTTGGGCGAGCGTTCCACAGCCGTGCAAGGATGCTGAGCAACCTTCCTGACCACCCCGCACTCTGATTGAGGAGTTGTGAGGCCACATCGTGGTACCGAATTTGGAGATTGTGAGGCCACAACGCGGTACCGAATCTCTCGCGGACTGGTACAAATAGCTATCATGGTGAGAGATTTGAGGTGGACTATGTCTGTGATACATGCCGAATGCATTTTATGAGGCCTACAAAAAAAACACATGTAGCAACTGAAAACTTTAGGCTTGGGACAATATAGAGGGTTCTAGAGATGCTCTAATAGCATGTCAAAAATGGGCTCCGATCAGGTCCCATAAACACGTGCGAAATAGGAACATTTTTATAGGGGTTGGAAAACTCATTGCACGATCGCTACTTTCGTAGGTTGCGCAGGCAAACCGAGCGCAACCTCTATCCGCGCGTGAGTAGTTGGCGCGCTAAACTTTCCCCCATTCCATTTCTTCGTGCCTTCTTCTTTTTGTAGCTCCTCCTTCCGACGCCATCGCCTCCCGCCATCCTTTTTGGCCGCATCGGCCACACCGTCGCCGAGTCCCTCGCACCCCTCTGCATCGTTAGCAGGTCAAATCTCGCGGGTTGACTGCATTTTCTTTTGCGGCGGAAGACTCGCCGATGGCAACCGCCATGGATGCGTCGCGGAGGTCCAACTCGACCGCGCCCTCGACCTAGGCCGCTTGATTCGGCAAATTAAGATTTCATCATGCATACCCAGCTCAACCTTGATCCCATCGAGCACCAGTGGGCAGATACATGGCAAGAAATGATGTCCTTCATTCATTTCATTTCATTTCCTATTTATTCGTTTGTGAGATGAGCAATTGTTTGACGTCGCCGTGATTCATTATTTGTTTTACTTATTTGATTCAAACTACTGTTGCAACTTGATTTGAAGAACATTGTATAATTTAAATGATTATTTTGTGTTGCGATGTTTAAAACATCTGTTTGTTTAGCCTATATTTCAATCATATTCTATTTGGGTGTGCAAAATGTAACTTAGCCCCCAAAATTAATTAACCAAACAGCTGGTTTTTCGCCGTAGTTTTACTACCAACTATTTACAGCTAGACATGCTCAAACACAGGGGGGGAAGACCTTGTAATTCCTCTGATCTCCGAGGGGCTCATTGGGGATGAAGAGAATCTCTCTTTTGACATGACAGCGAATTAAAAAACCGGAAAGAATAGAAATCCCGAAAGGGAGTTCGTTCCTGTCTGCGAATCCTGCTGCTCGGGTCCAAACGGGCGGGTGCACGGAGATTCGGGCCCAGCGCCAGATCAGCCGCGACCGCGACCGACGCTCCACGACGAACAGTACATCTACGATCGGACGGCCAGGGCCGAGCCGGCGCGCCGCGGCCGCGGCAGCTGCAGCCGCGCTGGTGCGGAGAGCCACAGCCGCTTTGGCGGTTACTCCCTGTAATTATCCCTGTAATCTTTTCAAGATTTCTTCTCCTTATCTGGTGTAACTGAATATCTGATTGATTCTTTTTGAATTTACCCAGTGTATATACGGGAAAAATCTAAATCCTGCCGCATTAATCTCGTCGAGGGCGGCCGCTGCGACAGACAGCGCGCGAGGCGGCCTACACAGGCAGGGCGGGCCCATGTGTCGGCCGAGGTAGGTGCTTTCTGGGGAAAGCTTCGACTGCACGTGTTCCCTACCTGGAAGTTTATATGCTACGTACACACATGCCAGTCTTGCTCCTCTGGATTTTGGGTCACCGGTCCTGGCAAAATAAAAATATTTTAGACATATTTTTAGATTACCTTTTGGGTAAATCTACGATACTGTAATTAATTTAGGCTCGAGGGAGGCGCGTATTAACTGTTGGAGATTTGTCTAGATTCGCACTATATTCGCATGAATCAAGACAATAAAACACGTCTACATATATCTAGGCAAATCTGCGATACTTAATATCAAACGGGGAGAATATCAATTAGTAAAAGAAAAAATATTTTTAATGGAACAACGTCGTTACAGGTGTTGGTTGTTTTGCACGTTCAACTAAAATATATTTACCGCATGGTTTATGACAAAATCCAAAAGGAAAACATAGATAGGCAATGATGATTAACTTGCAAATCTAGCGGAACCCAGACAACACGTGAACTACCGGAATAGGAGTGGCGTCAGACAGGTAGAAAAATGTGCAACCGTCGATACCGGCGTACCGGAGGACAAACAAGATGTACACTAACATGCACAAGCATGAAAGTTATGAGGATCGGTTATCTACTACCTTAGCCCTAAATAATTAAGTGACTTGGCATGCATATGTATCTAGACAAAGCTCACCGACGTCATCTCTTGTCGGACAAGTCATGTTTGTTACATCCCTTTGGAATATTGCATGAGACACTCGGAAGATGTCCACTTTGATTTTGTGCTTGTTGTGTAAATTGCCCCAAAACATTAAAGGGGATAGTGAGTTAGGCTCCCCAAGCCAAGCCCATAGGTGCCTCAAAAAAGTGCAACATATGGAAACGTATAGTTGCAAAAAAAAGGTGAGGCTAATTAAGCCGCAATGAAAGTGCGAGGCCCTGATATGTGTAGAAGCACATAATTGTTACGGAATTGAGATTTTTTCATCAAAGTTTATATTTCGGAATGGGGGTAGTAGTGACTTTGTCTTGGACAACTGGATATACAGTTCATGAAAGGTAATTTTATTATAGAAGATTGCGCCTTCTTGTTAGCAGAATGACTTGTATTTTCTCATTTTACCATCAAAGTTCTACTTGTGTCATGTGATATTATCTTAATGCATCTATTGATTAAATAAGAAAAAAAGCTGCCAAACTGTGGTTATGACTAGAGTATTTTGTGTCGACAATTCTCTTGTGTTGATCTTTTCTACACTCGCATGTAACTATCGTAGACTTATATAAATGAAGATTTTGTTGTTTCTTATGGAGAGAAATCTAATGCTGCAAAAAGTCAAGAGATGAGACATATGTTGTGGCGTATAGTCACAAAAAAAACTTTAAAACAATTTTTAAAGCACCAAGTTTATTTTTGTAATTTAGTCCACAAAGCTTACGAAAACTTCCACATATAAGTTTACATGTACACATAAAAGGCATGACATGTCCAAAAATTTAGATCTTTTTATATTATATAAGAATATCATTTGTTGCGCGAATTGGAATATCCAGGCTGCACTAGTGCATTACTATTATTCACATCATAAGTACATTAAAAAAGTATGGTCAATACAAGTACATGGAAATGCAAGCCCTTATTTGTCAAAAAATACTTAATGTTCACATATCACCGCATCTACTCCATTTTGACTTTTCACATATCCGGGCTGCACTTATGATGTAGGATAGCACGGTGAAAGTCAACTGGTGCTAGTTAATTTGAACCATTTTACTTATACTGCTCAACCCTGCCTAGACCAAGTTGGGCACTGCCAAATAAATTATAGAGAGCAATGTGGCGTACATCACCATAATTTTGGTTATAATATGCGGCAACACGCCATGGCATGGAACCGAGATAAACTTTTGTCGCTAATAAACATTGTTTCTAACATCGTGACGAGGGATCCTGAGATACCAATGGCAAAAGGTTTTAGTACTCCTGGCACATCAATAAAGTTTTGAAACTACTACGTCAACCTTGATAACTACAGCTATTGGATATTTGTATTGTTTTTCTGCTGGGCGTAATTAAGCTTACCCTACAGAGCTAGCTGGGAACCAAGGCGATGAGCACTAGCGTGTGCGGTAGGACAGAAACAATGTGCTAGCGCATACTATGACAATAGGTTAAACTAAAAAAGTATTAACTCGTCCAATGTAAATTTAGGAATGTACGTACAAGGTATTGTCACACATACTGTGGCCTAGCTCCCCGCTCAAACCACGGCCAGTACGTACCAACCTTTGGAAGATTGAAAAGTTCTCAGCAAAACAACGTCAGCTAAATAAAGAAGACATGCATTATGCAAGGCGCAAAGATGTGTCTTGCACCAGCAATGGTTGCAGAGGCAAAATTTGTACTTCTTTCGGATAGTTTATTCCGTGCATGCCATCGTTTAGACTTTTCTTCCTCCTCTTCATACAATAACCTGTGTACGAGACATAAAAGGTTGTAGAAAATTCTCCTTGTGGGTTCGTGTTCGTGAAGCTGAAGGCCTACCTACCTGAGCGCATTCGATGTGACAACGTGGGAGACGCAATACTGCCACAACGCCATTATGGCTGCATATGTTTCTACACTTGTGACAAAACGTTTTACTGTTGGATTGGCCCTTGAGCAATGAGTAGAGGCGTTCGTGGAGCTCGGGGCTTGGACCCCTCGTGCTACCATGGCCGGGGACCTGTGTACAAGCATGTGATTGAGCACCCAGCAGGGCCAGCAAAAACTTTTCGGAGGGCTCCCCAAGTGGCCCATGGTCCAGACGCCATGCGTTCGCGGCACTCTGCGGAGTTGACCACGGAAGGTGTGTAGGATCGGGGGAGGCGCGCACACGTGACTCGCTCCTGCTTCACCTGGCCCCATTTTCTTCTTGATTTACTCACCAAGCTTTGTCCGCAGACTCCTCTTGCTTCGACCACACGGTCGCTGCACACGATGAACTAGCCAAGTGGTAGTGTTGATTTGTGAATAGAAATTGGATTCTTTTCCTTGAGACTCCTCTTGCTTGCTTCACTTTGGCGCCCACTGACTTTGACTCTTTGCCATTTCTTGGCGCTAACATGCATAACTCCACTTTTTAAAAAAATCATAATAACTCCAGGTTTATCCTACTTGGAGCCGAACTCGAAGGCCAGATTTTAAAATAGTTTCGTCGAGGATCATATAAGGCATTAATTTACCAGAGGGTCGGGTTTTTAAAACAAATGCTAAGGTGGTGGTGGAAGGTGCGAAATAATTTGATTTTTCAAGAGCCGGCCCCCTTCCTTTCGGCGCAGAAGAGTTCGTTTTTAGAATGACCTGATGCTTCATCAACACAAGGTTAAAGCACCTCTGGTTCAACCACTCATTAACTCGTTGCTTATTATCTTTGTATAATGTTTCTGAGCCAGTATTTATCCATTTTTTTCCTCCTTGATGTAATACGCTTTCTTTGATCTCTCGATCATTTGTACAATTGGTTTGATCCAGATTAATACAACAATTTCACCGTAGGGGTTCCCCTATGATAAAGTTGTCAAGAAAAAAACACTTGCACGGTTCCAGCTGTTAGGTTTATGGTTTTTATGTTTTAGTATGGTTTTTATGATACTTAGACACCATTTAAAATTCAGCATGACTCACTAATCTAAGAGACCAACACAAACACTATTGTCTAAAATTTTGTCTTTTGTGTATTCATGTTTTTTTATTCATAGCTACATTTCTAAATAGAGATTGGATTTTTGTGTGGCGACGTGGATATATCTCTAAACGACTTAGAATATTTTGTGGATTTTTAATAACCTTTTACCTATTTGCAATTAATGTGGCAAGTGAGACCCCCCACAATGATTTTTATTTTTGAAAAGAAATAAGAACTCATATTCGCGTTCCTCGGGACTTGAACCTGTTAACCTTTGGACCATTTATGTTTTCACAAAAAAAACCTTTGGACCATTTATTTAATAAACATCTATAAAACCTAATTAAAAATCCCCATAATAAATACATTATGAAACATATGCAATCTCAGAAATCCCAATTTATTGAATACACATCTATATAATACCTAACAGGAAATCCCCGTAATAAACTTTGACCAATTTGGCATCATAGATGTTAGGGCATCTCCAGCGGGCCGACGCAAAACGGACGCCTAAATTGACCGTCTGTATCCGTTTGTGTCGGCCGAAATGGTCGACTTCGACTGCACGTTCGTTTGCATCTGGGGTGCCCCCAGCGGCACGACGCATATTTTTACGATTTTCCATTGAGAAAAACATAATTTACATGGTGAATAAATGATAATAAAAACTAATAAGGATCAGGGATCACGATGAATTCCGGGATTGCCCACGCCAATTGGTAGGCGGCGGAGCCGGTGCTGTCTTTGGTGGAGGTGTAGGTGGAGCATCCCACGGATTGAACGGCGAAGGTGGAGGCAGCGGTGGGTGCGGTGTCGAGTTCTGCAGCGTCCGTTCGAGGGCCTCATCCTCCGTGAGGCCTACCGGCGGGCAGCGGCGGAGGCGCCTGCGACACCTCCAATACGAGGATGGCGAGCCTCTCGATCTTGTCGTCACTGGCCCTCCTCCATGGATGTCTGCCAGTCGTGGAAGACATTACCGACGAAGTCGTCGCTATCGTCCTTGGCCTCCTCGTTGTAGAAGTCCAACACGGCGGCATCCTGAGGAGGCGCAGGTGGGGGCGACTTCCTTGCTCGACCAGGCACAACAGGACGTGCAGGCGGCAGAGGTGGACCGAACAGGTTGTCCCTATCACCGAGGAACCCCGCCTTCCTCCTCGAATCCATCTCGATCCCGCGCCAGTTGAGCCATCAATCGGAGTCGATGGCGTAGGCGGGGTCGGCGCGGAGGTCCGCCGATAGGTACAACCGCTGTCGTTGCCTAATCGACGGTACCTCGGAGGAGGGATCCTCACGAGGGGGAGAAGAAGTAGGGGCCATAGGGCGGAGTGCACACGGGACGGTGGTACGCGAGTTACCCGGGCCCGAACACCCGCACCGTCGTTGCCTATCGACTGCACTCGGGAGGAGTGGATCCTCACGAGGGGAGAAGGCGAGGGGCCAAGTAGGGCGGAGTGCACACGGACGGTGGCCGCGAGCTACCGCCTTCGGAACACCCGCACGATGACAGGCCTACCGCCGCTTGTCCGGAATTATCCGGGTGCTTTCGCGTTGT